>NW_027526295.1:237627414-237932211 GCF_048455015.1 Haemaphysalis longicornis | reverse complement strand
TCACTCATTAGACCATCCTTACAATATGCGTCAATTACCTGGCGCCCTCATTACGATTATCTAAGCAATTTAATTGAATCTGTACAGAACCGGGCGGCACAGTTTATCTCGTCATAACATTACCCGCCGCGGTGGCTCAGTGGCTAAGGCGTTGCGTTGCTGAGCACGAGGTCGTGGGTTCGTTTCCCGGCCGCGGCGGCCGCTTTTCTGATGTAGGCGAAAAGCAAAAACGCCCGTGTGTACGAGATTTCGGCGCACGTTAAAGATCCCCAGGTGGTCAAAATTAATCCGGAACCCTCCACTACGGCGCGCCTCATCGCCTGCGTTGCGTCGGCGCGTTAAACCCTTCAATTGATCAATCAATCAATCGTCATAACATTCATGTCACCAGAGTGCATCTGCCCTAAAGCACTCCTTGAACCTCATACCACTCGCCATGCGCATAAACTATCACCGAGTGGCTTTTTTCTCCTCCTTTCCCCTCCACGCTTTTCATTTTCCCAGCCCCTCCTTCGTTCAACCTCCTCCCGACTCGACCATTCCCGTAAAACCGAATCAATTTTTGCAAGAACCACAAAATGCCAGAATACACCTCAAGCCCATGCCCAAACACATCTGACTTACGATCTTTTTCAAACAGCGCTACTATAAGTCAAGATAAGTAGCTCACGCGAATCGATGAAACTTGACTCCGTCAATTTGACAACCAAGTGTTAAACGTTCTTTTGTTGTCTTGTCTATGTTATTACTGTATCTATTTTGAAACCAAGCGCTAATTTTTCTTTTTACTGCCTTGTCTATGCTAAAAAACATTTTGCCCCCTTTGTTACTGCCGATGGCAACTCTCGAGTGTAAAAGTTCTATTGCTACCTTTTATATGTATATTTTTAACCGTAGTTTTGTTGGTACATTGATCCTATGTATATTATTCTCATTTTTTTTCTTTTCCGATCCCCTCCCCCCATGTAAAAATAAATAAATAAGTGAAAACGTAAAGCACGCGAAGCTTGATGGTAAACACGCAACACAACGACAACTGAGGCTGAGCTGGATCAAACCCACATTATAAGTACATCTATGTTAAACGTTGCTTCTATTTATATAATCTGCGTTTGTTTGTTTTTTTTTTTGTTTTTTTTATTTAGATTTCAAGTTTAAATTTAAATTTTAAATTTATTTTAATATTGAAAGGTGCTTTAGTTTCTGCAACCTTGTTGTTTTAATTTCAAATTCTTTGAATTATTTTCATTTTTATTTTTACGCTCACGAACGCGTGCCCGCATAACCGCCTGCTCTTTGACCGAACGAATCACCCGTGGCCTACTCATAGCCTTGCGAACGCGAATTAATGTCATCGTCATCATCAGAGCTACTTAAGGCAGGCTTTACTGAGGAGCGTTTAGCATACACACATCGCACGTTCAAGTCCGTTATTAGAAGCTTCGCTTCAAAAATCGCGCAGATCGGTGGTAGGCGCTTCGCTCACCTGTCCGAGTGCCCCGGCGCTTTCTTTGGCCGTATGATGAGTGTTTTTGTGCGGATGTCGGCTACAGAAGCCTTTCAGCTTCAATGTGTCGACTTGCCATCGGCAAAGGTACAGCTGGTCGATTTGTCATAGAAGACTTTTTCTACTTGTTTACGACTTGCTTCACTAAAGCTTACATGTTCACACGTATGATATCTTTTTTTTTTTTTTTTGCCTCCGAGAAACTCGCGAAAATGCGACGCAAACGAGATATTACTTTTGACCTTTCAAGTCATTAGCTGCCTGATCTGTACAACGCTCTTAAAGTCTCATTATATTTAAAGGGCATGCGCTAACCACGGTGAATGTCCACTGTTGCTTGTTTCCCGAGAAATTTCTGCTTGCCAACATTCTCACCTGATTTCAGGAAACTATTACAGTCGAGCCCAAATAAAACGGTCCCACTTAAAACGAACTTTCGCTTATAACGAACAAAACGCGCGTGACCGTCAATATATACACTATTTCAATGGCATAAAATCCCACGTACAACGAACGTCTTTGAGCTCTGCCGATTGGTTACAGCGAACGGCCGGCGCCGCGATGTGGGTTTAAATGACGGCCTCTGCCCAGCTCTACCGCCGCAGGTCGCTTTTCCGAACCTCCTCGCAGGCAAAACGGGAAAATTTGGATTTTCCCGACTTCAGCCCAGGCAATGGCTGGCTACATCGCTTAAAGATGCGGCACGGCATTGTTTTTAAGTTGATTGTCGGCGAGGCGGCGTCCGCAAGTGATCAAGATGTTGCAGCGTGTCTTGAAAAAACAAACGAAGTTATTTCAAGCTATTCGGAGCGCGCCGTCTACAACGCAGATGAAACTGCGTTATTTTACCAGATGTTGCCGGATAAAACGCGCGCTATGAAAGGTGACACATGCACTGGCGGGAAGCATAGCAAAGTGCGCGTCACAGCTCTTCTGTGCACTAACATGGATGGCAGTTACCGCCGCGCGCCCTTCGTCATCGGAAAGTCGAAAAAGACGCGTTGCTTTAGGAGCTGTGTGCCCGTGCGCTACAGGCACAACGGTAAGGCTCGGATGATGCGCGATTTATTCGCGGATTGGCTGAGCGAGTTCGACCGTGACATGCAGAGGCAAGGCAGGCGCGTGCTGCTCGTGAGGGATAACTGCTCTGCGCACCACGTGCAAACTTCCCTGACGGCAGTGACCGTGCTTTTCCTGCCACCCAATACCACTTCGAAAGTGCAGCCACTTGATTTGGGAATAATACGTGCCCTTAAGGCATCGTATAGGCCCCGCGTTGTGGAGCGCTTGGTCATAGCTGTTGACCGCCCGGCAACCAACTTGCCGCTTCGAGGTTCGCTTTATTCAGCTGTAGAGATGGTGAAGGCTGCCTGGTCGGAGGTGACAACCACTTGCGTGCGGAATTGTCTCCGCAAGGCCGGCTTCGTCGACACACAACCTGAAGCCGAGCCTGATGCTTCCGATGGTCAGTCCGGCAGCGATTTGTGGCAGCGAGTCATCGACTCCGACATGGTGGTCGTGACCTCGGCTGGGACGATTTCGTTTGTACCGATGAAGATGCTGACACTGCGGAACCGTGCACGTACGAGGGTATCGTTAAGTGCGGAGGAACCGTTCATGTTAGTCGTTAATAACGCGATGCGGAGGAATCGGGCGCTAACGACGACAAAACTTCAGAGCCTATGCGAGCCCTGTTGCAATGGGCTACATATAGGACCTTAAACAACTTGTTTACGCCAAGGGCCTCGGCGAAGATCACGCAGCTGCTCTAAGTAAACTGGATACCGTGCTAATCAAGTCTGCACTGCAGAAACAAACAAGTCAAAACTATCAACAAAATTAAGTGAGCAATCCCTTCTGTGGTTTTGGCAAAAATTTCTTGAAGTGTCATTCTGAACATTTCTCTAAAAACCCTTCCTATAGACTCCAAGCTGAAACCAGGAATAATGAGGCCCCGCAGTTGTAGCTACAGAACAGGCCACAGTATTTTCGGCCAACCTTAGCTATGGTTTTACCCGTCACCGACATCGCGAAGCGCTTCCCTGCTACGATTTGCTACGAAGCGAAACTGTGACAAAACGGTGGCAAATATTCAGGTAAATTTCGTCACAGATATTAGTTCTAAACTAAACAGACCAGCAGTCGCTGCACGCTCCATTTTACAAAGCGCGCAAGCGGTGGCGGGGCGCACCCGCAACCGCTTCAACTTGACGTAACCCCTGGCAACAAAGTCGAAAGCGATGCGAACGCAGTGCCGGCTCGAATGACGTCACCTTCTCCGCAAGTGCTCTATTGTTCTCCGCTCCTCTCTCGCTCTGACCACGAATGGACGGCGCAAATTTTTGCCGGCATGCCCCTAATATTCCTCACACAATGAAACTCGCGGCTATCCAGAAAAAAAAAAAACAATCGTAAAATTTGTGCATTGTTCGTGCAATTCGAGCACGTGCGTACTATTCAGTGGATTTCTTTTTTTTTTTTTTTTTTTTTTGGCGCGCACCGTCCAAATGCGGCTTTCAAAATCATTGTGAGAAGGAAATTATGATGCGGCTGCAATACCTCTGTTCACGTTTTTCGCCAACAGGCATTGTCCCTCAGCTCGGTATGGGCTTCATACTTACTCACTGCTCTTAGTGTCCTACAGGAAACGAATCCTGGAGGTGTCGCGCGTTGCCCGTAAATTTTCCAATTTACCGCGGTGAGCCTTTCACAGGCTGACAACCCATTTACGTTCGCAGCTCGTTGGTCAATCGTTCGCACTCGCACAAAAGTGTGCTCGCACGGTTATTTACGGTGCACGCTCCGTTTATAGCAGCATCCAACTGCGTCATTTATTATTTACGTCCAACTACGATAAGAGTCATGCAAGGCGCGTAAAGGGCCTGAAAAAAATTATATTGTATTTTTTTATTTTATTTTTCCGGTACTTCCCGTCGCGCCAGAAGTGCCGTAACGAACCCCTTTGAGAGGCACGGCTCGGTCAAACGTACGCGCAGGCCTCGAAGCGAACAGGGATCACGATCTGCGGAACACAATGGAGGGGCGCGTACGCGCACACCCCACTCCGACATGTCTTGGTTTGTGCGGGCTCCGGAGCGCGCGCAATATAACTAGAAAGCTGCGCTCGTTTTTGCGGGAATAAACGCCCGTTCACTCAAAAGGCGCAAATGAGCGCCAGGCGCCGGGCCAACCGGCAAACGTTGGTTTCGTGACTGTTCGGCGAACACGCCAAGCTGTCAGGCAGCAAAGACTTTGTTCTTTGAGCTTTCTTCCCTGGAATTATACGCGTTGCCGCGTGAAATGTGAACAGCTGCTTTCCCGTTATATGCCAGCGAGAAAAAAAATTGCTCCCGCACCTATACGATCGCGTGCTATATGGAGGCGAAATCGCAAATAAGGCATCTGTGAATGTTCAGCAGGTTATCGGCATCGATCAGCGGGTCACACGAGCCGCGAGGGCGCGCAGCCTTCTGAACTGAAAAGGCCGCTTACCTTCTCAGGCGCACCTTATATGGTTGCAGTTTCACGTATTTTAACAGCAGACCTGTTCAAGCTTTCAGTTCCGCCGTATAGCGTTACAACAAAAATATACAAATAAAAAACACCGAGCGCACGTGAGCGTGCGCCTCGTGAGGAGCGTACGGCGTCAGCCAGGCATGCACGTGGACTTGCGCCACGTGAGGAGCTCGCAAAAATACCAAGAAATACCCGGCACACGTGAGCGAGCGCCTCGTAAGGAGCGCCCGGAGTCGGCCAGCTCGACCTTCGAAAACACTCTGCCCAGCGTTCCTGGCGTAATTCTCGCGTGCTAAATTTACTCGCCAGTTCACGCGCGTTCGCACCTGAAGTGGGGAGCACAGTCGCCGAGTTCGCAAAGCCGATTGCCGCGGGTACTAGCGCGTGTAACGCGGTCCACTTTGGGAGGGATTTGAAAGGCCGCGGACGGAACGATCCGGGCCTGCCAGTCATGGAGAATTTTGAGCGGCAAGTTCGGAAATCCATACGAGGTGCAGCATCCGGGTCTCCGACGAAGGGAGAGGGGCCGCCAGCTCTGCTGTTTCTCCAGCCTTGCGCATCACTAGTGAAAGCTGCGCCAATATTTTTATGACCGCGAACGAAAACTCCCGGGGTACCACGTGTCTTCGAAACGTGAGTTGTTCTACAGTGCGAGGCGTTGTAAAACGAACGTCACACGCCATGAGGCAAAACACAATTTGAACTTCGAACTGATACGTCTCATAACTTGAAAATGCATTTTGAGTGAATTAATCATTCTTAGGAACCATTTGCAAGATCAGTAGAGTCAAAAGTTAGCGTGCTAGCGTGTAGAGAGAGAGAGAAAAAAAAGGTAAAGGAAAGGCAGGAATGTTAACCAGGCTGCGGCCTAGTATCCTGCACGGGGGAAAGGGAAACAATGAGGAAAAAGAGGAAAACATAAAAAGAAGGGGAAAGGTACAGACATAGCTGTGCCCAGCGGTAGGAAACCACAGACCAACAAGTTGAGTGAGTTCATAGAGAGTAGACTTTTGCACTACAGTCTTCTGTGCAATTCCGTCCTTTTTAGAAAACACAGGAGCGCTTTTGTCGCCTTGTCCGTAGATGACGGAGAAGGCCAGTGGCCCAGGATTGTCTCCTCAGAGAACGGGCGCCGAGAGTCTAGCTGCCGTAGAGTCGAAGAGGGTTGGCTTCTTTCCAATGAAAACCGTGGACACTCGCAGAGGGCATGTCGAAAGGTCTCTGGTGTGTGTTCTTCTTAGGGAATGGCCGCTGTCAACGCACAAGATAAATAAATTTTGCTCATAGTTTCTCCCAGGGTATGTCGCCTCTATGTGGCGCACGCGCTAAATAGCATCACTTGCCATTCACTTTCACAGAGGGCAATGGCTCATGATTGTTTTTTCTTTCTTCATCGCCTCCGCATCCAAGGTTCCCATGCATTATTTACTTGCAAGCCCACGCGGCAAACGCTGTTTGTAATGCACTTGTATTTTCGTTCCGCCGTAGCAGAAAATTAGCCTCGTAAAGGTGGGCTTCAAGAATGTCATGAGAAGGTCTCGCTGTAGCTTTTTGAATGACATTTTTCCGGAGCGCGCGCGACGAAAACCTTTTTGATGCATATCACTCCCTGCAATTTCTGCTTCCGTTCTCAAGAACCTGCTGAAGAAAGCAGATATTTTTTTTTTATCCCTGCAGTGTGGCCCAACAGACCAAGGTACCGCGGAAACCTTCTGTGGTGCCCGCTCAACGCAATGTGGTACCGCGGAAACTTTCTGTCCGCACAACACAATGTGTGACACATTCTGAAAAAGGTTGGAATGGAATGAAATGTAAGGGAGTGGAATGGAATGGCGCGTAAAGTTTATGTTCTTTATATTTTTTTGTTTAGGTTTCAACTCAATTAGCGCTTCTTTACCTTTCGCATGCCATACCCTATCCGAATATCGGTGACTGAATCGATGATGAAATTCAGGCAATCGCTGCTCGTTAAATGGGCTTTTATTGTCCTATTACGCGCACTCGGCCCACATTAGTTCGCCGATAGGCGCGAGATCGTTACACGTATGGAGCCGTAATTGATTGAACGACAAAATTTCGAAGCACACATTTTAAACGATTATCCAAACCCACCACAGGCCACTCACTCACTTTTGCTTGCTTCCTTTGCCATCCTCGGAAATTCAGCCTACAACGGTGGCGGCTACAAGATACTGCCCCCTTTAAGCCGGGTATCGGCACCTGCATGCGATGCGACCCACGCATCGCATGCCCTCGTTAATCGCACACAGTTCCATATTTCTCTTACGACACAAGTTCACGAATGCAATGGGTTCTAAAAATGTACAGTTTATACAGCGTATCACTTCGTATGCGTCGAGGGAGCGCTATAAAAGTACGACGCTTCTGTGCACTCAGATTTCCCGCTAAGACCTAAAATTCAGAAGCGATTCCATCGAGGGTAGCTTGAGGAATTCGAAACATAAACTGGTTCAACTGCCGCGTAAATGTGACAAGTCCTGAGACATAGTTAGTTTGTCTTGTTTCAAATAAACTAACTATGTATATGACCGGCATTTAGTTTATTTCCGCGAGGCAGCCCGCTAGAGGAATGCTGGTGTTCATTACAAAACGAGACATCGTTGTCAGGCCGCGACTGAGGTCACTTCTAACGTAGTGAGCTTTATCACGTTTTGCATGTCTCCGGTAAAGTTGGTGCGGTGTGCTTTAAAGGCAACCAGATTCGAATGATAGCTTCTATAAATCTCTGAGACTGTACTCACAGCTACTATTTTTATAACTGGAAGGCCCGCCCTTCTCATAATTGCACTCGTTCTGGCTCGCGCACATTTCAACGTACAAGGATATCCGTCCCTCGCTTTTGGAAAATTTCCCAACCTAGGTTGTTGCTGAAGTCTTAAAAGTGGCGCTAACAGACTCCCACAGCGACGAGGGCGTGACCAGTTCCGCTTGAATCTCGCGCGGCGCGGTTAGAAAGCTGTGGCAAGGCCGCGCTGCCGCGCGACGGTCCACCGCGAATGGAAGACCGCTAGAACCGCTCCTTCACAAGGGTGCCTGGATAGGCACTAGGGAACCTGGATAGGCACCTATCCAGCACCGTTGAAGTCACTCAGAGGCCATTGGATGAGTGCGGGACCGCAAAAGGCCGCGCCATGCCATTTTGAGACATGATGTACTGCAGGCGCTGTGCGGTCAATGCCTTTCTAAACAGGTGAACTTCACCGAAGAAATGTAGAAAGCTTCTCTTTGAAAGCCTGCCGCCAATCTGTATAACGATCTTTTTGAAAAGCTAAAAAGTAAGAAAAATACAAAAAAATAAGGAGAATGGCGAAACGTGAAATGCATGGCATTTCCACAATAATGCAGATTTCGCAAACGTTCCAAATGTAATCGTTATAATAGCGTAAATTGAGATAATTTCTAAGGCGAAATTTTGAAAAACAAAAAATGAAAAATTTTAAAATTACGGAAAATTGCAAAACCTATAACGCATGGCATTTCCACAATAATGCAGATTTCGCGAGAATTTCACCTGTAATCGTTATAATAGCGTAAACGGGGATAATTGGTCGAACAAAAATTTTGAAAAATAAAAAGAAAACTAAAATATTTACAGAAAATGGCGAACCGTGTAATGCCATGTATTTCCACAATAATGCATATTTCGCGAAACTTCCAAATGTAATCGTTTAATAACGTAAATGGAGATAATATGGCGGACGAAATTTTGAAAAACTAATAAATAAAAAAAATATTTAGAAAATTACGGGAAATGGCAACATGTATAACGCATATGTAGAAGTTCCACTATAATGCAGATTTCGCGAAAGTTTCACCTGTAATCGTAATATTACAGTGGAACCCCGCTGGTACGTCCCCCGGACTTACGACGACCCGCTTCTTACGACGGATCACCGCGGTCCCGGCAAACTCCCTGTAGAAAGTTACACAGCATTAAAAACCCCAATGATATGACGCTCGCGTACACGCGGTCCGCTCATATGACGGACCCTGGTGTGGATAAATGGGCGTATTTCCCAGATTTTACACCGCTTCGCCGCCTCGTCTTGACCTTTATTCTTAACCTCCATTTGACGCTGCCTGATGTGCATAGGTTCGCATGCAGGCGAGACCACTTGCTGAACCGACGCAAGCCAGCAGAACTGGTACTCGTGAATGGGAGTTAACCTTAGACGGCCCCACGCGGCAGCAGTACGCCAACGCGCCAACCACGAGAAGTCATAGTTGAGGGCTCAAGTGGCTGGCGGGCCGTGAATTTGAATTTCCCGTCGAGCCACCGTGAATGCGAAAACATACATACATACATACATACATACATACATACATACATACATACATACATACATAGAACTTTATTTCACGATAAATTTCACTGTACATTTCGTGCCCGCAGAAGCGCAAATCGCTTTGACGCAACCCCACGGCGATGACCGAACACTCGCTTTCCTCGCCCACTCGATCCAAGTTTCTTCCTTTCACGACGCTCTCTGCCCCTCTCTCTGCTCTCTGCTTATCAGAATCTCTCAAAGCGGCGTTGTCACTCCGTTGCTTTCTTTGCGAGGGTGCCTACATTCACGCACGGCCACCGCAAGGGTGGAGAGACGCATACGTTGGCACCGCCATTTTGGGTCACTCGCTGGCCGCCGCAGCAAGTCACTGTAGCAAGACTAGGCTATAATTTTCGCCGCAACACGGTTTACTCGCGAAGTTTGAATCATCTTATCTATTTCGCGTTGCTGGGTCTTGTGGAGAACGAAAAAACCCATGTGTTGAGTACTTTGACCCAATAGCGACGGCACAGGACCATTCAAAGGGTGTCTCCGGAGACACTGTACGGGAATTTCGTTTGTTTTTTTTTTCATCCCCGCCGTGTATTATCGTTCGTTTCGCTTAGCCTTGGCAGTTTCACACTCGCTTTTCCCCTCTCAATTTCCTCGACCACGTCGGCCTTATCTAGCGCGGGCAAGGCGCGGGGCTGGCGGGATATCGCCGGATGGCACGGGTGTCCCGTAGCACGTGGCGCTTTGCTGGCGGGTTAGCTCGGACGCCGTGGAGGTGAGGGGGGCGCAACAAAGGTGCTTCTTTATTTTAAAAGTTGGCATTTCAGATAAGTGTTCGCAAATCACGCGAGAACGCACTAAATATAATAGTCTAAATAAGTTCTTAGCTCACCTGTCGCGTGAGACCGTCTACTAGGCCGGCATTTACCCACACCCCGGTCGTACGACACCCCGGTCATACGACGCTTTCTTGCGGTCCCTTGACAGCCGTATTATCGGGGTTCCACTGTAGCATAAATGGAGATAATTGGTCGAAGGAAGTCTTGTATATATATATTATACACACATAGCGAGTCAGAAATGGGAAATGAGGGGCTCGGTGAAACAAGACAGAAAATAAGGGTTGGCAGTCAAGAAAACTTCGGAAAGCAAAGGGGAGGTTGTGGTGGGTCATAGAAAGAGATGAAGAATTTTTTGAGTCAGAAAGAAAGTGGTGAAAAAATTCCCGCCGGGTGGGATCCGAACCCACGACCTCCAGAATACCGGTTTGGTGCGATAACCACTACGCTACCGGCGGGGCTGTTCCCCCACCACTTTCTGGGGCATTTATGTCAAGGTATTTTTTGTTTCCTGCACTTGGGGGTGGAATATATATATATATACAGAGAGAGAGAGAGAGAGAGAGAGAGAGAGAGAGAGAGAGAGATCATGAGGTTCGATGGGCCAGTATAAAAATAGTGAAAGAAGTCGACTGACACGTTTCCTGTTTTTGTTGCCAACAGTTTCGGAGTTAGAAACTCCTTCTATATATATATATATATATATATATATATATATATATATATATATATATATATATATATATATATATATATACACATTATGAAAAATGGCGAAACGCGTAACGCCCTGCATTTTTACAATAATGCAGATTTCGCGAAAGTCACAGTGTAATCGTTACAATAACGTAAATTGAGACAATTGGTAGGACGAATTTTTTAAAACCTAAGAAATAAAAAGAATATTTTTTTTAAATTACGGAAGATGGCAAAACGTATAACGCATGGAATTTCCACAATACTGCAGATTTCGCGAAAGTTCGACTTGTAATCGTTATAATACCGTAAACGAAGATAATTGGTCTAACGAAATTTTGAAAAAATAAAAAATGACAAAAATATCAAATAGTCACGGAAAGTGGCGAACCGTGTAACGCCCTGCATTTCCACAATAATGCAGATTTCGCGAAACTTCCAAATGTGATCGTTATAATAAAGTAAATGGAGATAATTGGTCGAACGAAATTTTGAAAAAATGTAAAATAATTACGGAAACTGACGAACAGTGTGACGCCCTGCATTTCCACAATAATGAAGATTTAGGGAATGTTCAACCTGTAGTCGTTATAATACCGTAAACGAAGATAATTGGTCTAATAAAATTTTGAAAAACTAAGAAACAAAAAATATTAAAAATTACGGTAAATGACAAAACGTATAACGCATGGCATTTCCACAATATTGCAGATTTCACGAAAGTTTCACCTGTAATCACCATAATAGTGTAAACGAAGATAATTGGTCGAACGAAATTTTGAAAAAATGTAAAATAATTAAGGAAACTGGCGAACAGTGTGACGCCCTGCATTTCCACAATAATGCAGATTTCGGGAATGTTCAACCTGTAGTCGTTGTAATAGCGTGAATGGAGATAATTGATCGAACTAAATTGTGAAACAAATAATAAATAACAATAATATGAAAGGAATACCGCAAATGGCAAACCGTATAACGACCTGCATTTCCACAGTACAGTTATAACTGGGTGTAACGAAGTTGACAAAAGTTCGAAAGTTTTCGTTACATCCAGGTTTTCGTTACACGCAGTTTTCCAGCTAAGGCTCGCTGGAATGAAGCATAAATGAAGCCAAAATGCTAGGAATCAGTGAAGGAGAACTCACCCTTCATGAATTTATTTCACAGTGAAAAAAATAGCAGTGACTTAGCTCGGCTATGCCAGGATATACGTAGCGTCAGCTAAGGTTCAGCACCCGTACTCCAACTGGACTGGATTTCAATCCAACACAATCCAATTTAATCCAATCCAATCCAAATCAAATGCAATCCAAGCCAATCCAATACAATCCGATCCGATCCTATCCAAACCAATCCAATGCTTCTCGCGCTTGCGCAGAACGGCCCTTCACGGCACACGCGAAACCGCTCAACCTCGGCCAGTGTAGCTATAGTGCCTAAAATATACTTCTAGGCACTATAGTGTAGCTTACGCTACAAAACTGCGGGATTTGCGCCTACTGCTTTCGCACTAGCTTAGGCACTATATGGCGCTACCAAGAAGCAAGGTCACTTACCCCCGTATTCGCAGACGTAACTCATTTTGCTTTTGACACTTTTCGCGGCCTTAAAGCGTTTCAAGAGCCAAACTGAAGCTGACAGGGCGCCTTTTTGAGAACTTGATGCTTTTTAAGGAAGTCAAAATTGTTGAGAGGTTGCTAGCTGGGATACTGTACAGGGCGGCGGCGACATTCTTTTTTTTTTTTTTTCTGGCAAAGACAGTACCAAAATTGTGCACTTTTCTTCAAAAGACACAACTTTTCGTTTTGTGGCCGCAGAACTCATCACCGACAAACTCATCACCGATAGCATTGGAGATGCGCGACTACACGCCGACAGGCAGGCCCAGCACCTCAAAACTAAAGTGTGGAACCGAAACCGCACTCACATGTGGAAACATACTGCTAGCTGGTGTGGTGTCACGCTACATAAGTAAGACCAGAAGTGACTGCTACGTTAGCACCGGGATAGTGCTACCCCCTTCGCTCATCATCATCATCATCATCATCATCATCATCATCATCGTCGTCGTCGTCGTCGTCGTCGTCGTCGTCGTCGTCGTCATAATCATCGTCATCATGACGAATTTCGTGTTTAGGCGATACCAGACGTCTTTATTGCTGCTGGCTCCTTACGGTAGCGCCAGTATTCTCTAAATTAGTTCATTTCTCCGGCCGATATTGGAGTAAAAGTGCAAAAAACAATGACTGATCAGCTCGCCGTCTTCGTTACATCAAGGTTAACCGCCGCGACGTTTCGTTACAAAGAGGGCGCAAACACATGAGCTTCAATGGAGGTGGAAATGAGGAATTGAAAAACTTCGTTAAATCCAGGAATTTCTTACATAGACGTTCGTTACATCCACGCGTTCGTTACATCGTTACATTCCGCAAAATTTGCAATGCAGATTTTGCGGAAGTTCCACCTGTAATGCAGTTTTTGCGGAAGTTCCACCTACAATATTTATAATACCGTAAATGAGATGATTGGTAGAAAGAAATTTTGAAACACCAAAAAAAATAAGATAAATATTTTTAAAAATACGAAAAATGGCTAACAGTGTAACGCCCTGCATTTCCACAATAATGCAGATTTCGCGAATGTTCCACTTATAATCGTTATAATAGCGTAGATGGAGATAATTGGTCGGACAGGATATAGAAAAACAAAAAAAATGACTAAAAACTCATACTAAAGACAAGCGGCATAAGAATATTGCTACGAATTAGTAGATAATTATCTGAATTTCTGCAGATTTTTTTTCTTTCCTTTTATCTTCTGCGTAGCTGCTCCCAAATTCAAATCTGCAAAATTGGTCGTCAGCTCACCCTAGGGGAACAACGTGTTTTCGATCTCCAGAAAAAGGATTACGTCGTTCACGTGGACTCTGGGCAACATTTTAGCGATTTGAGCGTGTCTTTGGCACGTCATCCATACTATGTCGTTTTACTTTACGAATTAAAACAAAAGCTATAGAAATTCTGAGAACTATTTATAGCGTATTCGTTCACCAATCTTACGTTTGCTTCCAATGAGGCATTGAAGGAATACATCAACTCTGACAGCGCCTTTTCTTTCTCTTTTTTTGCTTCCTGTAGCTATTCCCAACAGGCTATTCCCAATAGCATCAACTTTTTAATAGCTATTCCCAATAGCTATTCCCAATAGCCATTCCCAATAGCATCAACTCAGACAGCGCCTTTTCTTTCTCTCTTTTTTTGCTTCCTGTAGCTATTCCCGTAGGGGCGCTGGATTAGATAGGCATTTGTGATTTTGCGTTGTGAGTTTGTTTTAAGTTCTTCCTATATTTTTACCCGTCAAGATTAGTTACACCCTTGTGGTTTTGTTAGCTTCATTTTAGTTTTTTTGTGGTTGCCCGTTTTAATCGCATGAGGGCGCAGGATTACGTAGACCTTCGGTAAAAAAAGGGGAGGGAGCGATGGGAGTTTAAAACAGGGGTGAGGGGGAGATGTGTGGGAGGCAAATAGGTAAGAGTGGGGCGAGTAAGTGGAATAAAACAGGCAAGTCGGCTGCTGACAACCGACGTTCTGATTCAAAGGGAGAGCCACTAATCATCCTCATCATCATCTTTGAAATTTCGCCAATTTCATTTAAATCCGAAAATTTGTCCCGTGGCGTAACGATAAACTATTCCACAGATGCACGAGAAAACTGGCTTCGTGTATGTAGCCTAGTATCAGTCGATGAAACGCATTCTCCGTTGCAGTTTCCGCGACGATTATTCTTGGGATCTAAAATTTAAAAAGAAACATTTTAAATAACACGACCACACAGCCCTGTTTTCCACTCTAGCCAATTATATTTCGGTTTTTGTTTTGCTTTTTTTTTTCTCATCGGCGATCCACACAAATGCCTTCACATCAACGAGTACACATTTTTGCGCAGATACAAGGCTTTGCACTCTTCTACTTGGGGTACTCGGCAAAGACTGATGATGCACTGATAAAAATGGCAACATTCCACTCCGTGGATGATGGCGAGGGTGAGCACTACAGTACGGGGACTCGAAATGACATCCAAGTTGCGCGCCGAGTGACATCCTATTTGCGCCCCGACCGTCGTTCGATTTGAGCAGTGAGTTGCACCTTGATTATTCCCCGAATAAAACTGCAACTCACGACTCAAATCGAATTTCGCTTGATTTTCGCTTGATGGTGGTGTGCGCACGGATGGACGCGGACGGACATTGGGGGGTCCTAAAGGTACTCCGCGCCGTTACAGGCGAGGGAGTAAGCCGTTTGACTCTCGGGTACTAATTCACGGTTGTAGCCCAATGGGTAGACACAGGCTCGAATCCTACCGGTGCCCTTGTGATTTTTTTCGGTTGTAAATGCTATGCGCGCGGTCCCAGGGTACTCCGGACCTAAAAAATGTGTGCCACGCGCTCGACGCGTGGGCGGGGGCTCAACCGATGCGGCACGTCGGACCTTCGTATTCAGAATCGACGCCGTAGTTACAACCGATGCGGCGACCTCGGATCTTCTTATTCAGAATCGACGCCGGTGACCTTATGGAGCCGCCTGTGCGCGCTTCACTGGTTCGCCTTCAAGGTGTTTCTGTATAGGGGAGGGATGCACAGAGGGGGTCAGCTGTCCTGTAAACATACAAAGTTATCCCTGGCGATGTTCTCACTATGCCAGTGCCTCGTATATAACTGCTTGCTTGGGAAAGCTTCGGGGAGAGTCCACAGCCGGCGTCAGTGTTTCAACGGGGTTTCTCTCTATTATAGGGTGCATGTTTTGGCAAAGGTTTCGAAACCGTGCGTTATTTGATGTACCTAAAATAACCCTCCGCACTCGAAGGAAGCAGCCAAATAAATTAGAAAAGCAAACTTGAGCACTACGTAATAGAAGATGCCAAGTTTCTCGCTTACTTGTCTGCTTTTCTTTTTTTACGGGGTCGCGAAATCGAATACATCTTACAAGAAATCACGAGGACAAGAGGGGTGGCTTGGAAATTTTCACAAAGCGTTGTATACGAGGTCGAAACGTTAGCGAAAGTGGGTCATCATGCCCAGCTTGCTTTAAATTTGTCACACGCTCGCATTCCAGCTTTATATACGTTCCGGCCCACGGATTCGTTCCTGTAGCTGGTAAGTCCGTGGCTTCACAAAGCACAAACAGAACAAACAGACACCTCGAAGCGCACCGCACCGCATGCAGGGAAAAAGAAATACGGGGTCCCCGCGGGTGACGCTCGCCCACCAGAGCGGAGACGTGACGGATGCGCTCGGAGTTCGCCTGCGAAACTGCGGAAACTGCGGAGATACAGAACATCCCGTGCTATACTCGGTTACAACTTAAGAAAGGCAAAGGAAGTTGCCGCTGTGCCTGATCACCGCAGCCGGATGTTACTCCGTGCGGCGCAAGTAGGGCGTTACTGGGAATATTTTGAACATGGCACGAACCGTTTCCCTGATTTTCTTGGACCTAATATGCTTATAAACGACTCCAGCGACGACAAACAAACTGCGTGAAGAATGGCAGACGATATCATGTATTTAGCAATCCCCTTTCAAAACGCGCGCGCCCGTTGACATCCGGGTCCGTCGCTTAGGCGCAGTGATACAGCACACGAGCTATTGCTGTTCTTAATTTGTTCCCGCGTACAGCTCTGAGAAAGCCGTGCACGGCTTTCTCAGAGCTGTACGACTACATGTAGTCGCCAGAGCTTCTTACGGTGCGATACAGTCAGTCGGCGCGTTGCTGGCTTATTGTAAACACGTATACACACTAAATATTAGACACCTGAGTCATCGAGTGTGTACACGAAACATTAGAAACCGCCATGAATGCCCGAAATTCAGCCAGGTAATTGTAATAACTTGGCTACATTCGGCAGGCATTCTCAGATAATGAACGGCAGCCTACCACAGTCCATGAAGAAGAATCTGTATGACAGCGCCATCTTACCGGTACTCACGGGGCATAAACTTGGAGGCTCACTAAAAGGGTTCAGCTTAAATTGAGGACGACTCAGCGAGCAATGGAACGTAAGATGATAGGTGTAACATTAAGGGACGAGAAGAGAGCGGAGTGTGTCAGGGAACAAACACGTGTTAAGGACATATTAGTAGAAATTAAGAAGAAGAAATGGGCGTGGGTAGGGCCTGTAATGCGAAGGCAAGGTAATTGTTGGTCATTAATGGTAACAGAGTGGATCCCTAGAGAAGGCAAGCGTGGCAGGGGGCGGCGGGAAGTTAGATGGGCAGATGAGATCAAGAAGTTTGCGGGGATAAATTGGTCGCAGTTAGCACAGGACCGGGGTAATTGGAGATTAATGGGAGAGGCATTTGCCCTGCAGTGGGCGTAGTTAGGCTGGTGATAATCATAATCATCATCATCATCGCCGTCGTCGTAGTCGTCATCATGATGATTATGATGGCGATGGTGATGATTATGATAAATAACTTAACGAGCCCAGAGCTTAAATGGGGATTAACAAGCATATGGGCCGCGCAGCGTTCAGACAACGAATAACGCAGATCGCATAATCCTTTATGTGGACATGTCGACGCGAATATTGGTGTTTGTACGTTTGAGCAAACCGAATTCCCCGTCATGGGCGGATGGCAGAAGATACCGAAGAAATGTGGTTGCAATAGAGCGACACTAACGCATACGAGCGGCTGGAGTGGTGGGAATCGGAGCCGGTACCACTTCGCGGTACGCTCTGAACTAACCGGTAATTGCTGACAGCAACAGAAAATATCAGCTCGTAAAGTAGAGAAATTTAATCAATCCAAAACCACCCGGAACGTGTGCTTGTATAATTACCGCTTGCGAGTATTTTTTTTATTTTTTCGCACAGCTTCTCATAATCAAAGTTGCAATCTAATCGCATATTTCCTTGCAATTGCGTATTCAGATATTGAAAAAATTATGCAATTATTAACTTCTGAACTGTCTATGCCTACATTCCACCAAGAAAACTTAATTCGTTGGCGCAGCTCACAGTCTTAACTAAACACGTGGGTAGGCTTCATCAAAATTCACTTCAGTGACCAGTGACTGATCACAAAGGCAAGGTGTAGGCAAATTCCGATGCCCATTATACAATTTGACTCGAAAATATTCTCACTGACTTTGCCCCTTCGACCGCCATAACCGGTTCTTCACGTATGTGTGGTGAAGCAGGTTTAGAGAGGTCTTTTTGAAGTGTGTACTCGCGCTTGTGTAACCCTGGTTTGTCTGTAAAAGGTAACGTGACGAACAAACAGCGATTGTGCAGGTACAGTGCGGACAAATAACTGTGACGCAGGCCTATTTCTGATATTCCGAACGGGGTCAAGCGAGCCTTTGCAGCGGGTGCTGGAGATGGGTTCTAAGCCGTACTTTGCAGGCCGTACAGTGTACGACGCTGCAAAGAGAGCTGGGGTTCTTCAATGCGCATCGACAGCGAAGGTTTTCCGCCTCTATCTAAAAAGAGCCCAAGGCGTTCTCGTTAGCTACTATACGTCACTGCGGCGGGTGAACTAATAAAGAGCACAAGACGCCTTCTGGCGACTGTCACGATCGACCGTCCCAGCATAACAATGGCGCTTCAGAAACGCGGGCTTGTTATTCGATTCGCTGACTCCAGCAACGCACACAGCTACGACATTCGGTTACTAACAACCTCCCCGCAGTATACTTCGGTCGATCATACACGCACGCCGCGATGAACTAGTGAAAGACAGCAAGAGAATAAAGTTCAGCACGATATCGAGAGAAAGGTACCGAGACAAAGGAACAACATAAAATGAAAATTACGTCCTCGCCGAAACAAAGGCGCGCGATAAACAAACAGAACTGGCTAAATCCGATAAACGCTGCGACAAAGGAACGAATCAGTCAATGTTTACAAGGCATCTCGCAATACATCTCCAACAATGAGCATTGCATACATGTATGGTTTACACGCTAGATGTATTGATCTTGAAAGTTCAGTTGCCATTCAATCCCGACCGTGGTTTTTAACAGCGAAGTTGTTTGGCAAATCGTAATTTTTTTGTGTCCGGAGTTAAAAACAGAAAGAAATAGGCGAGCGCGCGCCCGTGAGCACGGGCCCCATGGCTACCGCCAGGCAATAAACAAACCACGAAAATTCCTAGCGCTCGTGTATGCGTGCCTCGCAACGACCGCCCAGCGTCCCCTGCGCCCGTTCGTCAAGCCAAGCATGCCCACCTACGTAGATTGGCCAAGACTGGCCAAACAAAAAGGAAACCACGAAAAACTACTGAGAGTACAAGCTTAACTTGCGGTGACCCACCGGTAGCTAAAGAGGAAGTAGGAAAGGCTCTCAAAGGCATGAAAAGACGAAAAAAATGCAGGTGACGATGGCACAACCGTGAATCTTTTGAAGTAGGGAGGAGGAGATATAGTACTTGAAAAGCTAGCAGCCCTATTTTCGAAATGCTTAAAGACTCAAAAAGTGCCTATAGCGTGGAAAAACGCCAACATTATCCTGATTCATAAAAAGGGAGATATCAAGGTCCTTAAGAATAACAGACCCATCACCCTAATCTCGCTTGTTTATAAGCTGTTTACCAAAGTTATAGTTAGCCGCATAGGTGACAGCCTGGATTGCCAACAACCCAGAGAGCAGGCTGTGTTTGGGAAAGGGTACTCAACCGTGGATCACATCCATGTTGTCAATCAAGAAATAGAAAAATCCGCAGAATACACTAAACCCATTTACATGACATTTATAGACTATGAGAAAGCGTCTGACTGAGTACGCACTGCAGCCGTGCTAAAAGCATTAACAGACCAGGGAATAGAAGAGACCTGCATAAGACTTCTAGTCGACACATATAGCAGATGTACGGGCAGAATAACCCTCCACAAGCAAAGCGATAAATTCCCGATCTGAAATGGAGATACCATTTCTCCTAAACTGTTCGCAGCATGTCTGGAGGCGCTGTTTAGAAAGCTTGACTGGGAAAACACAGGATTAAGGACAAATTGAAAATACTTGAGTCATCTGAAATTTTCAGACGACGTAGTCTTGCTGAGTGAGACCACAGAATACGTGCAGAAATGCTTGAGGAACTACGATCACGGCCGTGGGGCTAAAAATAAATACGAATACATCTAAAGTAATGCATGCCGAAAATACTCTCTTCAGCTTACAAAACGAAAGGCTAGAAGAATTAAAAGAATATAACTACTTCAGACAGATGGTTAGTGCTGACCCCAACCACTAGAAAGAATTCCGGAACAGAATAGGTATTGGTTGGGGAGCACTCGGCAAGCACTCCCAAATAATGAAAAGCAAGCTACCCCTATCACTCAAAAGAAAAAAAAATACAACCAGTGCTGCTGCCGGTGATGACATACAGAGCTGAAACTTGGCATCTCACTAAACAAATGGAAAGCAAACTTAGATCGGCTCAGCGGGCCATGAAACGAAAAATGTTAGGAGTAACACCTACAGGCACCGGACAGGAAACAAAATTCCTGGATCGAAGAAGAAGGAAAAGGAAAAGAAGAAGAAGGAAAAGAAGAAGAAGGAAAAGAAGAAGCCGGAGGAGAAGAAAAGGGGAGCGATTCCTTTTTTTTCACTTTTCTGCAGCAAAATGTCATGCCATCATTATACAGAATGCGAACGAAAAATTTCAACTGTGGGTATTCGAAACGACAAGTCTGGCGAAGAGGCTTAAAAGGCGACTGGCCCCAATGTTAAGTAATTCCATCACTTAAAAAAAAAACACCCTGTATATCAAAAGCATATAATTAAATGGTTCAGGGATTTATACACACCCCCCCAACACCCCCCCCCCCCCCCAGAAGAACTTCGACACCCCTCCAAAAAGATTCCGCCACCACAAGCACCCTGCCTAGGGATTTATACAATACCCCCGCCAAACATCCCACCGACACACCCCCCCCCCCCCCCCAATCGAAATTCTGCATAAACCCCTGAAATGGTTTAACGTGGCTGTGAGCAGGTACGCTTTGAGATTTATTAACGCTGTTACCATAATTATATTGGCCTTTGTTCATGCACTTCATCACACTTTCAATTCTGCATTCAAACGGCTACACCCGTTTCAAGACTGAAAAAGTAGGTAACCACTGAAGGTGGCAAAAAGGCACTCCGATCAGAGGTAACTATTGAAGGCGGCAAAAAAAAAAGTATCCAATCCGTATAATTTAAGGGCGACAACAGAACGAAACCAGATTGGCGTGTCACAATTTTAGTGACGTACAACAGTCTGGGTGCCTTTGGTTACAGATTTCAAGGCCACCTAGTAGAGGCGGCGAGTTTGAATCGACTTTTGCCTTTCCGCCTCTCGCGTGCATACCAAAGTGTCCACGCGATCGTCTGCCAGCAAGTGCGCGACCCGCAAAATTTGTAAGCATCCTCCGTAGAGGGACTAATTTAATCCAAAGTGCAGGGTATTGCAGCAATAAATGAGCTTCTCTAAAAAAATAATTTGTCAACAGGACTGGCTTAATTGCGGTCAAACTTCCCACGACGGTAGCATTTTGGGTTTCGTTTCTCTGTCTTCGAAAATACAGGCACCCGTATTGCCTTTTTTTTTTTTTTTTTGCCTTCTAAGAAAAATATGTTTTGGTCTATAGGCACGGGCTTAGGGTTTATTCCGTGGGCCGCATAAGAAAAATATGCTTCAAGCCAGCTTGTCTCCCATGGGCGAAATTTGATTCCTAGATAACCAGGCCACTGATTCATTCTGCGCTATTTTAAAGCAAAAGAGATTATAAATAGAGACATTTGTGAGAAATTTCAGCGGTAAGGTTTCAGCTGTTGATTAATGAAATTTGTACGAAGATGCTTATTTATTGTTGTAACACTCTGTATATCCCGACTCGTATAAAAACCTGTAAGCGTTCCTTTGTATACAGTACGGCCTTCCAAGCATTCTTTAGAAGTTTATGCCCGAAACGATAAGAAACAAGTGCACGTGAGGCAACAACACGTCGTCAGTTAGAATCGCTGTGTGTCAAGACTTCACTGTTAATAAAGTTTGCTCCTCCTCCTCAAGCTACTGAAGCACAGGACTCACCACTGACATTCTTTGGCGTGAAAAAACTTTTGCGCACTTTCGAGGGTTCAGTGAACTCTTCATCCACGCACACTTCTAAAAAAATTCAAATACGAATCAAAAGAAACAAAACTGAATGCAGTTATTTTGCGTCAGAAAAGTGGGGAATACCGGGTACCTTTCTGCAACAAATTTATTTAGACGAGGACAGTAAAAAGAGTGAAAATGCAATAGCACCTCAACAGCAACGCGCTACATTCCTCACTATAGAATACAAGATGTTCCACTTCACTGTCTAATTTATTTAAGTCGCAAACAAGCCCGGAAAATGTCTTTTTTCGTACGACGAAATCTACGTTGAGATTTTTTGCTTCCCTCGGGGTACACGACTCATCTAACCCGCTCCCGCCAGCAAAACATAGCATGCGCACTTGAAAGCGGAGATTCCTTCAAAGCACCTCTCAGGAACAGGTCCGTAAAGACTAATCGCATAGTTGCGTGTACAGACATCAATATCCAGTTGAAGGCTAACTCTTTAAAGCAGAACTGACCCAATTTGTTCATTTTTTATTATTCTTCAGAAGAAAAAAGGCGTAGGTGCCACAACCAAAAGTTTCCCTACGTAATCGCAGATACAGCTGCAATCACGATTCCCTTGTTTGCTGAAAATCGCGGTTGCATTCGGCTATCACCTGTGTTGCGTGTTCTACTCCGGGATATGCATGCACGTCAGTCAAGTGTCATGCGAGCAGGCACCATGCTGATATTTCAGTGCACGATAATACACTAGCTTCTAAGAAAATAAGAATGATGAAGCACGCGTATTGTTACTTTCCTGAGTTCTTTCCTACGCACGCCCATCGTTACCGTACGCTCAGGAAGAAAACAGAATTTCGAGCAGCGTCGTCACTTTCGGCTAGCGGTTAGGCACCTCTGATCCGCCTGTAAAGTCTGCCGTGGCCCCTGGCGTGCGTTTTCATCGAGGTCAGCAGCAAATACGACATGGCAGCGCACTCGCGGTCCGCACCGCTCGGCCACGCCGTGTTTGGCGCCGGTATACACTCACCCGACTGACAAAGAGCGGATCCCGGGTCCGGGCTCTCCGTCTGCTATCGAGCGCCGCGAGCATCGCGCGGACGACTTTCAACTCACCGGCGGCGGCGGCGTCGTCCTACGCTGCTTCTCTCCGTCCTTGGAACGCGTCGCAGGACGTGACGGCTGCGTACTCCTTCCTACTCGCCTCTGCTGCTGTTGCTTCCATCCTCCCGCGGCGCTCCGCAGGGAAGCGCACCACCGCCGCGCTCTTTCGGGGGTTAGAACGGAAGAGGCCTCACGGTGAGGGGAGAAGACGCCCTCCCCACGAGTTGCCCCACGCCGCTCAGGAAAACGAAACACAAAACGCCATACAAAACAGCCAAACACCCGCGCGCTTCCCGTCATCTCCGTTGGATGTCGCGGCGATAGCAAACGTGCGCACTCTGAAGTATAGATGGCGCGCAGCAGCTTCCCAATTCTAACCATCGCCTTGTAGGCCGCAGGTAACGTGAGATTCTTGCTCTACTTGTAGCCGCAGCGCCAATTTCGAAGAGTGTGCAGAGCGGTCATCGGTGATGGGGTGGACTCGGAGGAGCTCTTCGATTATCAGTGCCCGACTCACCGCAGGATTCCCGGATAGAAATCCGGCATAGTATGCAGACGACGTAGCCTTGCTAAGCTAGTCCGCAGAACACCTGCAAAAAAATGCTTGAAGAACTAAAATCAGAAGGCACGGCCGTAGCGCAAAAACTAAATATGAATAGATCTAAAGTAATGAGGAATAAGCATACCAGAAGCATCCTCTTCAGCTTAGGAGACGAAGCGCTAGAAGAAGTACAAGAATAAAATTACCTCGGGAAGATGGCTAGTGCTGACCCCAACCACGAGAGAGAAATCGAGTGCAGAATAGGTTTTGGCGGGGGAGCACACGGCAAGCACTCCCGAATAATGAAAAGTAAGCTATACCTCTATCACTGGAAAGAAAAAACATACAACCAATGCGTCGTGCCGGTGATGACATATATGGAGAGGAAACATGGTGCCTCCCCAAACAACTAAAGCTAACTTAGGTCGGCACAACGGGGCATGGAAAGAAGAATGGTAGGAGTAACGTTAGGAGAAAGTAAATTATCTTCCTGGATAAGAGAAAAACTTAAAGGGGCATTGACACAAAAAGTTTGCATCTTGTTTCTTCTTGTTGTTGTTGTTGCGATAAGTAGCTAATGACCTATTTAACACGTGTGGAAACCTCATTTTCTTCAGCGCGTGACGGTGGTCTAATTAGAGACGTTTTTAATGCGGCCAGACGCAGTTTCTGTTTCAGCGGGTGCCGCAAAAGGTTGGATTTGGAGTAAACAAGGCTGCCCGAGTCACTGTCAGACGGATATCAAAGAGCAGAGCTGCCATACGTAGCACTATCGATTCCGCGTCGGCGGCAGTTTCTGCTAGTGCGCCTACGTACTGATCTCGTCAGCCGCTTAATTAAAAAGCGACAGTGGACGTGATACAGGCGCTGCGAATGCAGATTGCTGCCGTGTCTAAAGAACGACGCTCGAGGCTGTGGGGAGACGCGCGCGGGGAGCAGCCGGCCGGTCTGCCTACAGGTCAGCCTACTGATGTTAGGCTTAACACTGCGGCGGATACTCGATTGCCGCTCTCGTAAGTGGTGCAGATGATTATTAATGCAATTTGCCATCACATCCTTACCTCCTTCCTCGTATTTCCAGCTTTGTTTGCGCCATGAGTGACATTTAGTGGAGCGGTAACAAGCTATCACTCGAGCTGCTGCTGCTGCTGATGATGATGATGTAGTGGTTTGTTCCTTTGTATCGGGTGGACACCAAAGTAGTGTCCCAGCCGGTAATTAAAAAACACAGGTAAACATTAAAGGACGACAGTTACTGAAGACAGTTGTTTCACGATGAACGCACGGTGGTCCACGCGCGAACACACGCACACACTACCTACGCCTATCTGCGCCACTTTGCGGCCTCGGCGGCCGCCCGCACAGCGACCTGCTGCAGTGGTATACGCCTAGAGCGCTGCCTGTAGGGGCGCCACTGAAATTCCCCTAGCGGCCCGTTTCGAAAGTAGCCGCGGGAGGCTCCGATCAGCTCCCAACTGTCGCCGTTGATTTTGCTGCACGTTCCCGACTGAGATTTACCGTTTGTGTGCGGTACACATAAATACATATTTATGTGGACAAGTTGATTTGATTGTTGGGTTTAACGCGCCGACGCAACGCAGGCGATGAGGCGCGCTGTAGTGGAGGGCTGCGGATTAATTTTGACCACCTGGGGATCTTTAGCGTGCGCCGAAATCTCGTACACACGGGCGTTTTTGCTTGTCGCCTCCATCAGAAAAGCGGCCGCTGCGGCCGGGAATCGAACCCGCGACCTCGTGCTCAGCAGCGCAACGCCTTAGCCACTGAGCCACCGCGGCGGGGGTGTGGAGAAGCCACCCTATTCGCAAATGTGGTGTATTCAGGAGAGTGTAGATGTTTATTACGGTATCTTAGTGTGGTACATTCGATCTATATAAGCGCCAGGTGTGTGTCAGAGGCCGGCGTCGCGAAACCGGCATATGCATGAAGCTGATTCTCATTCCACTCCTATTAAATGTACTGCGCTTGTAGGCTTATAGAGTAGTCCGCGCCTACGACTAAACGCTTATTCCATAAATCGTCATGTGATGAAGGGAGCCTGAAAAGCCTAGCACAAACACGAATCAGAGGGCCTTCTCAGATACCACACTCTTCCACGACACCTCTTATCGCTTGTGAACTGCCTACCCTGTATTCTTCAAAAAATGCATCCACCTAGTGATCAGCCATTAATTTAAATTGAAAAACTAAAGGAAAGTGAACGTGCAGCTTGTGTGTGTGATTACTAAAACGTACATTCCTTGATTTCGCACCCCAGTTTAGCGCAATTAACGATAGTTAAGCGTCCCCCCCCCCCCCCCCCATGTCTTGCGAAATAAAAGTTCATTTCGCATAATTGGTCTGGTGAGGCCTACCAGACGAACGTCTTTAGCATTTCCGAAGCTGCACTGGTTTTTTTTTCATTCCCGCACAAGCTATTCTGTTTCTTCTGGACCTGCAGACCATTCATTTTTTCGGGGTTTCATTAACTTTCCTTGGTTATTGCTATAGGGCGTGAGTGGGGTACATATTAATTTAACGACGCGCAGCCTTGGAATATACTTAACATTTTCGTGTGGCTTATATTCCTATAAAAGGCAAAATGCATAGCCAGATTTAGGGTAATTACAACCAAGAATAATATTTTTCGGTGACGTATACATTTGAACCAACCAAAGCCGCATTCGTTGTCCGTGCTGCAAAACTGAACACACCTGTCACTCTCAGGTCTAAACGGAGCGACAATAGGATTCACTTGTGCTGACGTATTGGGAGGTGACAGTGGTGATATTGGTGGTTTGGAGCCGTCACGCTGGTGGACATGCAGCTGACTTCCCTGTTCACGCAGGTTTTCGCGAGTTTTGGAATTGCCTTCTGGCTCGATGTGGTTGTCGGCAGCACAGATCTACAGCATGGCCAAAACCAAGCTTCAGCGGTGCTGTCATCTTCGGCGAGTATCATATCCCACACCTTGTCTAGCCAAGCCGGGAATTCCGGACCCGTTATCTTCGATGTCGAGCTCAGCGCGTGACGGAAGTTCAGTGATTTCCATCAACCAATCACCGCCGGACATCGACGCCTTTGTGACTAAAGTGAACACTATATAGATGAGCAACGCTTCTGCCTCGTGGGATTGGGAGCCGGCACGCTGGTGGGCATGCAGCTGATTTCCCTGTTGTTAACGCCGGTTGGTTTGCATTATCGTATTCCTGTGCAATTGTGTGCGTTGTCGGCTCCTCCCACTTCGGCATTTTCTGATGCTCATTGTTCATTGGCCGTTAAAATAGTGCGAGCGCCTCGAAATATGTCTTTTCTGTTTGCTAAAAGGGTGTTTCATTAAAGACGATATTCTTTCTTGGGCTACTAAAACGCAGAAATTTTGGTCTGTCTGTCTGTCTGTAACTCGATTCACCCACCCGGCCAAAGTGAAGTACAATCAGCGCAATAGTCTCATATACTTACTCACAGCCAAATCTAAACGCCCAAGTCCGGTGTCAGTGTTCATACGTGCCAACATTGTTGAACAAGAACAAGACATTACCCAAATATATGGGACAAAATCAATACATATTTATTTTATTTATCTATTTACACATACTGCCAATCCCAATTTGGGTATCTTTAAGGAGCTGCACATACATTGTGAAAGGGCAAGATTTATAAAAAGGGTATTCACTGAAATATTGCAATACGAGTGAGACAAAACCGACAGCAATACATTTTATGACTACATCAGTACAATTATAACTACATCAATACCATAGGACATCAATACCAACTAATACTGAAAAAGGAATAGTGAGCACTTCAAACAGTGCACAAAAAAACTCAGTTTGTCATTCCAAAGACAACAAGTAACATTCAAGCAGGGATGAAAACGTTTCCAATGATTGACTGTTTGTTATACTGATTGGCAAATTTTTCCGCTCACTAATTGCTAGTGGAAAAAAATAATATTTCAGACAGTCAGTACGGCACTGATATTCATTCAGTATCTGTGAATGCTTTTGTCGTCTTGGCCTTGTTTCGGCGTATGACATGTACTTTGAACTGTCTGTGTTTAGCTGTCCGCGAACTAATTTATACAGGAATTTCTGACGTGCCAGTTTAGCGCGGTTTTTTATTGTTAAGAGACCTGCTTTTTTTTTAAGTTCTGTGGGTGAGTCTGTTATTCTGTACTTGTTGTAAACAAATCTTATCGCTTTTCGTTGTATTCGTTATAGGGAATTTATGAGATTGTTTGTAAAGGGAAACCATGCGACGTTTGCATATTCTAACACGGGTCTGACGAATGCTTTGTAGGCGAGAAGTTTCGTTTCATGTGACGCAGAACCGAGACTTCTACGAAGGAAAAACAGTCGTTTTAATGCAGCTGATGTGGCATGGCTAATGTGGATATCCCGTCTAAAATCTTGTGTTAAAGTTAAACCTAAATATTTGTGTTCAGTCACTACCGGAAATGGAGATTTATTTATAACGTAAACGAATTCAGATACATGATTTTTTCTGGTTATCCTCAAAGAGAAGATTTTTTAACATTCAGGGTCATTTGCCAGAGAGCACACCAGCTAGATATGTACTGCAAGGCATTGTTCAATTTTACATGATCTTCTGGGGCATCAGTTTCTTGGTAAAGTGTACAGTCATCGGCGAAAAAACTCACATTAACACCAATGCCAGCGGGTAAATCATTAGTGAATATCAGGAATAAAATGGGCGCCAAAACACTGCCCTGTCGTACACCTGACATAACATTCGCTATAGTAGAACTTTCGCGATTGACTTGCACGTATACTGCGTTCGGTTACTCAGATAATTGTCTATCCAGTCAGTAAGTGAACCTGTGCCTATTGTTGCTTCTAATTTTCTTACAAGTTTTTTGTGTGGCACCCGATCAAAAGCCTTGTGATATATGCAGTGTTCCTATATTAAAAAAAAATTATGGGTGTTGGTTTTTGCGATAGCCAATGAAATACATCAACGGCAGACTACCGCGCCTGCTGTTGCCAGTGCTACCTCCTGGCGGCATTTAAGAAATCAAACGGCAACAGCAGCGAAAGGTTCCACTAGATGGAATCCACGTTCCGCTTACAACGCTCGGGCAGTAGGGCATCGTGGTTCTATAAATGTTGTAGTAGGGTGCCTCAGTTCACGCGCGCCTCCGCCGTCAGCAGCGCTGGCATCGAGACTCCCGACTTAAAGCAGTAGAACGCGGTAAATTTAAACTCACTTGAGCAAACGTCTAGCGTGTTATCTTGGGAGGAACGAGACGGGAAATGAACAGCATGAAAGGTGAGCGGGGAGGAGAAGGGAGGCTTTTACTTGGCAGGGCCGCCAGTCGACTATCGTTTGTTCTTACTTTTGTTGCTTTCCGGCGATGTTGAACTTAACCCGGGCCCTGTTGAAATAGATATATTACAAAGCCTGCAAAAAGGGCAGACTGAAGTCTTTCCTGATCGCGAAGCATGAAGGAATGATGGTGAACATAAAGGACAGCCTCGCAGCGACTAAGAAGCAAGTCGAAAACCTAGGTGAAGTAGTTCCAGAGCATAAGGATGACATTTGGACAGCCTCGCAGCGACTAAGAAGCAAGTCTAAGACCTAGGTGAAGTAGTTTCAGAGCATAAGGATGACATTTCGATTCTGCAGAAAGAATTTAGCAATTTTCAGGCTACGAACGTTGACCTGGAAAAAAGAAGTCGGAGACAGAACCTTTTGTTTTACGGAGTAGATGACAACAAAGCAGAAACATGATACCAATCCGAGGAATTGGTTAAAAAAAATCTTTGGCGGCAAGCTTGGAATTGAGGTCGCATCGTTACAAATGGCACATCGCATTGGTCTATTGAAGGGGTCAGAGCTCAGCATTGATCAGGATTTCGCGCCAGCTACTCGTGAAGTGCGAAAACGACTGTGGGAATACGGTAAAGCCCACAAAGGTGAGAGCACAAAAGTAAGACTGAACTTTGGATGAAAAAACTTACGTATGGGACGACGAGAAAAAGGAAGTCGTTCCATTACGAAAACAATGACGCATGCCTGAAAAAAAGAAAAAAAGAACTCACGACACAACCTGGTCGCTGTTTTAATAAATTGTAGAAGCGTAACGAATAAGACGGAAGAATTGGCAGGACTAATCGAGTCGGTTAAAGCTGATGTAGTTATCGTAACGGAGTCATGGCTGCACCATGATAGCAGTGACTTTGAGGTGTTTCTAAGCAACTTTGTCGCGTACCGCAAAGATAAACCAAGCCATGGGAGCAATGTATTTTTACTTCTGCGATGATGACGAAAAACTTTTATTTAGTATCAATCAATGGGTTTTTTAAAACCCTTGCTAGGAGTCGGCCAGTATCCCTTGGGACCTGGCGGCTGCCTGAGCTTGATTAATGATTTTCCGTTGGGCTTCTAGGTCTGAGCTGAGCATCAGACTCTCGCATGTGTCTATGGTGTGTGTGCCGTCGGATATCTGTGGGCACGTCCATATCATGTGGACCATGCTTGCCAGGCTTTCGCAATGCTTGCATTTGGGTTCAAATTGACCTGGGTAGAGTTTACTAAGCAGTAGTGGATTTGGGTAGGTTCCAAACTGTAATTTTCGCCAGATTGCCTCTTCCTTCTTGCTGAGTTTGCGGTCTGCGTCCGGGTATTTTTTTTTTCTTGTTAACCTGTAGTATTGAGTTATTTCTCGGTAGGTGAACATCCTGTATTTTTCAGACAATATGTGTCCTGTGGAACTGCCTGGAAAGTTAGTCCTCGGGCGAGCTTGTTTGCTCCTTCATTGCCTCTGAGAGCCTGTTGGACCGGGGTCCAGATTAGTAAAATCTGATGGTCCATTGGGTTTTTTGCAAGGATTCTGACCGCCTCAGCTGATATTCGTCCTCTGTTATAGTTGTTTATGGCGTTTTTGGAGTCACAGATAGTTACTTCGGTATTTCTTAACGTAGCTGCCAGCGCTATCGCCACTTTTTCCGCCGTTGTGACAGACCTGTTTCTGATCGTGCAGCATGCGCGTATGACCATGTTCTCATCGGACGCAACAGCAATCTTGTCTCTTCTGCGATTGTATTCCGCAGCATCAGTGTATAATACATCGCACCGTCATCCGTACTTCCTCTGTAGCGCTTCAGCCCTGCTCTGTCGCCTATCCTCATGGAACGCTCGGTTCATGTTCTTTGGAAGGGGAGGGATTCGGATATTGTTTCTGAAGTCCGGGGGAATATCCTCTTGCGAGTCGGCTGTGGTTTATTGAGGGATACCGAGTCTGCTCAAGATATGCCTGCCTGCCTTGGTTGACAACAGTCTTTGGTGCTGTGCAATTCTTGCCGCCTCGGTCAGCTCCTCTATGGTGTTGGAGACGCCTAGCTTCATGAGCTTGTCCGTGGAGGCACATATGGGAAGTCCTAGGGCAGTTTAGGTGTTTTTTCTGGTGAGCGCGTCTAGCTTGTCCTTCTCGTCCTTGGTTAGCTTTAGATATGGTACTGCGTACGTGATTCTGCTGATCACGAACGCTTGAACAAGTCGGAGGAGGGTGGCTTCTTTCATGTTTGAGTTCTTGTTTTCAATTCTGCGAATGAGCCTACTAGTTTGTTGTGCACTGCGGTCTAGACGAGTTATTGTCTCATTATTTGTGCCGCTGGCTTGATGCCATACGCCCAGTATGCGGATGGTTGCACTCTTTGTATTTCCTTTCTGTCTGCTTTAATCTGGATAGTCGGATTCCGGTCCCTAATCCTTTCGTGCCCTGGCGTTTTAAGGACGAAAAGTTCAGACTTTTCCGCTGAGCATTTCAGGCCCTTTCCGGAGAGATAGTCTTCAATTTCGTCCACTGCCGTTTGCAAAGCTTCCTCTGTTTGGCCGTCGTTGCCCCTTGCTATCCATAGGGTAACGTCATCCGCATATATGCTGTGATTAAGATTTTCTATTTTCTCGAGACGATCAGGGAGTCCAATCATGGCGATGTTAAAAAGAATGGGTGACAGAACCGACACTTAAGGAGTAGCTCTATTGCCAAGGCTTATACCATCAAGTGAATTTTGTCCAATCGAGATATTTGCTTTCCTGTCAGTGAGAAAATTCCTGATGTAGTTCTACATCTTCTCCCTCACGTTAAGGCATTGGACATTCAGTGTGATGTTGAATCTGTTTGGTGCACGATTACCGTACATATGATAATTCTTCATTAGCTGTAGGTGCATTTTATCGACCCCCAAAATCGGACTGCAATACACTTCAGGTGTTGAATGAGATTATCTCGGAAGTTTCAAGCCGAACATTAATTCTTGCTGGTGATTTTAATCTGCCAGACTCAGAATGGCGTGATGGAATATGTGTAAGAGGAACTGGGCGCCGCATAAACATTGAAATGAAAAATATAATTTTCAACTTTGGCCTTACTCAGTTTGTTGCTTGCACAACTAGAAATAATAGCGTTCTTGACGTTGTATACTCCAATTCACCCAGTTTGGTGCATTGATAATGTAAATGTTATTCCCGGAATCAGCGACCATATTGCTGTTGTTGCAGAAATCAAAAAAGAAAGTAAAAGCACCTCAAATCGTGCAAAAAGAAAGGTTTTTCTATTCAGTATGGGTGACTACACAAGCATAGTCGAAAAGCTAGAAGACCATTTGTCTTTGTTTGAATGCCTGGCGGAAAACTATAGTGTGAATGATTTATGGCTTAACTTTAAGGACAAGTTGTTAGCCCTTGTAGATAAGTATACACCTGCGAAACAAGCAGGCAAGCTTAGTAAACGCAAGAAGCCATGGATGACGTCAAGTATTTTTAGATTAATCAGGAAAAGGCGACGGGATTTCTGCAAATTAAAGGAATCTGGAAGTAGTGACCACGTGAAAAAATTACAAGCGTTATCGCAGCAGTATAAATCAAGTGTGGAAAGCGTAAAAATGAAATATATTGAAGGGTTCAGCAATAAAATGAAAACTAATTCCAAGTCTTTTTGGCATTATATCAAATAATGTGGACCTGATCATGTTGGAGTGGGCGAACTAAACTTTAATAATACGGTTGTACTTGATGAGGAAGCTAAAACCACTTGTTTAAATGCCTATTTCCAATCCGTGTTCTTGCCCAAGCACGACGTTCCTTCCTAACCGCACCCAAGCACGTTTCCATTGATACCACCGGTAGAACTGAGTGCTCGTGGTATATGTTCTCTCCTAGAAAACCAAGATGAATCCAAAGCAGTTGGTCCTTATGGCACCTGTCCTCGTATTCTGAAGCGATGTGCTGCGCCAATCTCCCTTTACCTTTATATAATTTACTCAAAATCCCTTTCAAAGGGAACTTTACCCGAAGATTGCAAAATTTCCTATGTTCCGGTTCATAAAGGTGGCTCAAAAAAGATGTAACAAATTACCGACCCATTTCATTAACGTCCGTGTCATGCAACATTTTTGAACACATCTTATTCAAGCCCTTATTAACCCAGGGCCATGTATTGACAGCTGACAATAATACTGTAACGTTTACAACTTCACTGTGGACTATCTAATTATGACAAGTAAATGAAACTATGCGTAATGCAGTCGTCTTAGTGGCGCTTATTGTCATATAATGTTTTTTTTGTTTTATACTTTCGATAGCGCAGGAGTTAGAGCCGTTTCCTGTGGATCCCTCCGTGGATGACCATGCTTCACTGCTCAACAGGCAACGTGGAGAAGCTGGCTTACAAATACCAAGTTTAGACCGATTTCCTCAGCCCAATTGCTGGGAAGACAATCTTCCAGAGGCAATAAAAGCCGTATTATATCAAAATATAAAGGAGGAACTTATTATTTTTAACACGAAAGCGTTTTATGCCCGGGTACACCAAGATCTCAGCCACGCCATATCCGTCACGGAAGTGACGTCACCAAAAAAAGTGTCATTGGCGTGGCGGAGCCCGGTTTCGAGCCGATGCCCTCTCGCCTCAGAAGTACATGGCGCTCTACCGACTGCGCGGCACCTCTACGAACTCGCCTGATGTACTTCCCTATGACTCATTCAGATGGTACTGCCGCCTAGGACAGGCGAAGCGAAGTAGCGCATCATGACGCTAATGAGCGCTGACAGTTGGCGTCTCGATGCCAGCACCTTCGTGTACGGGGGACGCTCGTGAATTGAGGCAAAGCTCCGATGTGGCGTTCTTCCCAGTGCTTGTCTTTACTCCCTGTCGTATCATTTTTTGGCGCTGTTTTTTCTAAGTGGCATCATGCACCAACTAGCCCGTCTCAGTTCATTTGTGCAGTTCCCATGACCGTTGTGTTTCAAGCTGCTGTTTCTGTGCATGTCATTTTTGGTTTTGTGGTCCCGGAATAACCCGGTTATTTTTTTGTTTGTTTCTTGCGTGTCGGCGTCACTTTGTCTGGCGGGGTCAGGCTCGCGAACCCTTCGCACATGAAGGAGGTTCCTTTAACATGCAACTGCTCCTGTGAAGGCACCTTTCACTTTCGTGTTTTACTGATTCCTATAACAGAGGGATCAACCACAACCGGTTTTCGCGCACCTGAGGAGCCTGCTCCAGAGGGAGCATGACACAATACCAGCAGATACTGCAGCCGTCAAGGCCAGCGCTAGGGCAGCTCCAAAATGAATGTCGGATTGCGAAGGGAGTCCGCGATGAGGTGAGCCGGGAACATAGCAACAGCCCCGGTATGTGTATAGAATAAAGAGCGTTTTAGAGAGGGTCGCCCGCACTACAAAAACACGTACAAAAAATGGTGATGAGGGTGACCACTCAGTGTCGCTGTAAATAAGTCCTTCTAAAGATGGCGGCAGTTTTTTTGCGTCAAATGGACGTTTGAGCTTCTTAAAACGATGCTTATTCGGGCCACGCTAGTCCAGGAAACCAGATGGCCTTGATTGACCACAATGAGCACCGATTATGAACAACAAATCGTTTATTTGTCCGTACTAGCAAGTTTACAGAGGCCGCCAGTCAAACAGCGACAGACGTGCACTACACATAGAACAAGTTCGCAGGGACACAGCTGTGCTCGGACACTTGCAGGAACACCTGCGGGTGCTCGAAAAACATCTGGCGTACGCAATTCAGATCGGCACGAAAAAAGTGCAAATCCCTTCCACACTGTAAGGAGGGAAGTCCAGCAAAGCTGGCGCTCTGGTGGGATTTAGTATGTGGGGCTAATTAGCGTCACTAAATAAAGACTTTTAGAGTACCGGCACTCTTTTCTCTCATTTTTATGTGCCGCCAGGATTTTCATTGGTCGGTCGGCACCATGTGATATTTGTTTACATATGGGCGCAGCCATTTTGTTTCTGGGCGCCTCTCTCTCTCTCTCTGATCCGCGGACGCTAGAGCGGGCGGTCACACTCTGCCCGTCACAACAGGTGGTGGTTTCGTTGGGAAAGATGGCAACACTGCAAGCCATAAACAAAATGGACCCCCAGACTAATCCGGGTGCACGAAGTGGCGGTGCTCTTAAGCGTAGCTTATTTAGTGACGCTAGGGTTAACCATACTGGGGATAATCTATGTCGATTTATAGGGACGGTGGCGCGATATATACGTCACAAACTAAGGACACGCACGATTTGTGGGTAGAGACGATGTCGTAATAGGGCGGCTACACCAATCACGGGGCAGGCTCTACCCTATCCTATTCATCCCCTTCTATATTCCCTACCCCCCGGACTGGGTTATATGCCGGTGAGCCCCCAGCTGGGCTCAATAAAATCCCCAGTCCAATTTCCTTCCTTTTCCATCGAACCACCTAATAAGAAGAAAGCGCAGTGGCGGATCCAAAGGGTTCCACCCCCCCCCTCCCCCCCCCCCATCCTCACCCCTCGACACTGATTTTTCGGCACGTGTGATTTTTTTTTTTTTAATCGCGGCGGGGACCGTCGCTGTCCGCGGCCAGCCCTCACTTCTAACGTTCTGTCAAGTGTGATACGCACTGGCTGACGCAACCACCGCCTTTGTGCAAGCGTGCAAATCTCTTTCTCCTCACAGCCAATTTTCCCCTTCAAAGAGTAATAGCGCAGCAGCGAGGAGGGAGCCTTTTTAAAACCGGTCCTATAATTGTCTGCAATGTGTTGGTGAGAAAAGCACTTGCCGTGCAACTGAGAACTAATCATGACACTCTGCTTGGTTGCGCCCTATTCCCACCACCGAGGGCCGGTCTTAGCTCATTCAGCGCCCTGTGCGAACTGCTGCCAAGGCGCCCCCTACCCCCCACTGCTGCCTGTTAAACTCATTTTTAGAGCGAAGCTGTCTATGGCTATGATCCAGCACACCGTCTCCGACTACAGAGCGATGTAGACAAGGATGCCACGCGAGTGTAGCGCCATATTGCGGCGCCCACTCAAATCCATGTAATCGTAAAACTGCGCCCCACACCTTCAGCGTAAAAAAAAACATAAACAGTAAAAAAAAACGTCCTATGGAATTCATATTTCGATAGAACACGCTTATATTGCCCCTGAAAAAATGTTTTCTCAGCAATAAATTTGTGCTTGGAGGTGAAGACGACTTTATTTGGCCTTTAATTGTAAGCTGGGTTTTCCACATTCTGTGCTGCATACATGTCCGTACACGGAAGAAGTATGATTAGAGAACAAGGCTATAACTCCTGTTTCATGGAAACTATCCCAAACTCAATTATATGACAATTAGCTTACTTTTACGTGAAATTTCGTTTACGTTTCAAAATTACATACTTCACAGTAAAGTTGTAAATACTGGGGAATTCCCGTCTGCTGCCAATACAGTGGCTTCTACGGGAGGGAAGCGGGCAGCCCATGTTTGTCCGCTCGAATAAAACTCTAGTCCGTCCAAATTTAATTCAGGTAATCAACTAGGAAGTATGCTCAATCGCAAACAGCGAAAAAACGCGTTGTGTTTTGTGCACTCCTTGGACTGGGCCCCCGTAACAGCATATTGTCACTCACGTTGAGGCTCGGCACCACAGCTTCGCAGGACATCCTTCTTCAGAGAGAGGAAGGACACTGAATTTCTTTCAAAGCGGAAACTTTCTTAGTGGGACCGTTGGCGTACGGTCAGAAACCTAACGCATTTCCCTTGGACTGGTTGGCCGACCGAAAAGCTCTCATAAAAATATTAAAAAAATATCCTATGGCTTTTATATTTTGATACAAAATGGCTTATATTGCTCCTTAAAAACGTCTTCTAAGCAATGCATTATTGCTCAAAGGTGAAGCCGACTTTCAAAATATCAATGTAAGCTTGGTTTTTGTAAGCTGGCTTCCCCACATTGCCTGTTCTGCAGTGAAGCATGGCCATCTACGGAGGAAGTATCGTTACAGAAAACAGCTCTGACTCTTGTGTTATCAAAAGTATCCCGAAACAGATTGCACGACAATTGCCCGCTAAGACTACTGCACACATGCGTGAAACCGAGCTTCGATCTGTTGTGTTAAAACGGTCAGTTGAAAATCGAGAACAGGAACTGTTCTGGATAAGACAATACATGTATCAATCATGAAGGGCTACAATAGTGTAAATCTCATAAATCCCGTATCGGTATGAATTTATATTGCTCTTAAATGCGTTCCCTTAGTGTGCAAAAAATCGTCGCTTTCCCGCTTCTCTCAACTCTCCTTAGGAAGAGAAGGTAGATTTTTTAATTACGTTTTTACGATTGATTTTTTTTTTCGTTTTTTTTTTAGGATGTCTAATCAGAATTGTAAAACAGAATTGTGTTTGACAGAATTCATTCACGCGAGATATGTATTTTGGTGGCTGAAGCCTGCAATGTGAACCGCGAATCAATGCACCAGCCAGACTTAGGTTATCATGCATGACGCCGCCTAAGGCCCGATCAGGTCACAGACCATGTACCGAGTCGCCCACTCTTGGTGCGAAGACGGCGCAGCGCGGCCGTGTAGGGTGCCTGGAGGGGCGGCGAGGAGGAACATCCAGGCACCCTACGGCCGTGCTCTGCGGAGCGCCAGCGCACAAGCCGCGGCCGCGCATCGAAGCTAAGCTGCGCAGGCGCACATGGGCTTGGAGGCGGGCTCCGTGTCGTCTGCTGAAGCTCGAGAGTGCGCCGTGCCTGCTTTGCTGTGAAGCACGCCTAAGGCCGGGTTCAGACTGTTGTCGCAACTGCCGTAATATCTTTAAATAATGACGTAATTTGACGTCTCAGCCAAACGAACTGTGTGAAACGCCGTTTTTTTTTTTTTTTACGTCCATAGCGCACGATATGGCTGTTACGTCGGTAGTCTGAACTTAGCCTAACTATCGGCATGCTTGTAGTGTGTTAGCGCTTCCTCTTTCCAGTGCCACGATCCCAGTTAAATGCATGTATTGTTGCATACATTTCAGGACTGGTTTGGTTCGGGCTATGGGATTTAACGTCGCAAAACGACTCTGGCTGTGAAGGCGCTGTAGAGGAGTGCTCCGGAGAACTTTCCGAGACTCTTTGACGTGCGCTGATACCGCGCAGCTTGTCGCTTGTTGCGCAGAAAACGCGCATTCTTGCATTTCGCCTCTATTAAAAAGCGGCACCTCCTCTCGGGTTCGAACATGGGTCTCCCGGCTCAGTATAGACAAGCACCCTAACCACTGAGCCACCACGGCGGGGAATTCGTAGGCCCTTCATGACTGCACCCTGGAAGTGAAGAGGGTCACGGAATAAAGCTTTATTTTCTGCGTGTGCTCTTTAAAGCAAATGGCCATATGCCCGGACATGGCGTCTGGATCACTTTTTTTTATCTGACTATTCTCATGCTCAGTTTAGCTCGAAGACGCTCGCGCATTGCTCGATGTGCCTTCGAATGTGATCAACAAACTTATGGAATTGACAACAATTGGATGTCGTAAATAGCAAAATAATCAAAATATGCCCAGTCCACATTGCAAGTGTTTGTTTTTATATAAGTCATTGCTTGCATTATTAAGCACATTGAATACATATTAAACACAATGGTGATTTTTCTGCACGTGGCGTAATTGGCTAGGCCATGCTAGTGAGGATGGTGAAGAAAAGAATGCAGAAATTGTGGACCTCAAGAACGGAGAAGCTGTTCCACAAAGATTGGGCATAGAACTGGTGACAACAGCTTCATTACTCGCGCAAGCCCATTGCGAGGAAATACGAGTCGGTTCAGAAAGGAGGATACGTAGCAGGTGGCAGCAAAGGGTAGGGCCGCAGTCTCCCGATAAATAGCCAGGTAGGCAGCGCAACAAATGATATATTCTGTATAATGCAGCAGGCTAGAGTGGGACCTTCCAGGATTATCCGGGAGAGTAGGACGATCGTGCTGGGTACGTGAGACCCGCTTCCTGGGCGACTACTTGAACCGTCTCGACGATGCGCGATATTCATATATATGAAAAAAGCCAATATACATCGGGACCAACGTCGCGGTATTGAAACCCAGGCGCTGTGGCCGAAATTCCGTGGAGGCGAAATGCACATACACCCATGTTCTGCGTAATTATTTCCAGTGCATATGAAATAAATCCTAATGGTCGAAATTATACGGAGCCCAGGGCCTCTATAGTGTCGCTCATTAAACCAATCCAAGCCAATCCTGAAATGTTTGCAACAATACATGCATTTAACTGGGATCGTGGCACTGAAAAGAGGAAGCGCCGTTGTACCAGAGTTCTGGTTGTACACAGAAACTGCACAGTGCGACGCAGTGAGTGAAGTGCGCTACCCCGCAATGCTGCCGCGGCGCGCTACAAGCATGCCGAGAGTTAGGAGTGCTTTACAGCATAGCAAGCACTGCGCGCTCCCGAGTTTTAGCTCAGACGACACGAGTCCCCGCCTCCAAGCCCCTGTGCGCCTGCGCCGCTTACCTTCGATGCGCGGCCGCGGCCCTTGCGCTGGCGCTCCGCGGCACGGCCACGCTGCGCACTGTTCGCACCAAGAGTGGACGCCCCTGTACATTTCAAGCAGATAATTGCTCCTTAAAATGCACAAACAAAAAGAGACTTGATAGTAAAAAAAGGTTATTTGTGTTAACCTAAATTCCAGGCGTTTGCAGTTATTCCTCAAAAAGATAGCATCCACTCGCGAAACTCGTGAACCGCTGGTGCTTGTCATTCATGTCCCGTTGTTAAGCGCAAAGAAAACAGTAGGTACATTTGAAGCAAAATATGCGTAATTAACCGGCAGCGCCCGCATTCATTTAGTTAGGAATGCTCGTTGGGTTGGTTTTTTCGATAGTAAGCGAAAAAAAAGTTGCAGTGCAACGCCAGCACGTGCTCGAAGGAAAGCAAGCCCCCCAAAAAAAACTCCCCCTACCTCCCCCGAAGGGGATCGTGCGGAAATGCGAATGCATTGGGTGCACCGATGAGTGCGCTGCGGCAAGCAGTCACGGAGAGAGGCGTGCGCTCCACTGCATTTATATATATTTTTCCGAGCGCAGTGAGCGGAGAGAGGGTACGCGGAGAATAGAGAGAGACCCGCGCAACACGCCCGCCCCGCGCGCGAGCTCTCTCCGCCGAGCTTCGCGATGCGAGCGCCCTCACACGCCCGAGCGCGCTCCTCCTCTCCACTCACTCTCCGCTGCTCCGCCCGAACTCCGCGATGCGAGCGCCCTCACACGCCGAGCGCGCTCCTCCTCTCCCCTTGCCCTCCGCTACTCCCGCCCGAGCTACCACATGCTCCGGTTGCTAGGCGCACGCCGGCCAACGCACGACAACCCCCGACTAAGAAATGCATTCGCATTTAAAAGAACAGAACTCCCGCTGGCGCAGTTTCAGGCAGGGGGCGCGCGAGCACTGCGAAGGCGAGAAATTTGAATTGCATTGGGTGGTAACAGTGAGCGGATAACGGCGCTACAGCCCATTATGGCGAATCACTGCTCTGCACTTTCGACAGCTTTCACATTGAGTGGAACGGGAGTAATTTTGTTTTGTTTGTTTGTGCGTGCGTGTGTGTGTGTGTTCAAACCACACAGACTGCATATGTGGGCAACACTACTCGTTCTACCTCAAGCTAGCGGGTGAAACTAGAACAATTCTGTGATTGGCCAGACCTTGCCTAACTAGTTTAAAGTTTTCCCACAACAACAACAACAACATTTATTTTCTTTTGCATCTGAAACAAATTTTACATTGCTTCCTTAGTAAGCTATATTCTGGCACTGCTTCAATGAAACCAGATGTGTTGACAAGTTATTGTTCTGTGAAATCGAGAGATGCATGCACTGTAAAGTTAGTGTCAATGTTTGCACACTCTGCAACTGCAATGAAGAACGACCGTACTTCCATTTGTAACATCCACTCATGACGACAGACAAAACTGTGCACACCTAACCAACACAGTACTACGAGATAATGGATTTCTGCTGATAACTGCCATTGTGCATGTGGATTTAGATCAGAGTTGATTTAAGCGTGTCATGAGAACCAAAAGAGAGTGGTAAAAAATGCTGATGGGAACCTTTGCGAGAGAGAGAGGGAGAGAGACAGAGAGAAAAAATCTTTTATTTGTCGAGCAGAGGCAGATGTTATGGGCCTCGCCCTGTGGAAGGCATCGCTATAGTCCAGGATTCCTTGGCTTCGACTGGTTGTCCTTATCTGGGTCACCAGGTTAAGCTGGGCATCTGGGTCTGGGCTGGCCAGGGAAGCCCTCGACTGCTCGGGGAAGTGGTTGGGAAGTGGGGGCAAATGTGGAGTGTGTTGGGTGGGGATATGAAGGTCGACTCCCCCCTTTTTAGGCAGCACCTAGTGCGCTAGGCCCCCCTCCCAGGCCATTCTTACTCCTCTCCAGGCAAGGATTACTCCATGCATTCCCTCTCCCGTAAAGGAAATTCGGATTGACCATCGCATGGCGGTCCACGAGTGGCGTAGGGTGCAACGTAGGCTGCGTCCGGCCACTCTTGTCTGCATGCGACGCCACTCAGCAATTGCCTCACGAGACTGGCTTGGGCAACTGAATCCAAAGGTACGATGCACGCTGATCGCCTTGTAGCCGTTTCTTGAAGTGACCGCCTTCCACAAGAGTGAGAGAACAACACGTGCTGGGGGTCGGTTTTGCATGCTTTACCCTCATAATTTGCGCTCCTTGAGGTGATTTGAGCTGTTATTGGTCGCTCAGTTGATCTTTGGTTCCCACCAGTTATCGCTGGAGTTGGCCACCCTCAGCCCTTTGGCAGCTGACACCATTGAAGGACAGCTATTGGTTTCCTGCACTGCGCAGTTAACCTAAGTGGCTTGCCGTGTAGTGACCAACAAGTACTCCCTTGTTGCCTCAAGGCTAGGTGTGTTCCCAGAGCTGTTCTATTGTGGCATCCCACACATTAAACGCACTTCTGCAGTGCCATCTTGTCCTCTTGGAGTGATTGCACAAGTGGCGAGAGCCGACCCTGCCCGACAGCTTTGCTCGCTCTGACCAATTGTGGGCATCCTTGCAGCTGGAGCTGTATTGGCATGCCCATACTATATGGTAATGCGCACCAGGCTGGCGGCAGCATGCACAGAGGGAAGGTAGCTGGGTAAAGAAGATGAGGTGGAGGTGGGTGGGTGTCACGAAGTGAACTGGAAAATGAAGACGATAACGACGATGTGCTATACGGGGTACGTTCCAAACATCCAGACGGCACCATCATCATCGTCTTCCGGGGACAGCTATCCCGCACTCACGGGCCAGCCAATCGGAGGCGGCCAACGACAGCAGCTGGCGGCAGGAGGGGCCGAAGAGGAACACCGGGAGTGGAGCATGACCGGGATGCGCGGCGGTCGGGCGACCGGACCCGTGCCGTGCTCCAGGAGGTCATCCCCCACTGCAGCCTTCAAGACTTCTCTGCCAGGAAGGTGTCTCCCCGTGCGTCGGTGGGAAACAGCGACACCCCAAGACAGCTGCGTTCGCCACAACGGTGACGGGAGCTGGGAGCGCGCCTGACTACCGCCGCCACGACATCACCTGGACGTTTCAAAACCGCAACACCACTACTGGGACGTGAGGTAGGAGAACCCCGTCCCCGCAGCGAACTATTATTGTGTGCTCGCCCTGCATTCCCGGACCTTGACTGTTTCGTGCTTCTTGAACTCTTTCCCGTTTGCTATGCCTCATTCTCGCTAATTTCTACCTTGTTCTCTAGCTTTGTTTTGTTCCCTCTTGCTCTTTAGTGGTCTCTGTTTGTTATGTGTGTCCTTATGTGAGTTCCAGGTATTATAAAACCTAGTCTCGTTTCCAAAGTTCTTCTCTTGTAATTATTATTGTCCCACCGAACCTGACAATAATTGGCGTCCGCGACAGGACGAGACTAGTTTGTTGTGTATACCCCTAGAAACCCGACATGGACACAGCAGAGCTTTTTCAATTGGGGAAGCGCTTAGGCTTGAGCGGCGACGAGCTTAGAGAGTGGGTACTAGAGGAGCAAGCTCTCTGGCGCGAGGAAGTTGCTCTAGAGCTCGAGGCGGCCAAAGAGTTAGCGGAGATAAAGAAGGCGCGTGCCGCAGTAGAGAAGGAGCGTGATGAGAATGTGCGAGCACGTGAAGAAATTGAAAAAGAGACTTTGCCCCTAAAGTTACGGCTCGCAGAACTGGAAGCGACGCTCAAGGCCGCATCTCAATCAGAAGGTATTCGAGAAGCACCTGATCAAACCCAACCTGTCTTACACTCCAGATTTAGCGCAGAGAAATCTCTGCCGCTATTTGAAGAGGCACGAGGAGCCAGCCAGGAATATGAACCTGAAGGAACTACAAAACGCGAGACGGTGCCTCACGCTAAGCGAGACACCACAACCTCTGTGAAAGCGCAGGCAGCGACACCAAATTTTTCTGTTGGCGCGTCTGCTGGGCTCGAGGTTGATGGTGTAGTTAGAACTAGTATGGAAGACATCCGGCAGCCGGAGCGCCGCTCTGTAGCGAAAGAGACTCCTGTCAAAGACGACAAGGTGCCACAGCCCCAGATTTCAGTCCGAAAAGACCAGGTAGTGCCAAAAAGAAATCACCCTCCTCTCAAGCTAAGAAGGCACTACTCTAGTCGGGCAAAGAATCGAAGTTCAATACCCAAGCAGAAGATCCGTAGTACTGGAAAAAGAGCTGTATTACGACTCACGAGTGGCTCACGAAATGTAAAAGTCACCAAAAGACATATTGTTCAGGGTTTTCCATGGTCTGTCAGAAAGTTCGCATGTGTGCGGGAACCATATGATTTAAATAGAAAGCCCTGTAACTACGCGGTGAGACGTGTGTACGTACGAGGCAGGGAATGGCACCGTAGCCACTGTCGGAAAAGAGATAACTATCTGCCTGATTGCCTTTTCCGTTGATGTCTGGTCCGAGATTTCACTTGAATGTCGTGTGTAAATATGGGTGATGGTTTGACTCATGTACTATGATCAGTGTTTTGTGAACTCGTATTTTCTCTTGTGGACATTTCGAGTGCATTTGTGGGGACTGGATGGTCCGTGACTGTTCACCTCAAGGACCGTGTGCTTGGTGGGGTGGACGTGGAAGAAACATTTTTCACGGAAAAATGCTTAAGCGGGGGGACACTGTCACGAAGTGAACTGGAAAATGAAGACGATAACGACGATGTGCTATACGGGGTACGTTCCAAACATCCAGACGGCACCATCATCATCGTCTTCCGGGGACAGCTATCCCGCACTCACGGGCCAGCCAATCGGAGGCGGCCAACGACAGCAGCTGGCGGCAGGAGGGGCCGAAGAGGAACACCGGGAGTGGAGCATGACCGGGATGCGCGGCGGTCGGGCGACCGGACCCGTGCCGTGCTCCAGGAGGTCATCCCCCACTGCAGCCTTCAAGACTTCTCTGCCAGGAAGGTGTCTCCCCGTGCGTCGGTGGGAAACAGCGACACCCCAAGACAGCTGCGTTCGCCACAACGGTGACGGGAGCTGGGAGCGCGCCTGACTACCGCCGCCACGACATCACCTGGACGTTTCAAAACCGCAACACCACTACTGGGACGTGAGGTAGGAGAACCCCGTCCCCGCAGCGAACTATTATTGTGTGCTCGCCCTGCATTCCCGGACCTTGACTGTTTCGTGCTTCTTGAACTCTTTCCCGTTTGCTATGCCTCATTCTCGCTAATTTCTACCTTGTTCTCTAGCTTTGTTTTGTTCCCTCTTGCTCTTTAGTGGTCTCTGTTTGTTATGTGTGTCCTTATGTGAGTTCCAGGTATTATAAAACCTAGTCTCGTTTCCAAAGTTCTTCTCTTGTAATTATTATTGTCCCACCGAACCTGACAATAATCCACTGTCACGAAGTGAACTGGAAAATGAAGACGATAACGACGATGTGCTATACGGGGTACGTTCCAAACATCCAGACGGCACCATCATCATCGTCTTCCGGGGACAGCTATCCCGCACTCACGGGCCAGCCAATCGGAGGCGGCCAACGACAGCAGCTGGCGGCAGGAGCGGCCGAAGAGGAACACCGGGAGTGGAGCATGACCGGGATGCGCGGCGGTCGGGCGACCGGACCCGTGCCGTGCTCCAGGAGGTCATCCCCCACTGCAGCCTTCAAGACTTCTCCTCTGCCAGGAAGGTGTCTCCCCGTGCGTCGGTGGGAAACAGCGACACCCCAAGACAGCTGCGTTCGCCACAACGGTGACGGGAGCTGGGAGCGCGCCTGACTACCGCCGCCACGACATCACCTGGACGTTTCAAAACCGCAACACCACTACTGGGACGTGAGGTAGGAGAACCCCGTCCCCGCAGCGAACTATTATTGTGTGCTCGCCCTGCATTCCCGGACCTTGACTGTTTCGTGCTTCTTGAACTCTTTCCCGTTTGCTATGCCTCATTCTCGCTAATTTCTACCTTGTTCTCTAGCTTTGTTTTGTTCCCTCTTGCTCTTTAGTGGTCTCTGTTTGTTATGTGTGTCCTTATGTGAGTTCCAGGTATTATAAAACCTAGTCTCGTTTCCAAAGTTCTTCTCTTGTAATTATTATTGTCCCACCGAACCTGACAGTGGGATGGGGGTAGGTGTCAGTCTAAAGTAGTTGTAGCCCTGTTGTCTGCCATAGATGTCCGCCATGTTGTGATGTCACTTCAAGCGCTATTCTACATGCAACTGCTAAAATGGGCGTTCCACTTGGCTTCTGTGGCCTTGAGGTAGAATTCTTGGTACTTGTGCTTACCACCTGGATTCAAGCTACAGCAGACCTAGCCATTAATTTTTTTTTTATTGCAAAAAACTTTTTAAAATAGACTCCACACATTCTTTAAACATTTTGCTGTCACTGACATACTGGTACATTTTTGCATTTCCCATCCACAGTGTCACTGACATACTGGTATGTTCTCCATTGCGCGTTTATTAATTCACACAATTGTGCAAAGCTGGCGTGCCTGGACTGTTCGTGCCATCTGCCAGATCTTTCTAGTAGCTCGCATTTTCACTTGCTACCTCTCTACGACAGTATATTGAACAGTAGGGTGCGACCGCACCCACCCTTCTTTGCTGGGGGGCTTGGTCGCTCCGGGCGCTGTACTTTGTCGGGATGAGAGATTACAGGTGAAAGGGTTGTTGCGCCATCCACAAGGGTTTCTAAGTTATTCCTTTCCTGCGTCTGCTACAGCACGCCAGTTTAGCCCAGCGCGTTGCCTCTCCAATAGACTGAAACATGACTCAATCGCAGCTTTTGCTCTCTCCGCACCTCACTTGCTGCTCACTTTGCCTGAAATGCACCAGCATCTCTGTGTGGGTGGTATTGATCTGGACGGGGTAGAGAATGGCAGTAGCACCAGTCCAAACTAAAAACCACTGGCATGTGTCACGTTCCCATTTGCACAGCACCAAGGAAACTCGAACATTTCAGGCAAGATGTTGGTACACAAACAGAAACAACATTTCCTCAATGTAATCACTGCTCGATTGGTTTTAACGATAGCAAAAAAAGAGGCAAGTTGCAAACTGTCCAAAGAGATGGCGCAAACGTAGTGCACGCACAGGAAAATTTGATCTGAGAAAAACATTGTTGCCTTAGCCTTCAGAGGAGCAAGTAGCGAGGGGAAGAGAGGAGAGATCTTTCCGACATTTGCAGTGGAGCAAGAAGATACGCGGCTATTTTTAATTCTATAGCACGCGCTTTGGAATGCACCACAGCTTTGACACACATCACAGGATACACTGCAGTCTATGGTAGTTTAGCAGCCACTACAGACACCGGCCTGCACAAGGTTCACGTGTATGCCAGACTTATTTAAAACCGAAAGAGCACTAAGTGTCTTCAGAACAGTCAGATTTTATTGCTCAAACAATTTTGAAAGCAGAATTTATTCCCCACCCCCCCACCCCTTCCCAACAGCCGAGTCTGTACAATATAGTCATCCTGGTGGCTTGCCGCCTACAGGTTCCTCTCTGCACTGCCCACAGCCAGGGGAGCAGCATTCTGGCTCTTGGCATCGTCACTGATGCAGACCCACTTGTTGTCCACAGTCTCCTTCCACAGCGTGACCTGCACAGGAGTTTTGCACAGCACTCAGGGCACGGATGCTGCTGATACAGCACACAGACCTAGACTGCACTGTATTGTGCAACGCAGTCATTCGCCTATGCAGATCGGCTTATGTGCACGGTCTTTTCATACGCGCGCTGCACAGCTATGCGCTTACAATACAGTTTGCAGTTGCTCTTGCTGACCTTGGCCGACTTAGCAAGTGTCCCAACATCACAGGTAGCCCAGCTGGCAGACAGGGGTGGAAGCGGGCTTGAGCCTTTTGGAGCAGCTCAGGGAGCAGGAATAATGCCGTTTCCAAAACATGATTTTCGGAGCAGTTTAAGTCTGCTTGGGAGCAGGTTTCTAGAGCCAAACGTCTTATTCGCAGTTTTTCATTTCTCGTAAGCACAAAAAATTCAAGAAGCTTTTACTCAACATTCCATCAATATACCAAGCAGACCACTTTCACCACAGTTTACAGAGCAATCACCAACAAAAAACTGAGATAAGCAATGCTTTAAACAGCTGCACCTAATTAGACTTCAGACAAGTGAAAAACAACACCATTAGAGCCATGAGAAACAACCAAGAGAAGAACAGAGCTCGGCGAAATGGTCTGTCTTGCATTTAAGATAGAAAGCTTACCTGCATTCTACACCTAACGAGACTACAGATGAATAAAAAAGCCTAAGAGGAAGAAATTAAGAGGGAAAAAACTAAGAGGGCAGTAGAGATAATCTGCACTACACCTGACTAGATTCCAGAGAAAGAAAAATGTTCACATTCAGAAATAGCAAAAAATATTCTGGCATATTATTCGCATTACCAATGGTATACATGCTTCTAACTAAGCAAAAATACTGCACAAGTGAATCATGTTTACCAAATCGTTTATGAACTTGTTTTTTCAAGCGTAAACAGTGGGCTTCCCAGAGGGAGAACGCGTCCTCCCCCACGCAAGAACCAAGCGGCGTTGTGTAAGACACCTATGGCGCTGATTACTTGCAAACAGTTGCTATTTTAACAGAATCTCCTCTCTCACTTGTGCCAGGGCATCGCCTGTTATCTCATCCTGTTCGACAACACCCCTCGGGGCATCAAACCTTTGGAATGGCAAGCGACCTCTTGACAAGATAAAATGCTGAGGATACGACTGCACAATAAACGGTTTCTACACTAAGCGGAAAGATTGCAATGTTGGCTGGTGCCGACACATGCATCGCGCCGCAGCGCGCTGAGCGGTGAAAATGCATTTAAAGCCAAAGTTCGCGCATCACCCACACCCCAAGATCACTACTCCCAAGTCCTGTGAAACTGCGGCACCATTTGGAGTGCGGAAAATTGTAACGATTAACTAAAAGCCCCGAGCATCCTTTAGGGAGTTCACCAGAGCGCACCACGTCATGAATGACAGCTGAATGAATGAGTGCCTACTGCTCCGTGCTCAATGCGACTGGCATTGAACATCGCCTCAGTTGCCTTACATCTTGTGGCGCCACTTTGGAGCAGTTTTGGTGCAATTCTGCCTTTTGGAGCAGGATGCAGCAAGTGCATTGGAGCAGCATGGAGCAAATAGAGCTGCACTTCCACCCCTGGGTAAGGCACCACCCTCTCTCCTGTGTTTATTACCTAGCTTAATTCGTTGAACTTAGTTCGCTTAAATTCGCAAGTGGCCTTCGTTTGAATAATGAGAAGTAAGGTCTTCACAGTCCGTTTTTTTAACCGTTTTAGTGTCCCGTTTTCAGGCCTTCAGAATCGTTACTTTAGCTTCAACCATGGCAGAACATGCAAAGTCATGCAAACTGCACTCATATTAAATAACTAGGAAATAAGTAGATGGGGGTGTAATGCCTCGAGGCAATTTTTGCACCAACAGATGTTACCAGGCAACCTCACTTCCCTGCCTGTATGAATTGGTTCTCACAAAGACATGGCGCTGCTTTATGTTGCTCTGAATAGGATGACAAGAAAGCCCTGCTCACATGCAAAGTGAGCAATATAAATTTAGGTCGCTTGTTTGTTCGATTGCAAACAGTTCAGTTGTGCTTTATGTGTCCAGTTCTAGCAAGCCAAGGTTCATATGAAGCAAGCATGATATCCACGGCTACAAATTTGCAGATGTGAAATGCTCTACTATGTTTTTCTAGGTTCAATTCCTGTCATCTCATGAAATGTTAACATACTGTCATTTGTTACAATACACCAATACAACATTAGAATATGAAGATATTATAAAGCAGTTAAGTAATACAAATTCCAATGAAAGCAAAGTGCTTTTGTCTCATCTTTTGATCGTCCCAATCTACTTTTGTGCTTAAGTATAAACTACGGAATACCAACTAGGCCGGCCGATCAATTACATTACGCAACCATTATTTCCCACCGAACAGTTTAGAGAAGTTGGTATCGGTACTCTAGAAGTTTGGAATTTTAGAAACTAATGGGCTGCGTGACGTGCTATAATGAATAATTAATTTAGACAACCTGAGACTTTAGGTGTGTGCCAAAATCTAGCGCACAAGGGAATATCACCTCTTGTGGCCTGGTGTTCAGCGGCCGAATGCCTAAGCCACCAAGCCACAGCGGTGGGCTTCATTTATACCACACCGTTCTCACTAGTAACAATTTCTACTGCTAAGAGTGATAAACAGTTAAGTTATAACATGCAAAAAACTGCAAAAAACAGTGATGAAAGACAAAATAAAACAGACAACATACAGGGTACACTGCACATCTTTTGTGTTGTTGGAGTTGATTGGAAGCTGCACCAACCAACTTAGCATTGATAGCTGAATTTCCCTCGTTTCCACATTGTTCCTTTGCTCCATTACTGACAGAGCCAGGACTTCACAGCTTGATGCATGATGAAGACTAAGCATTTCTTTTTACCTTTAACTACTATGCTTTCGTTTACACGGAAAAACAATTGACGCACGAAACGAGTTTTTTAATGTTCTCTACACAACCCTAACAAGTAACAAAATGCCCATAAATTACTTCTCCTTATGCATAGTGTCATATGAACCCTCACAACACAGGGTACCGCTTACTGCTGCAGAAACAAATAACTGAAAACTTGCAGCACAAAAAACACATACGGCAAAGAAGTGAACAGAACAGTGCTCTCATCCAATTCGCTTCTCTGTTCGTTTTAAAGGAGCACTGACACCAATTTCCGGCGTTAATATTATTGCACAGTTCGCTTCCTTCACTCAACAGAATACTCTGGCTGAAATATGAGCGGCCTGCGACACGAACATAGTTCAATTGGATCTCATTTATCGCGCCGACGGAGCAGCGTGCAGAGCAACACTCAGCAAATGGACATCAGCGTGACACCACTCCAGGAGAGGAAAAGAAGTGATGCGACAGCGCTAGTCAAAAAAAACTCCCCCACCTCCCCGAAGGGGATCGTGCAGAAATGCGAATGCATTGGGTGCACCGATGAGTGCGCTGCGGCAAGCAGTAACGGAGAGAGGCGTGCGCTCCACTGCATTTATATACATTTTCCGAGCGCAGCGAGCGGAGAGAGGGTACACGGAGAGGAGAGAGAGACCCGCGCAACACGCCCGCCCCGCGCGCGAGCTCTCTCTCCCGCCGAGCTCCGCGATGCGAGCGCCCTCACACGCCCAAGCGCGCTCCTCCTCTCCCCTTGCCCTCCGCTACTCCCGCCCGAGCTACCACCTGCTCCGGTTGCTAGGCACGCCACAGCTGTTGCTAGGGGCGAGGAGGAGCGCAGAGAGATAACACCTGCGGGCGCACACCGACGGAGCACGACAACCCCCCCGCCACGCCGAGACGACGATGACGAAGGCAGAACTACGAGGCGCGCGCTCACGTGCGCTCACGCTGGAGGAATGCAGGCGCACGCCGACGGAGCACGACAACCCCCGACTAAGAAATGCATTCGCATTTAAAACTCGTGACGTCACTTCACGCGCGCGGCCCCACGAGCAGCGAGCGGGCGCAACACCCTCTCAAGCGGGCGCCGGTGACGTCCGCACAAAGCGGCGAGGTCAGGCAGGGAGTCTGTCATATGTGCCGTTCGGGATGAAAGCGTGGGAATTTGAAACAAACGATTTTCAGGCCGTTCAATGTAATTAACTATCGCGCGCTGAAGTATTTGAAGTGCTGTTTCAGGTTGGCCAGACCATTAAGCATTGATAAAAGCAATAAAAGTTTGACATAAAATTTTCGTGTCAGTGCTCCTTTAAGTAACGGCCACCCAACTAGCCGAACCCTGACCTCTGCCCCAGAAGCAATGATTTCGGCCTCTACAAGCAGCACTAAACATCAATCACCACAGCTCACCTTGTTGTCACCACCAGAAACAGCCAGGATGTTTCCGGTCACCGACCAAGACACATGCCAGATGACATCATCAAAGGTCGACAGAACCTGCAACAACAAACGACTCCACTCAGCCCACATCACGGAGCAAAAATATATAGGAGAGGAAACGCCCATTGCGGACGGTGCGATCGAGCGACCAGATAATGTCACTACGATAACTACGGCGACCTGCGGAGCTCCGCAGCTGCGGCGGCGAACAATTTGACAGCGGCACCTGGTTGAATGTATTAAAAGCAATACTGTTGTTCGCAGCATTCGCCACAAGGCGTGAATCGCTATGCGCTCGAGCAGCTGCGTGACGCGGGGACGTAACGCGCGTTTATCTCGGACGCTGCGCGCGCGTGCACGCGTCATCGTCCCACAACGTCGGTGATGCGGGCACTTTTCAGTGCACTGTCGCATAACCAATAAATTGGCCGGTGCACTCAACTCGCTTCGAGCGCGTCGCATGCGAGGTAAGGCCGCGCGTTTACAGGTTTTACTTTTTTTTTTTTGTGCGTCTACAGGTTTGTATTCTGGGCTTGCTGCTCGCGCAAGATTGCTTACGCATTAAAAAAAAATGCCTCTTTTATTCGCTCTTACCGGCCGGTTTATATTTGACAGAAAATTAATCGCAAAGGCGTGCTCTTCAGCCAGCGGAAGCGCAGAAGAGCGCATACACTCTCGCTTCGGCCACGGAATGTTTCGGCGACCCGGCGAAATACCGACGCGATGCCGCGGCCGGGTTGGACTGGGCGAGCGTGAAGAGAACGCGCGCCGGCCGTGGCGATGACCACGCACTTCCTTCGCTTGCCGCCAGATGCCGGAAACTTGACGTTCGCCAAGTGCTTGTGACGTTATCAGGCTGCCCCAGGAATCTCGGTTTCCCCTCCTATTTTATTCTTGCTCCGTGGCCCACATGCACCGTGCAGCATCTAGGCTAATGAACCTCGCTCCGGCTACCAGGGAGATGAAAGCACAAAAACAAGTTGACCAATGTCAATTATGTGAATACAAATACCAGCCGCAGGAGCAGCAGGTATTGCCGTCCCTAATTAAAACATTTTGCAATGCGATTGGGGACATACTTCCAACACGAGTCGTAAATGCGAAAGCATTAATGTCTAAATGAACGGTGCTTGGTGCTTCATCCAGTATTAAGCTGAGAGTAATGAACCTCTCTCTCGGGGTACATCACATGGCGGCCGTGACGTTACGGCCAGCACACGTGCTCAGTGCGTCTGGACGGGTGGTTGGCAGAACGTTCGGCGTGACGCGCGGCTCGAATGCAGCGAGGCTGCTTTCGACGCACGCAAAAGTGGTTTGTCTTCTGTGTTAGCTTTTCTGATGCCAGTGGAGTGTTGTGCTTTTGGCTACGCAAATCATGTGGAGCAAAGGCAGCAGCATCGGATTCCCTTGCGTCCCCAAACAGTTAAATTTAAAGGGTATGGTGGATGGACGCAATGCGTCGAAGAGGCTGGCAGCCGAAGCAGCGACATGGTCCGCTCTTACTCATAGCAACATTTCCCATTTTCAAACTACTTCTGTTCCTCAAAGCGCAGTCACACTGTTAACATTGGCAGTTTATGCCGATTAATGCCCTAAAATGATGCTGTTTGTCAACCCTCTACGATTGTGCAGCACCAGAATAAATTTTGTCCAGTGAAATAGTGACAGGAATGAAAAATGTAAGGGGGGGTGTAGAAGGGTGGAAGGGGGGAATTTTCGTGCTGCGAAATTTATGTTTTGGCGAAGTAGAGTACGGTATTAAAAAACAATGAATATTTAAGCTGCTTAAATGACACACAATGTTTCAACGAGCGATCTGCGATAGCCGCCTACCACCATATCGACCACGACAAGTTTTGTCGTATGGGTACGGAAATCTGTTCAAAATAAACGCGTGTTTTAAGGGGGCACATGGGTCTTTGATCAAAAACTTTATTTTTACAGTTATTAGGATAAAGATTGGGGGGCACATGTAGTTTCTCATTCTGATTGTAGATATCAAATTTGTTTTTGAGTAAAATGACTATATTCAGATTTATTTGGATTTTTATATTCAATTTTTTGACAGCCTTTGTAAAAAACTACTGGAGGGATGCAGCTGAACAGGGAACCAGTGAACTGTGCACAAATCAAAGAGTGCAATAAGACTAACTTTATCGTTCTATCTGGTCTGTAGCAGAAGTTACGACCATTTGAAGTTTGGGCCTGGAAGGCAAAACCGGTTTTTCTGGTTGCCACCTTTCAAGCCCAAACTTTAAATGGTCGTAACTTCTGCTACAGACCAGATAGAACGATAAAGTTAGTCTTATTGCACTCTGATTTGTGCACAGTTCACTGGTTCCCTGTTCAGCTGCATCCCTCCAGTAGTTTTTACAAAGGCTGTCACAAAATTGAATATAAAAATCTAAATAAATTTGAATATAATCATTTTACTCAAAAACAAATTTGATATCTACCATCAGAATGAGAAACTACATGGGCCCCACAATTTTCATCATCATAACTGCAAAAATAAACTTTTTTGGTTTAAGACCAGTAAGCTCCCTTAATTAAGTGCAGTAAATCAGGGGTGAGACAGCTGAATCAGATTTGGGAGCAGTCTTTGGAGCAGTGAAATCTTGGTTTTGGAACAGAGCCTTTATTTGGAGCAGAAGAACAACATTTATTATGTCACCTTAGGAGTTTAAAAAATCTTTTTTTGGCAACTCACAGGGGAAAAGTGCACTTCTTAATCGGTTTTGAACGTACATAACGCTTAAACAGCCTTTCAATAAAGCTTTTTTTACCAGAGTATCACAAGGTACGAACTGCACTACCATTTTACAAACCATTTTAAATTCTTAAGCTCTATGCATAGGTAGCGTGGAGTTCCATTGAAAATATCGAATTAAAAAATTTCGCCCGGCGGCTACGTTTTCACATCTTCACCACACTGAGATTGCGGCGCCCAGTAATGTCGTTCCGGAGATACGGCATTCCGAAAATTGCCATTTTTTCATAAACTTGCACAAGTAGTTTGAAGCCTCAGTACACATAAGTATTTTTTCTACAGGACTTTGCAATGGTTTTCGATGGGAAAACTAAAAACGCACAGAATATAACATCTGCAACCCGACATTGTGACTTTCAAAAAAACTATCTCGGGGACAATTTTATGCAGATTTTTTATTGAATGATCAAGCAATTAAACCTTTACAAACAGCATTACCTTGGGGGTGCTGGAAAATTATGCCGTCAGTAAGCATTTTCCCCCCTGCTGACGGGAGGTTATAATCTATGGCTCCCAGACTGTTTTGGAGCAGTTTGGCGCAATTTTTGCAATTTTCAGGCTTTTGGAGCAGCCTGGTGCAGGAAAACAAATTCGTATCAAATCTGCGCAATATGCGCGGCTGTCTCACCCCTGGTAAATTTATAGCTTGATCAATTTTATTATGCCTTGATGCCGCGGTGAAACAGATGTCTGCCGTGCCCGCATTTAGCACCGTGCCTTCGCCGCGAAATGGGTGTTGCTGTGCACTGAACTCGAAAGAATGCATACTTTTCTTGCAGTCTCCAGACGCTACGAATGCAGCGGGGGTACAAGGCCGCTAACACTGACTATCATGAAATAATGACTACTGATTATTTTAGTGCCAGAGTCGCAAGCTACGCACTAACAATATGTGGCTGCAATGTGTACCCTAACAACGACGATAAATCATTTTGTGGTTTCACTGGAAAAAAAGTAAAATTATGTAGAGCACGACATAATCCTTATATTTTTTATTTCAACAATTTTTGGCTCTGGCTTTTTATATTTTTGTTTTGTTGCTGTTTATTTTACTTCCTCCCTTCATGCCAACCACGGGGCCACCAGTAGCAGCCCCCATCATGCACGTGCGTTTTGCAACGTCATGGTGTTTATATTCATTCATTCCATCTTTAGTTCCTTTTTTACAGGAGGAGGCGAGACAAAAAGCTGAACAGCTTGACGGGGCCCCGACCCCCTTACATATTACAGGGAGAGGTCCATTGTGGCTGTTGTGCTGCTGTGCGAGGTCAGTGGGGTGCACGCAGTGTTACACCGCTGGACACCACATTCACAGCCACAGCTGGAACTCTCCACTTTCCACATAGCTCTGTGCTCCCTGGCAGCGCGGTCCTTTTGTTGCATTTTAATGCGAACGAAGCTCGGGCTATGGAATGCTTCACCGTCACATGGGAGCCATTTTTGGCTTCCAACACTAATAAGAGTTTATTGGTCAATGGGTCCACTTAGACTGCAGAAAGTAAATATCAGGCTTAGGCTTCAGTTTCTGTCAAATGTTTTCTCCCTTGGTGTTCAAGTGCAGTCACAATATTTGCGTAGGTGACTTGAGGGCTATCACGTGCCTAGTTACTCCCAGTGCATGTGAGAGCACACACCTCACCAAACGCCCAGAGGAAGCCCACGCGTGGCTATCAAGGCTGGCTCTACCAGCCAGACACTCCCAAGCCATGCTGCCGCCCTGGATGAAAACGCAAGAAATGAAGGTGCGCAGTTGGGGTGACCAATTGCACAAAATATATGAGTATACGTGCATATGTACAGTCATTCACAATGACCTCCACCGCTGGTGATTAGCAGAGGACCATGGGTTTGTGGGGCTACGTTGCACTATTGCTATGCTATGCCACGAGCCCGCTGAGTATTTCCAAGGGATTGCCAGCGGCATTTATTGAGTGAGAATACTGCCCACACACGTTCTGGTGTAGCGAACAAACTACTCTTTCAGCCCCATCCCCCCTGATTATCACCTACCTGGAAGTTCCAGGAGGCCAGGTCCGAGCTGGTCCAGAGGATGACCCGGCGGTCCTGAGAGCAGGAGGCAATGGTGCTCTGGGCCTCAAGGCCCGGTGAGGGGGCCCAGGCCACGTCACGCACCCAGTCAGAGTGCGCCTCCAGCTTGTGCTCCTCCACCCACTTGTGCTCGCTCTCGCTGCACAAGAGGCCAAGGACCAAGGTCACCACCACACGCTGTTCTAAGACTGACTGAAAATACTATACAAGGCCTACGTGCTCGAGGAGGTGCCTCTGAGAGACATTAAAGCCTCTTCCAATGTTGCACTGACGGCCAGCTTCGACACAGTTGACTTGGCCAACAACCTGTACACTCTTGCCACGTTTAAGGAGTGAATGCTTGAGAAGCGCTAACAACGCCACCGCCTCACCAATAGGGCAGCGAGCACAAGGGTGCACTGAGGGGGATGGGAGGTTGGGTTACATGAGCATGCTGCAATCGGTGCTCGTAGCTATGCCCTCCCAAGAAGCACTGGTGCTCAATTGGTTCATTAATGCAGAGACCAGTCTCGACGCCTACTATGTTCTGCCAAATTGGCGAGCAGGAGTAATTCTTCCCCACTTGAGCGTGAGGGCTAGAGGATTTCTGACGACTCGCGGGGGAGGAGCGGAAGAACTAAGATCTTAAAGGGGCCGTGCAGACAGAACAAGTTTGGTTCATTGAAAAGATTGCCTCGTTAGAATCGTACTGACACCACTTTGAACGCAAACTTCTCTCAACGAAGCTATATAATTAGGAAAAAAGGGGAACGGCCATGCGACCCACTAGCCTATTTCCCACAACAGACCCCATGATGTCATATGTACCAGCTCTGCAACTGGCTGAGGCCGGCAAAAGCAAACGCAAATTATGCAGGGAGTATAAGCTTGCCGAATGAGCTATTTGTGCTTTAATTCAGGTCTTATTTGTAGCAGTAAGAATGGTGGGGTAAGCAGTGGAAGTTACGCAAGTACACGTACTTAGAAGCCCCGATGCGTACTGCTCTTGGTACTGTGTGCACTACGCTTGTTTTAGCTGCACAACACTGCAGGGCTTTGGGGCTGTCTCAGACAACACTTGCCGACAGACATAAGCGACAGTGTCTTACGTGACCATATTTGTCAAGTGAACATGTTTCACAAAACGATTATTTTCTACCTTAAAAACAAACCGTGTACAAATGCGGTCAAAAACAAAGCAAAGGCAGAAAGCGGCCTGCCGCGGTATGGGATGACTAACGGTAATCAAGGCTCCGCAGCACACTAGGTTTAGCTTGAAGACCAACTTTTGTGATGTCATTGAAGACATGAAAACACGATTTGGTAGGAGAATTAAAAATTTTAACTTCTCAGTGAATAAATTTCTCAGTGAATAAAGCATCGTTTGCTTCCGGACAAGCGCTGGGGCACTATAAAACACGAATCTTTCGAATAAAGCCATCTTGTATTTTGTCTGCATAAGATCCTTTAAATCAGCAGTTCTGATGGGGCTGAGGCTGAGCGTGAGCAAGCGGCCGGTTGCTTTGCGGGATCCAGAAGGACAAGAATCACATGAGGAATCGGATGCAGCTGGTGTCGTGCACATTACTTGTGTTTCTGGAGCTCCCCAAATTTCGAGTCACAAAAATGTGATTGCCATGGGAAGCTCTAGCGAGATGACAGAGGAAAGTGTACAGTTACCGAAGTAATGCAGCCCCAGGCAGCTGCAGATAGGACCGCAGAAGTGCCGGAAGAGAGAGCCTCCCCAGCATTGATTGCATGTCAGTGTTAATGCGGCCGCTAAGCAGCCCTCTGCTGCTTACGCTGATTAACCGTGTGTAGTGGAGCACAGCGCTCCGAACGCAGAGGTTACTGAACCGGGGCGTTCAGATAGAAAGGGGCCGAACCGGCAGTCAGCTTCACGCGAGTGCAGCATAGCTGCAATGCATGCTGACGATGCAGCAGTGGTTTTTGCTCGAGCAAGGAAGTAAGGCGGAGAGGGGTCCCCAGTGCGACAAGGTGCGCAGCATGGCAGGGGTGTTGTCATACGACGGCCAGTGCATACCACCTTCTAAGGGCCACTCGCTCTGAATGAACTAGAGTGTTGTGGCTTTCTTAGTCATGGTGACCTGCAGCCAGGGTCATACGGCACTGGCCACGCTGAGCATTGTGTCGTCAATTGAATGAACGATGGTGCGAGTAAAGTGTGCGTGGGTGTGTGAAACTTTCCGAAAGTTATATGTTTCACAGTGGCAATGAGGTGTCCGGCATTTCAACGCACTAACTGGCGCGGCCCCTCAGAAGAGCTCTTGCTTTGCTTTTGCTTTTCCTTTGCCTTTGCTTTGGATTTCCTCTCCCTTTTCCATTTCCTCAGTGGCAAGACGAAGGGAAGATAAAGACTGACGGACAACGTCCGGGTGCCGGAGCTCTCAGCCCGTGGTCTTCGGGCTTCACCAGAGCACTGTTTTTGCCGCCTGAGTGTAATATAAATAAATTTACAGTTTTTGTATCAGCATCTGAGTTTTTTGGTTGAAGATCCCCGGGGTCAGATCCTCAGCACTGTTGCGGCTTGGAGAAGAAGCCCCAGGGAAAGAACCTCGCGAAGATAACTGCAACCAATTGTACAAGCACTAACAAGTGCAGAAAAAAATTGGAAAGGCAAATGCAGCCCATGGGGGTGCACTTACAGACTGCACAGAAAAAAGTTGGATGGGTATAGAAATGCAGCAAAGAAGAGAAACAAGACTGGTGCAAATCAATGCACACCCCTCTGGTGCAAATAAGTCAAAAGCTACCACTCTTTCAGTCATTGCGTCAGACCAACAAGGAAAAGGAACTCATGCATGTGACAAGAAAAACAGCAACGAAACTCACGAGAATTTCCAGATCTTCACCAAATTGTCACAGCCACCAGTCACAAAGCGCTTCATAGCTTTGGAATCATCAACAGGGGCGACCTCATTCAATTTAGTCTGAGCAGGAGCCCAGCTGACTGCATTGCAACCAATCTGCAAAGGAAAATAATTGCACACACGGTCACACCACACACAGAAGAGGCAGCGCCAAACATCACAGATGCTACCTCTTTATGCTAGGCAGTCGGCACAGGAGACATGAAGACAAAATACAAGTTCGCTTTATTCAAAAGATTTCGTGTTTTATAGTGCCCCCAGCGCCTGTCCAGATACAAACGATGCTTTATTCACTGAGAAATTAATCAATTAGGTTAAAATTTTGATTTTCCCGCTAAATCGTGTGTTTTCGTGGTCTGCAATGACATCACAGGAACCAACCGCTCTGCAGCTGATTGGGAAGCCTTGATTCACGCGTCCGCCGTACAGGGTGATTACACGTATACGCTGGCGCCGCCATTTTGGGTCACTCACTCACCGCAGAAGCAAGGCATTGTATCAAAACTGCGCTAAAATTATCGCCGAACGCTGTTTACTGGTGAAGTTTGAATCATCTTATCTGTTTCGCATTGCTGGGTCTCGTGGGAAACGAAAAGAACAACGCGTTGAGCATGTTGACCTAATTGCGGCGGCCCAGGACCGTTCGAAGGGTGTCTCCACCCTGTGCGGCGGCGCTGGCATCGAGGTACCCTACGGCAGCATTAACGCATTTGTTTACATTACCTAACCTAGATGGCGCCACCATACCGTGGCAACCCGTTTTCTGCCTTTGGTTTGTTTTTGATAGTATCTGAACCTGGCTTGTTTTTGTTCTGGGAGAAAACAGTTTCGTGGAACAGAGCTCGCTCGAAAAATATGGTCACGTAAAGACCGTTGTTTGCATCATTCGGTCAGTCGTCTGAGACAACCCCAAAGCCCCACAGTGCTGTGCAGCTAAACCAAGCATAGTGCACACACTACGAACAGCAGTACGCATCAGTACTATGTTTACAAGTGCTTTCGTAACTTACACTGTGTCCCACCATTCTTATTGCTTTAAAAAGAATGTGCCATAAATTTAAGCACAAATAGCTCGTTCTTTTGCGTTTGCCGGCCTCTGCCAATTGCAGAGCAGGCTGGTATGACATCATAGGTTCTGTTGCGGGAAATGAGCGAGTGGGTCGCATGGCCATTCCCTTTTTTCCTAATTATATAGCTTATTTGAGCGAAGTTTACGTTAAAACTGGTGACAGTATGATTCTAACGAGGCCGCCTTTTGAATGAACCAAACTTGTGCTTTGTCTTCATTGCTCCTTTAATGTTAGACAGTGCCAGTCTGTACTTAATGGTTGGCAGTGAAATATAAAGTGCATTTAATTTTGTACAGTAATGGCAACTAGCCAATAAACTGCTAGTTTATTGGCTCGAGTACGCCTCGATGCCCGAGTACGCCTCTGTGGTTTGGTCGCCTCATCTTGAACAAGATAAAAACAGGTTAGAATCTGTGCAGAAAAAGGCTATACGGTTCATTTTTAATGGTTATGATCGAGACTTCTCACCGTCTTCACATGCACCCTTGTTACTTCCTTCACTAGAACACCACCGTACGCGTGAGAGTGTAATCTTGTTGCACAAAATTGTACACAATACAACTCGCGTTCACGCTCCATTATCGTTCGCTGATGTACAGTCTTTGTCAAAATTTTGTGGGCCACGTCGACCGTGGCCGGAGCAGGCGCATGGCCGAGTAGGGGCGCTGCGCTTGCCGCTGTCCGCTGGTTGCGCAGCTAAAGAGAGCGGAGGGGAACTTTTGCTCTTGCTTTTGTAGTGTGCCGGGCGTGACAAGAGCTGCGCAAAGTGCGCCTGCTCTGAGAAACCGGCCTCGCTGCACTTCCATGAAAGGAAGCGAGAAAATTCCCCTCACCAGTCCGCACAACACGTAGTACAGATGCTTTGAATCTTGCACCCTTCAGGTCTCGTTTGGATTGTTTCAATTTCTCTTTTTTTCTGCGCGTGGTGGAACAAGCTTGATGGTGCTTTGCGTAGACTGAAAACAGACTTCAGGAATAACTTTATGTGTTAGCCACAAAATTTGTGTGCACTATTGTTTGCTTCTGTATTATTGTACCTTGCACCCTTCAGGTCTCGTTTGGATTGTTTCAATTTCTCTTTTTTTCTGCGCGTGGTGGAACAAGCTTGATGGTGCTTTGCGTAGACTGAAAACAGAGTTCAGGAATAACTTTATGTGTTAGCCACAAAATTTGTGTGCACTATTGTTTGCTTCTGTATTATTGTTGGATTTTTTCTGTACCCGCTCCTGCAATGTCCCAGGCATGGGACAGCAGTATTTGTAAATAAAATAAAATAAATAAATAATAAAATAATAAATACAAATGCGCAAAAGTTCAGTCCACGTTTGGCTTTCAAATATTGAGTGCACAATTTGCTGTCGTTCAACCCATCCACGGACTTGCCCAAAATAAGTGTGGGCATGCAAAAGAACCTGTGGCACACGTAAGATAGTGTGCTAATTATTTGATTCTTTCCTGTCATAGGCCCAGCTAACACACGCACTAAGAGAAATCACTTGGTCAAGTCACAATGGGAACAGCGACAGCACTTAAAACGACATCCAACAAATACCACTTCGGCAACATCCCTTAGATATACGAACGAAATTAAATCACAGCCAGTGACTCACCGTGTGGGCGTTGTTAATTTTTTGGCTTTCCCACGAACCGTCACCCGAGGTGCTCACAATCGAAACAGCGCCGTCAGAGCTTCCACAAGCTAGCATCAAGCCAAACTCATGGGGAGCCCAGCAGATTGAGTTCACTGCAAGGTTTTGAAATGAAACAGCAGATACAGTCAGCCATACATCAAACAGATGGGCAGCGACCAACCTGAGGAATCATGGTTCTTGAACTCTTCCAGCTTGGACCAGGCACCATCGGTCTCCTTCCACAGGATAACCTTGCGATCGTACGAGCACGAAGCGAGGATCGTGCCGAACATGGGGTGCGCCCAGGCGATCTGCCAGACGGGTCCCTCGTGCCCCTTCAAATCGGCCACCAGCCTCTGCGTCCCATTGCGAATGTCGAACACCTTGACGGATCGGTCGGACGAGCAGGTCGCCAGACGGATACCGTAGTAGTCCATTTGCGCATCATGCTGGAAAGGGATGCGAAAGCGGCGTTCTGAGCAAAGCGCACTTCACCGCGGCGGGAACTACAACGAAGCAGGCCTTACAATCATGTCCTCGTGAGCGGTGTCGATGGTCTGTAGTAGGGACACCTGAAAGAACGGAGCACATCGAACATATAGACCCAAGGTAGCGGTTGGTGACGTCCACCGCAGCCGTCAATACCTGCCGCCGGGTTAACAAAAGCCCGACCATCTTTAAGCCTAGTATGGAACACTAGTCCTTAGAAGGCAAATTTCACCAATCTCTGGGCATCGAGTAAGTCAACGTAAGAACTGTCAGCGAAATTACCATGATTCCAACTTGTTCGGCGCCGGTCCTGAGAGCTGGCTGCAGGTGCTCCTAAGCACACGACGCGTTGGAAAGCCGCTGCGGAAGCACCGCCACCGGCGAGCCGAGGAACTGCGGAGAACGCGAAATTAGTTCCACGCAAGATAGCAGACCACAGCCCAGTCTCGCTACATCGCTCACCACGGTGTCTAAGCGCGCTGAAATAAGACAGAAGGCCGACTGACCCGAATTCTCGGCCGAAATCCCGACACCTGCACGCGCCTGGTCTCTGGAGCCCGGCAGAGTCGGCACGACCGACGTCCTTCGGCGATGGAATGATCTGAGCGCGAGCGCGGCGAGTGCGGCACGCACCGGCACGCTTCGCGTGCCGCACGAACGCGCCTTTGTTTTCTCCTATTTTATTGCCCGTCCATAGATAAATGCGCAAAAACAATCGAAATTTACACGCTACCACCTCTTCGACGAACAGCGGAAGTAGAGCCTCGTGGGAACAAACCCGCGTCATGCTTACACCCGCAAGCGCAGAAAGGCCCTCAACAAAATCGGCCGTGATGCCTATCTATTTAACAGACGAAATCTGTTCGCGCATTCGTAACCACAACTCAGGTACAATAAACTAGAAGCCGTTCAGTCAGTTCAGCACTGAAACCCTAGCTCCTTGCAGACACGTCAGCGCTTCCGCCAGCAACTTAAAAAAAAAACTTTATTTATCCACGTTGCAGCGACTTTAGTCTGCACGTCACTACCGTTGATGATCTATAAAAAGGACCTGCGCGTAACCTCACCCAAGGGCGGACACAAAATGATCTCCGGAGAGGAGAAGGAAACCAGGCATCTCAGTAGTGCTACTCAGGAAGAACTCCATTGATGTCCGAAAATCATATAAGCCCCCTACCAACTCTGAGGTGGTGGTGGTGGTGGTGGCCCGAAAAATGGCGATACCCACTTAGGGGGATTGGCCAAGAAGAGTTATGTTTTCATTACAATCAATCAAGGCAAAATATTGGCCAAGAATTAGGGTGGTGGTGGTGGTGGCCCATAAACTGGCACATACCCACTCAGGGGGATTGGCCCCGAAGATTTTTTTTTCATTAAAAAGAACCAGATAAGGCAAAACAGTACAGTCGACGAAAGAATTGAGTACGTAGATTGAAGAGAGAAATAGAAAAAGAAAGAGGAACGAGAAAGCCTGACCATTATCGTTTTAGCAAGGCAGAGGAGCCGTCTCTGAAATGAAGGAATGGATGGCGTGACAAACATCCCCATGGCAGTGGCCTAGGAACGAGAAAGCCTGACCATTATCATTTTAGCAAGGCAGAAGAGCCATCTCTGAAATGAAGGAATGGATGGCGTGACAAACATCCCCATGGCAGTGGCCTAGCTTCGTGCCCCCAAAAGATAAAAGCACTGGCAAAGTTAGTGGCAGTCCAAGACGCCACAGGGGAGCCTCCAGCAGCCTTCTTCGATGATGAGAGAATCGGCGGCAAAAATAGAAGAAATGTTAGATCTGCCCGGTATAGGTACCTATTACATGGGGGAACACCACAACAAAATGAGGTCAGTGAAACTTCGCACAAGCGAGTTTGGCAGAGGCTTCTTTTCCAACGAAACCTGAAGTGGGCAGCCCGTGATCAGACCCGCTTTGGGCCAGCAGCTATTGACGATAACGAGCTAGCAACACGGAAGCAAAGGGGGGAAGCACCTCCACAATTGGTAAAGCCAATGCCATTTTTGCTAACGCGTCAGCAGCTACATTAAGGGCTAATCCACCGTGGCCATGCAGGCAGCCAAACAAGCGTAATTGCCCGCACGAGTGGGAACGCAGGAGTAAAAAGTTTTAAGCATGGGACTGACAGAAGCATGGGACAGCAAGAATAATAGCAAGAAATTCTGCATAGAGTATGGGAATATAATCTGGTAGACGCAATCAAAAATACCAATTCAATGCCGGAGAGAAGATACTCACCCCAACTTTCTCATTTTTTCCCGAGGCGTCGGTTGCAATAACTATGTGCAATGGGTATTCAGACTGGTGAGCCAGGAGAATGTTTTTAATAAAGTTGGTTGGAAGAAACTTGGCATGTTTTGGGAAAATATCAAAAGAAACCTCCACTACTGTGGGTTGAGGCTGCAAGACGGCAACTGAAAGGAGCGTGGAGTAATGGATGAAGTAAAGAATTGCAAAAATGACCTGTGGGCGCCGGATACCAATTGCGCGTTGGATAAAAACAGCCTGTGGTCTGGCCAGCAGCGACTCTAGGAACTTTGCAAATGCATTGATGGTTAGATATTTAAACCTGGAATGCAGCGTTGGGACTCCGGCCTTTAAGTACAATACCCGAATCGGGACGTAACCGGGTAGGCCTAAGCAGCAACGCAATGCTTGTCGTTCCAGCTTCACCAAGGCAGGAGCTGATAGGTCACAGAGCCAGAGAATAAAACACACCCAAATTCTAAGATTGGTTGAACATACATGCTGTAAATCATCAAGAGCGTATCTACCTTCAGACCTGCTCTTTTGTGGCTAAGACCCCTTAGTAGAGCTACAGCACAGGAGCCTTTCGCAGCTATATGTTCACAAGGTGCCAATTCAATTTACTGTCATATACGACTCCCACTCCCAAGTTTTTAATAAATCAACCTTACGAATGGTTTGTTGGTGATACGATAACGAAATCGATATTTGGTCCATAAGAGGGAACACGAGGATGGCACACTTATTAATGTTTCAACTGTCATATACGACTCCCAGGTTTTTAACAAATCAACCTTACGAATGGTTTGTTGGTGATATAACGAAATCGATATTCGGTCCATAAGAGGTAACACGAAGATGGCACACTTATTAATGTTTAAAGAAAATTTCCATGCTTCCAGGGCATTAAAATATGATTAAAGGGAACGAAATAAGGAATGAGTGTTTTGCGATGAAGAAAAAAAGGCAATGTGATCGGTGCTCAAGTTGTTCCTGGTGACCTGGCACATACCCATGTGGGGGATTGTGCCAGGAATCGGGCGTGAGAAGGGGCTAATGCGCCCACTTAAAACACCGGAAAATTATAAACCTAGTGATTTATACACAGAAAGAGCAAATAGAATTAGCGAAGCCCCATACAGAGGGAAAAAGAAAATAACAAATAAGAATAGAGAGGGATTAAATTAAAGCAAGCAAATGGCGTAAAGAAACTCAGTGACAAATAGGGAATGATGCAAAATAGCGCGGAATGGGAAGGTGTGTAAGTTCAGTCTGGAACTTAAAGCAATGGCAAAAATCACAGGTACCTCGCATAGCTTATGTTTGTCAGGTGTAACGCGCCGAAGCAATGCAGGCAATGAGGCACACCATAATAGAGGGCTCCAGATTAATTTTGACCACCTGGGGATCTTTAATGTGCACCCAAATCTTAAACACACGGACGTGTTTGCCTCCATGACTTTAGCCCTGAATGATAAATGAAATTGGCGTATTCATGGGCGTATTCAATCTCTCCAATGTTATTCACAGCATGTTTACAAGAAGTATTCAGAACGTTGGATTGGGAACAGGTGGGAGTAAGGGTTAATGGAGAATACCTCAGTAACCTCAGATTTGCTGATGACGTTGCCTTGCTAAGTAACTCGGGGGACGAATTGCAAAGCATGCTTTCCGCACTAGACGAACAGAGTAGAACCGTGGGCCTGAAAATTAATATGCAGAAAACTAAAGTAATGATCAATAACCTCGGCACAGCACAGCGGTTTGAGATAGGTGGCGAGGCAGTGGAAGTGGTAAGCGAATATATCTACTTAGGCCAAGTTGTGACCCCAGATCCCAACCACGAGGCAGAGATAATTAGAAGGATCAGAATGCGGTGGGGTGCATATGGCAGGCATTCTCAGATAATGAATAGCAGCCTACCATTGTCGCTGAAGAGTGTATGACAGCTGCATCTTACCGGTACTCACCTATGGGGCAGAAACGTGGAGGCTCACTAAGAGGGTTCAACTTAAATTGAGAACGACGCAGCGGGCAATGGAGCGTAAAATGATAGGTGTAACATTAAGGGACAAGAAGAGAGCGGAGTGGGTCAGGGAACAAACACGTGTTAAGGACATATTAGTAGAGATTAAGAAGAAGAAATGGACGTGGGCAGGGCATGTAATGAGAAGGCAAGATAACCGCTGGTCATTAAGGGTAACAGAGTGGATCCCTAGAGAAGGCAAGCGTTGCAGGGGTCGGCAGAAAGTTAGATGGGCAGATGAGATTAAAAAGTTTGCGGGGATAAATTGGTCACAGTTGGCACAGGACCGAGGTAATTGGAGAGTAATGGGAGAGGCCTTTGCCCTGCAGTGGGCATAGATAGGCTGATGATGATGATGATAAATGAAAGGTAGAGGCTATGAAATATGAAATTGATTAAAGGGCCTTCCAGGCATCTCTCTCGTAGAGAAAAGAACCAGTGGCAGGAGATGAAGTGTTTCTTATTTCCTATTTGGCAAGTTCTTGTGACTGGCTGATGTAGTACAGGCATCGGTACAGGAGATACTTGACCCGAGGATCAACTTATAAATCAGCAAAACCAAACCAAAGACAAAAGGTGGTCATCCACAGGGCCATTCAATGCCCTACCCACCATAGAGTTTCATACTAATATATACTATGAAACTGCATGCTACCCACACAATAGATGCTAGGCTATCATGCTCAGGCACCAAGACAACAAAGTCCTAGTGAAGAGGGCATACTCAACATACAATTATGGCATGCACTCATAGCCAGCGCCCCCGTCCACCTTATAGTTTCTTGCTGCACTCTATGGCCCACCCATTCGATCCTTTCCCCGAGCTGTGCGAGACACTGTTGACCAGCAGTCAACTGGCGGACCAGACCCTTCTGGTGAACCGGGCAAAGACAGCTAAGGCAACAAACACATGGATTCCCTGACTAGGGTTCCACTCCCAATATCGTGCCCAATAAAATGTTTCCTCTCAATAGTAAAAGTGTATGGGCAAGTGCAGCTGGCGATGACAGGGCAAGATGGAAGCTGGGTTGGACGTAGCTCACAAAGGGCATTTGCCATCTCTGAATGTGCATGCCTAACCCAGGAATTTGCTCAGCTAGGTGGTGATGCCTTCTTGATGGCTAAACACAAGGGGACAATATGCAGTGATCAAACCAGACTTATTACGCAGGAGCATACTGTACCTACTAGACGGCAGTTATTTTCCACTTAGTTTACAAAAATCAATGCTTACAAGTGCTCACCACCTTGAAAATAATGCCCCGAGGTGACCATAAAAGGCCACTGGACTGAGGTGGAGTATGGGTTACCACAAATAAGGTCATATGCAAACAATTAGTTTTTGTATACAGACACCATACATTCCTATGATTAGTACATTTATTAAACAAAATATGTAGCAGATGTGGCAGTGTTTTCATTATGGGCCTCAATGATTTGGGAAGACACGTCTTTAGTGCACCAATTGCTCATCCATGGAACCTGCAAAAAAAAAAAAAAAAAAAAATTATACAAGATCACAAACTGCACATTGCATTAAAGAATTGGTCTGTCAGGAATGTACTGCACTTCCCAAATGATGAACACGTAGACGATTAGTGCATCAGAAATGTACACCATTCCACAGTTTTTTCAGTCCGCCCGTACAATATCATTTTAAACTAGAACTCGGAAAACAAGAATCGCATATTACCTGTAATTATGACTCGCCCGCCTGGATTCGAGACCTGTAGAAGTAAAAAAAAAAAAAAAAAAAAAAAAAAAAGATATTAAATACAAAGAACAACACCGCAGTACAATGTGTAAACAAATTCATTGTCAGACATGAACTGTGGTTCAGCAGTCTTTTTCAGTCCGCCCGTTCAATATCATCATCCTGAAGCAAATTCTAATGGTGTCACATAATCATCAGCATACAAATATCCTTGGTTTCCTTCCCGATAGGGGGAGGGGGTGATCACACTGCTTAAAGATGTCCGTTACAACTTGGTAGCTACACCCTTAATTGGAGCAGCATTCCTTAGCTAAGGGTTTGGCTTGTGGGGTTTCAGACTTCTCCGAAATGTTGGTCTGCCACTGACGCATCTAAAACATAGTGCAGAATTTTCAACGAACTCATTTGTAAGGGCTCAACTTCTTGTGTGATAAGAGGAAACTAAAGTTTATCTGTTTCGCAGAGTGCTTGTTTCTTTATGGGGGGATGAGAATTCAAGCATTCACTTTCTCTCCACGCACACACATTAGCCTATCAGCAGATTTTTCAGACCCTGGCACCCACAAACCAGTTTGGTCAACCCAGGACCGTAGCCAGAAATTTTTTTCCGGGGGGGTATGGATTTGATAGTTTTGCTGAAAGCAACAGTAAGTATTGCTTACGTGCTGCCTGGAAAAGATTTCGGGAGGGGTTCGAACCCCCAAACCCCCCCTCTGGTTACGGCCCTGGGTCAACCCAAGTGCTTCGCTGCCTAATGGTCACTTTACACGGTCTACCCAAAAACACTGGTGCATTATAGCCAAATTTGGCTGCTGCGCCAATCAAATTCATTCATACCCAAAAAACTATTGAACAGGGTAATACGAAGACAGGGCGGACGGCGGCGTTCCTCGGGGGATTAGCAACGACTTTCTCATTGTGCTGGCGAGCGCGCGCGGACAACTGCGGGCATCGAGACTAGGACACTGGGATGTTGTCCGCGCGAGGACTGCGCTAGGCGTTCGGCTTTGGCCTTTTGTATGTGCTGCCCGCCTGACGAAATGGTTTGACCACTCCGCGTGGTCAGTGACTCTATGTCTATGAGTGCATGAGTGAGGGTTGGGTGACGTGACCGCAGGTGGGGACGTGTGGGATTGATTGGTTCATGCGGCCAATCAATGGCTCATGCTAGTTATATTGAAAGGGGTCTTCGCTCCTTATTTTTATTGTTACAGTGCCTTAAAGTACATATGTATATATATTTGCTGTGATGCTGCCATTTCTTTATGAATCTGTCTCACTTCTACACCTGTACCATCGACCATCACCTGCTGTGCAATTTCTGTACTTGCTCCCCCCTTATGTAATACCCCGCAAGGGGCCCTAATGGTATAATAAATGATGATGATGATGACCGAATGCACATTGCAGTGTAGCGAAATTCTGCAGTTTTCTTCAGTCCCCCGTACAAGTTCACCATATTTGAGAAATACCAGAATAACTGACCCTAATGATGTCAACTGGCAAGCCTTTATACCAGTAATAAAAACAATAATAAAAATTAGACATGGAATAGGAAGCCCAAATGATGAACACGTGGATGATTAGTGCATCAGAAATGTACACCATTCCACAGTTTTTTCAGTCCGCCCGTATGACATCATTTTAAACCAGAACCCGGAAAACAAAAATCGCATAGTACCTGTAATTATGACTCGCCTGGATTCAAGACCTGTAGGAGTAAATAATAAAAAAACTGATATTAAACACAAAGAACAACATCGCAGTACAATGTGTAAACAAATCCTTTGTCAGACATGAACTGTGGTTCAGCAGTCTTTTTCAGTCCGCCCGTTCAATATCATCATCCTGAAGCAAATTCTAACGGTGTCACATAATCATCAGCATACAAATATTCTTGGTTTCCCTCCTTGGTAGCTACACCCTTAATTGGAGCCGCATTGCTAAGGGTTTGGCTAGTGGGGTTTCAGACTTCTCCGAAATGTCGGTTTCAACAAACTCAAAATTTTCAACAAACTCATTTGTAAGGGCTTAACTTATTTTGTGATGAGAGGAAACTATAAAGTTTATCTGTTTCGCAGAGTGCTTGTTTGATGCTTGATGAGAATTCAAGCATTCACTTTCTCTCCACGCACACACATTAGCCTATCAGCAGATTTTTCAGACCCTGGCACCCACAAGCCACAATTCGGTCAACCCAGGACCGTAGCCAGAAATTGTTTTTCGGGGGGGGGGGGGGGGGGGGGGGGGTGTTATGGATTTGATAGTTTTGCTGAAAGCAACAGTAAGTATTGCTTACGTGCTGCCTGGAAAAGATTTCAGGAGGGGTCGAACCCCCAAACCCCCCCTCTGGGTACGGCCCTGGGTTAACCCAAGTGCTGCGCTGCCTAACGGTCACTTTATATGCTCTACCCAAAAACACTGGCGCATTTATAGCCAAATTTGGCTGCTGCGCCAATCAAATTCATTCATACCCGAAAACTATTGTTAATTTGTGCCAGACCTACCTAAACGCTTGGTGGCTCTATTGCAGGATGTCAACTATTAGCCCACATCACTTGCAGCTTACTGGGGCCTATGATACCGCCTAAAATGACGATTCCTTGCAACGGGGCAGGTAATCTGCTTTGCTAAGGCTTGAGCTGCCGCGGCAAGCTGTCCTAACCCTACTTTGCCTGTTCTATCTCTTTTTCTTTCTTCTCTCTCTCTCCCCCTGACTTTCCCGCAGCCTTGTCCGGCTGCCTCACAGCTTCTGGGGTCATAAAACCCGTGAAATGCGGCTTTTGGGCACAGGGAAGTATTTTTTTTTTTTTCCCCTTTTCCCCTCGGAAGACGTTAGGCTAGGCAGACAGGTCGTACTGTCTTGTAAGCAAATTTGCTAGAGTAGAGTGGGGAGTAAGTGCTTTTGGGCCTTTCAGGATTCCTTCTACTCCTACAACCGGAGATCGGCCGGCACAATGTCGGCCATTTGGAACAAAGAAACGAAGTGCCAGACGATTCTCGCGTTTGCATTGTGAGAAACCAGAACCACTCCATGAATGAAATAGCGCTCAACTTGTAACAAACGTTAAAGCGACAGTTCCTAACTACGACCACGTGGTGCAGCACACGCACGTTGTACTACATCGGACATGCTCACTTGCAAAAAGTTCCTGAACTCAAAACACCTTCAATGAAATAAAACATTCTTTTTCATTGTTGAAGTATGAGTACTTACACTCAGCCGCATTGCTGAAGAGCACGTTCCCCTACAACGAACAAACGCACGAGCTTCGCCCTGTCGGCTTCCCTCCACGCGTGCGATGGTCTTTGTGCGTCGGGCGGCTTCCGAGTCCCGACTTGGAGTGGCTCGGAGCCTCGGACGGCTCGGACGTCACGGATTCCTGGAGGACCTGGCGGCTACAATAAGAACTAAAATATTTGTAGCTGACCGTAGCTTTATACTACGATGGAAGTACTAAGTAATAAAATGCCAACACATCCTTTTTAACGTGCGTGCGTTTGTGCGAAGGCTACTTTTTTCCTACATCATTTTTATCGCGAAACGGCGGCTTTGGCGTTTTTCGGGCGTAAGAGGGGCGCCCAACGGCAGTGATGCCAACCCTAGGGATTTATCCCTAGATCTAGGGGTTTTTTGTCTCTTTTAAAGATTTGGCGTCTTTTTGTGAAATCTAGGGATTTTTTAGAGTGTTGAAATGAAACGCTATGCAGCTTAGTGACTGGTGTTGCTGAGTAACCACGCGTTTTCAACAATATGTGACTGAAAAGAATGTATTTTTTTGCTAATTTCTATTTTTCATTTCTAACTTTCCTTCGCTATTTCTATTTTTTCATTTAAAACAGCATTGGTGTTGTGCAAGCCGAGAGAGGGCGACTGTGGTTCTGTAACGCGAGGTTCTCGCAGTAACAACCTCTGAGGTGTGCTGTCGAAGGAACTTGTCCGAACTTGTCGTCGCGAGTGACAACTTGTCTTCACAAGTGAAGTGCAACTGTGGAAACTCTGAGGTGCGCTGTACACTCGAAGGAAAAGAGCTGCAGTTGCTGCTAGTAAGCTGTATGTTAACTCTAATAAGATTCAGAGTAAAAGGAACCGAAGAGAAAGCTGCGTTTAGACTAATAAAGGTGAATGCCAACTTGCGAAAATAAAAAAAAATGCAATCTGGGGATTTTGTTTGCTATCTAGGGATTTTCGAGGGGTCATTCTAGGGATAAAGCGTTGCCTCAGGTTGGCATCACTGCCCAACGGGCTTTGTACGTGCTGGGTTGAGTCAGTTGAGTAGTCTGTTCTGTGGTTGAGTGGCTCCTGCAGAATGTCGCAGCGGCGAAGCTCTCGTGGGAGCAGGGTGCGGATGATGCCGTGGGCGATGCGGTGGGACGGAGAAATATCTGGAGGTGCTAGCGGCGCAGTTTTCAGAACTGCTGGTCGGCGGCGGGGAACGGACGGCGAGGGAAAAACAGCAACAACAAATAAAAGGCGGCGTAAAAATTCCATGTTGCGCCTTTAGCATTGATAACACTAGTGATTCGACGGCCTTTCTTTTTTTCCGTTCCCTTCACATATGTTTTTCCAACTGCCGAGAAGCGTCCTTCACAAGGCAACCACATTTTGTCGCAGCAGTGTCTACAGGGACATAAACAAAAGGAGAAATAGCAGAAAACAGGCATGCCCAAGCAACCATGCACAGACGTCCGAGGGACGTTCGAAATACAGCCGGACATCCAAGGCCCAGTTTGGACGGCACGTCCATTTTTGGACGTCCATTTTCGGACGTACAGTGGACATCCAGAAGCGGATGTACAAGTCCGAATGACATCCGCCAACGCACGTAAAAAGTTATTATGAAGCATCCAATAATGGCGTAAATTGGATATAAAAGCAAAAACGAAAAAGCTACTGTGCTTTTCAATTAAAAAGATTTTGTACATCAACACCCTGGCTTGTAGGTTGCAAGTTTCATCCGCATGCATATTTCTAATATTAAGCCTATTTTTTTTTATTGTTTTTAAGCGCTTCACCAACTCCATTGACGATCTCTTTGGGGAAGGATATATACGAATTGAGAACCTCTAACGAAACGTGAAGCGAGTTCACTGTGTTCATGTCTGCCTGCCGTCTGCCCGGTAGTGCGCTAGCCTTGCGCAGTGTACTGTACTGTTCGTTGCAAGAACATTAGCTTGTCGTTATGTGATTCTGGAAATTTTTACTGAACATCCAAAATACAGCCAATTTCTGACGTCCGACTGGACGTACGAAAGTGTTAAAAACTGGACGTCCAACGGACGTACATGGTACGTCCATCGGCCCTGAAACGGACGTTATATGGACGTCCGCTAGAGCTGGAATGGACGTACGGCGGACGGCCGACGGACGTCCGGTGGTTGCTTGGGTGGAACGTCGGTGGAGTCCTGAATTCTGGAAAGCTGTTCTGTTGTTCCCGCTGCACTGTCACTTCACTGGCGTGGCACGCACCATCATAGCGGCACACGCATCAGGCCGTCCCACTGAGATCAGAAGCATTACTTCGTGGAGAAACATGGGTTTATTCCTTTTACTCTAAGCGACGTACCACAAGTGTTACTCAGCGCAGCGGAATGCGCCTTCAGCTCGTACGTGGTTCCGTCGCGCTATTTGATTACGGAGCCAGCGAGTATCGCATAGCGTTGTTTTCGCCATCGGGCGCTCGCAGAGTGACTTCGTTTTGGCGGCCCGTTGTCTACGCAGGTCACCACCCTAGATTTTAATGTTGCCCAGCTTTCGCCCTGCTGGTGCGCGCTGTTGAGTGCTTGCACCCATTTCTGAGTACCCATCTGTTGTCCACACTCCATTCCCACAAACTACTAAGTGGTTGGAACTACAATATTCTAGTTCACTGTAGTTGGAACCGCAGCAGACTTTGCTCCTCGTCACAGCTAGCTCACTCGCCTCCACGCTTCACCATTTCCTTTGGGGCTTCTCGTCTCCCAGACTCACCATGACGCCAGCCAGAAGTGTTCAAAGCGTGTTGTGTGCGACGGGATCAACCACAGTGGAACTACTCTTTTCTACTCTTTCCTTGCCCTTCTAATCATTACTTTTCTCTATTCTATTCTAGCATCACTTCAAAATGTCGCTGCTCTTATTCAAATTTCGTCTCAGCCGTGGCTGAGACGACAGATGCGAAGTGCTCGAGGGCGAGTAGACTGCTACCGCACAATGTGAGTGCATTTAATAATATATCTGTTGACGCCACCACCGCAAATCGGGTTGAAACGCAGCAGACAATGCACGCTGGCGCGCCCCTTTAATAGCACGTGCCTTTTTAATGAGTCTTTCATATGAGGGAGCTAATTATTTCAAAGGTCACAAATAATACATTAACGGGAATCAGTCACGTTTATGACTCATCTTGCAAGTCTCAATGTTTCTGCAGTACATAGAATCCAGATATTTGAAGTGCGAACACGTAAAGGAAGTAGCAAGCAAGAGAAAAATGCGCCGTGACATATTGAACAGCTGTCGCCTTTCTGACGAAAAGACAGCAGCTGACGACAGCCTAACAACACGTTTCAGCCCATGAAATCGCCAGGGCACTTGGCTGGTTGAGCGGCGCATAGGAGACGACAAGACAAGCTCTGTAAAAAATGAACTCAGTAGCTACTCTACGTGTAATCTGAGCTTGCTGGACACAGGCATATGGAGAGAAACACATTATTAAAATGCAATATTAAGTGTCGGGAATGTCCCAGGCCAGGCTTACCACACGTTTGGTTTCACAAGTCAAAAGAAAATTTTACCTGGACCTCATCTTAGTGCGAGAAACAACGCGCAGCAAAAAAAGCACAAGCTGAAGCGGCGGCAACTCCCGCATATGCCTGGAGATGGGAGACTGCAGCGCCCTCCGGTTACCTTTCCACAGCCTGTTTCGTAGCACGGGCACACGTGCATCAAACACACACACAAAAAAAGAAACGCAAAGAAAGAAACACAATGCCCATTCGCCATTGCTGTAATTCACTCATCATCCCCTCCTTTTGCCACCCCCACCCTTCACACCCCTCACCCACATGTGGCGGAAGAGGCCGCAATCGCTCTGGCATTAACCTAAAAACCCACCCCTGAAATTACATTCTTGGATTCGAAAACGGCCGTACAAAACTTTGCCAAAAGGCTCGTTTCTGCCCCGGCACACAAAATTCTCTCTCTAAATTCGCCATCCGACATGGTCGAACTCCAATGGTTCCTGGCTCACATGGGCATTGGAGGGATAGAGACGGCCCACACGGCTGCCCGAGCATTTGTAACCCGGGTGTACGATGTAGACTCTTGCCTCCATGGAGCCAGATCGACCAGGGACAGTCTCCTCACATTCCGAGAGGTCACACAGCATTACCGCCTCTCCAACCACAAGCTTCCCCCCACTCACTCATCCCTAACTCTGGAGGAGGAACGCCTCTGGCGTCAACTACAGATGGAATCTCTACCCTTCAGAGCCGTTCTTCATCATGTACACCCCTCCCTCTACCCATCGTCACTCTGCACCTGCTGCAGTGAAAAGGCCACGGTCCAACACCAAATGTGGGCTTGTGCAGAGAACCCATTCCCTACAATTAATTTCCCTGACCAGTGGATGGAGGCGTTGGGCCACTCAGAGCCCCAGCTCCAGAAGGAGCTCGTGACTCGAGCGGCTGAAGTCGTCGCATCCCTTTGGGTCGCGCCCCCGGCGCCCTAACCCTGTATGTAAATAAAAGTTATTTCTCCCTCTCTATCCAACTTCAGCTGCTTCAGCTTCTACCAGGGCAATAACGCAGCATCAAGAATTTGCTATTAGAACTTTATTGCGCTTGCCATCTGGCAGCTAGTGCACGCATCTTAATGGTTTTGTGCACTTGTTTCTCTCTGTAATGCACCACTGGTGTATAGCCAGTTCTGACTGCAACCATATGAACTACAAGGTTATAATACCACCACACAAGGGCTCCGGAATGGAAAAGCCCCCTTTGCATGGTGGTCAGTTCCCACATCTGTCACAGCTCTCATACATTGTTCTCACAAGTAGCCGCATTACTTGTGGATCATAGAGATTGTTACAGATATGGACGTGGTGGGGAGCATGCCGGTATTGCTGTAAACTTTTTGCTCTGCGTAACTGTGGTTTGTGTGATAATTTAGGGGAATTCTTTCTTGCAATCATGCGCAGCACATGTACATTTGTCAAGATAGCGTTATCAGTTCGCTTTGCCTGATGTACCTGTCATTTCTTTTCTATCTCCCCTAAGTGATAACTGCTACAAGGTGTCTGCTAAAAATGAGACATGAGTCTTTGTTGCTTGAAATGAAGCACTGGCATGTGTCCGAGCAATTGCTGTGCATCAGAAAGAACCAATTAATGTTCTGAACCAAAGCTTTTGAGCGCAGGACAGGGATGCATCGCATGTTTCATACAGATAGCGATCACTCCCATTTCTTTTTAGCACAAACCACACGTGTGCAACTAGCCTAGTCATATTCGCTTCAGCATATTGTATGCATTAAATGCTTGCTATGTTGTTCTCCAATTACAGTTGAACCCCTTTATAAGAGACACGTACCGGGGAGCAGTTTCTGTCTCTTATATGAGATGTCTCTTATAAGCAGGGAACCATGTTTTCACTTATTAATCAGTCCTAGTTAAATGTAGGCACCGTATGACTAAAATAAGCTCAAAAGAATGCTACAGCATGTTGCAAAAGATTCATTCTAATTTATGTTTGGTGCCCAGAATTTATGAAACAGTTCTGAATCTTTGTTTACTTCATGACTATTTACACTGTTTTTTACAACCGATTCTACAAGCTTTTTTTCCTTTCACTGTTTGTGGAAGATGAATTGTAGATGAGTTCACAAGCCTGATGAATAGACAGAGCGCACAGCTTCTTAGGCTGTGTGCTCAGGCTATTCATTATGCTTGCAGGACTCAACATCTGCGATGCTCCTTGATTGGGAGCTATGCGAGTGGGAGAGCCCGCATGTGCGGTTGCACTCCAATTGATGGCAGTAAGCTTCAACCACTTCTGTAAGTTGCATTTCCATTGGCAGGGCTTTTCATCGTCATTTCATAGCTGCCTGAACCACTGTGTGTTTGCTGAAGTTATAATAAATAGCGACTGCAGGCGTCTGTTGTCCACCTGTGTTTCCACAATGGAAGCAATTGCAATTAGTGACTGGTGGCACTGCATCTGAAGTTAAAATGTCTGTTACAAGCGAGACTGTTGATTAAAGTTCAAGGATGACGTGTCCCTTATAACCAACTGTCTGCATCCAATGTCTGTTATAAAAGAGGTCAATTTAATGCGAAAGATAGGGCAGCCAACCATGTGGGTGAATAGTGTCTCTTATACCCATTTGTCTCTTACATCCATGTCTCTTATAACGAGGTTCAACTGTACTAATTACAACAACCATGTATTTTTTCTGGCTTTAACACGTTGTTGATGCTGAGAGAGCGACCTGGGCAATGCATTCTAGATTGCTGCAGATTCGTTTCACATGCACTAGTGATGGACATTCGTAAATTTTACCTTTATCAAAACAGAAAAACACCACGAACTGGACTTGCAACCCAGTGCTGTGCAACGCAGTCACCAAGCCACTCTTGCCGGTATAACTGTAACACCCGCCAGCACTCAGTGCATACAGCAGAGAGAAAAGAAAGAGGGAGCAAAAAAAATGGCTTCCTGCTCTTCTCTTTTCCGCCCAAACTGTTTATTTTACGCAGTCTGTATTCTTACTGAGTCATCATTTGTTCATACACAATGAAGCGTCTTTGCAGTCCATTTTTATCCGCAAAGTCAAAACCGCACATAAACTTACCTGAAGCAGTGTGTGAGCTGGAGGAGGGTGGTTAATAGGGCGAGTTGGTTGACTTGCATTGTGGGGGACAGCGCAAAATAATGAGGGCAGGAGGCAGCAAAGAAAACAAACAGGACAAACGCTTCTCCTGTTTGTTTCCTTCGCTGTCTCTTGTACCCGTTATTTTGGCTGTTTCCCACAATGCAGTGCATGAGCACTGCAAGGCACAACTTTCCCTCTCAAAGAGCACTCTTGCACAAGTGCTCGTTCTTCAACAACCTCAAGCTTGTTGAAAAAGCCTCTCATTTCGATCAATTTCTTATTTGGATCTCTTAGCAGCCCAGTCACCTGATCCCAGCTAACTTGCGTAGTCTTTATTAAAGCACTATGTGTTAGGTATCTAGATTTTTCCTCTTTCACGAATTTTACATGTTATCACTCAACAGCATTATCAAATCAGTGCACCACCAATCAGTTCGCTTTAACCACAAAGAGGTGATATCCACCTCATGCTGGCATCACAGTGAAGTCAGAATACAAGTTGCTCTAGATCAATAGATTAGCAACCGAGAACACGTGTATAGGGACCGGGCGGCCGTTGTATGGCACCACCGTCGTTTCAGCGAACAGCGCCGCCCGTGGCGAACCGCTCGTCAGTGGAATGCCGGTGGCGGACAGCGCAGCGTAGTTGTGCATGGCTTTCTGTCGTTTTTCTGCGGTGCGGCTTGCAAAGCGAACGTAACCCCACGTGCATTTTTCAGATCGGTAAATCTTGAGTGTGGATGTGACGTTTACGAGGCATGCCATGTGTGTTACTTACGCCCATACTCAGTATTTACAAATAGCAGACGACGCTCAATGCGCCAAGCTGGAAGTCAAGCTGGAAGTGAAAGTTCGTTGCTTCATGCAATTTTTTCATGCCTGCATGCAGTTTCGCGAATCGAGGAGTATATTGCCGCTAAATGCTCCCTCAAAGCCGGTGTATGCAACCGATCTAGGAATGCTGCGGCGCTGGCCTTTGGCAGTTGATGACGAAACGGCACCGACGTCGTGCACAAGCGAAAGACAAAGTTGGAGGGTGTCTTCGAAGATTTACCTCAAAAACAGAAATTGTGACGGACGACGCTTCCGTATCTTCATTACCTACGGCTGAAACGTGTTTAATTTCACAGAAGTGCTCTTGCAGTCATCGGGAATCGTTGATAGAATAAATACCGCATGATAGTAGAATGTTATTGCTTGTCGTAGAGAAGCATTGCTTTACAAGAATTGCAATGGTTGCTGGCTAGTTGGCAAATGGTTTTTCCAAAAACCAATTCCTGCGTGGCTGAAGGACGCAAGTCAGGAGGGTGCCCGAAACCTGTACTCAGCTTCACAACTGAATGCGCGGTCGGTTTACAAGCTGCCACCTACGCTTGAAAAATCATGCACACCTCCGTCTAACGACGATGATGGTTTATCGCAAAGCTCTATCGTATGGGTTTCCTTGGTTGCCTTCTGGATTTAAACTTTGACTAGTTAAGCGTCGAATTTGACCAGCACGCAGTTTGGTCTTTTGATCGCAGCGTCTTTGACTGACCATTTCCCATTCGATTTCGCACGAAGAAAGCTTTGTGTTCAACCATCATAATCATTAGACGGAGGGCTAGGTGATTTTTCTGTTTAATTTTGAACTTCCATGCCCCCTCTCCAAATCTAAACTTTTTCTAGCGTGTCGGAAATGTGTCTGGGGTGGAGGACTCGGGCTCATGCACCCATATTTGAGGCAACTAATCGCGCGTTTTTGGTGTCTTCACCAGGCATTACACGATTTTTTTAGGTACTCTGTAAATAATACTTAAGCATTAAAAAACACCGGCTGACGTTAACACTGCCACATTTTTTAACTATCGGTGCCAGCCTTTATTCTACGCAGGGGGTAAAACGGGAAGGGGAGGAGGGGTGGTTTGTAGCTTGGGCTGTTGAGTTGGTGAACAACTTTGGCTCTTGGTAAAATGACCACCACAAACGTGGGATTTCCACTTCGGCTTTCAGGCTCCCATGCTGTCACAGTGTCGCCCACCAAAACCCAAGGCACAAAGCTCACGGTTACAGAAAGTGTAAACTACTACCGCAACATTTCTACGGCTACACGGTAATCCATCTCGTATGCAGGTGCCTTTCTATTTAAAGCACACGTATCGAGGTATCCCAGCGCTAAGGCTGGCGCTGAAACCATAGTCATTGAAACCAGTGAAGATAATTTAAAGTGGCAGAAATGAATAATAATATTGCTAAAAGCTTTATTCCTGCACAGATCGCGCAAAGCCAGGCGCAGAGCGCTGCAAAAAGCGCTCGTGTTTATGTAGCCCATTCCGAACCTTACAAGCATCCAATAAGTTTGCGTAGCCGTTAGTGCATTTAAGAAGAAAATAATACTACTAATAGTAGTTTTATTCGTACTCAGAACGGGTACGTGTAGCCAAGCGCAAATCGCTGCAAAAAGTGCTCATGCCATTGCAGCCGATACCCAACTTTAGAAGCGTCTGACAAGCTTACGTAGTCATTACTGCATCTAAGAACCCAACACATCTGTTTAGACTTCGTTTCATCTCACGTGTCTGCTCACAACGCCACCAAAACATACAAAGCACCGAAGCAAACACGACAAAACCAACGGGAGGCTGTGTAGTCCAATGCACCGGCTCATTCCACTGACGAGGGGAGCGCCGAGTGGTGGCGCCACCCGTCCAGCTGCCCGGTCCCTATACCACTTTTTCACATTACTCTTTTAAAAATAAGGTAGAAAATAGTGAAAACATAAAGACAGGTGCCACCGCCACTATCTGTACCACAAAACTTGCACTGGAAGTGCTTCAATCGTCTGGTGTGCGCAACGCCTTTCATGGCTGCCAGGCGCTACTTGTCCATACTTGAGACGGCGGTGCCACTTTTCGGGGCAGCATGCGAGCTACGCACGAGTGGTTGGTTCGACGCCAACATTCACGGGGCCTCAAAAGGACAATATCTTTTTCTTCAACAAAGCGTCACTACTGATCACGAGTCCCATCAAGGAACATTTTGCTTAATGGTCCAGAGGTGCAAAGGTTGTGGGAGTTCGGGAAAATAAGACTGATTTGACTGAAACTGACCAAACCGCTCAGTACACGGTAGCGTTGTATGTGGTTGATTCTAAACTGCTATACATCACCGCTGCCTCGCTTTCTTCCGGTTCATCGTGATGCAAACAGTGGTGTCAAGTTTGATCAGCGATTGCTCAGCAATTAAGGCATCTTTTGGCACCAAATCAGTGCGAGAACAGCTATATGGGATGGTCAGAATTAATTGTTTGAAACCAATTTGCTGGTAGCCTTCAGTGTCCCTTTAATTCATTTTCCATGCAGACAACTATCGCTGGAATGGTCTTCCAGAAAGCATCAGACAAGTGGGGCGCAATCAACAGCTGCCATTTGATCACTTTTGTAGAGACATTTTCTGCATATTTTTCGTGCAATTTATATTCTCACTTATCTTGTTTATTAAGTTGTCATTCTTTACTTATACATCCCTTATGTAAAATCCCACATGCTTGGGTCTTCAAGGGTGTTTTAAAATAATAAAACAACAACTTCAGGTCAGGGCAGTGTTTTAAATGTCATGTACATTCTGATTTCTCTTTCTTTCAATGTGCATCAGAAATGCCTTTATTCTATGTTAGAGACAAAACTAGCATTCATTTTTCCATAGTGATTTAGAGTGAAACTATTTGCAGTGCAAATGACCGTGAGGGTGACACCTATTCTACTCCGCAGCTGGTATTTTTGTGGTAGAGGCAACGAAATGACACCATCCCCCTTCTTTCCTTGCTCCTATGTCAGATGAATCTCACAGTGTCGACTGCAGTAGAAGGAGACAGACAGTGTGGGTGCGAATGCAAAAGGCGGCAGAAGCCACCACTTCAGTGCGCCCATTTTGAGAAAAGAGAGAGACGCGAGGGTGAAAGGGCCGTCGTTTTAATGCATCTGTGAGTACAAAGGAGAAAGAGAGAGAGCACGCGTCTAGAGACCAAACAGAGAAGAGAGAGAACGACGACTGCTGCCGTATGATTAATGAGCGCGGTGAGACTAGCGGCGCGCTATGGCGACGGCGACTAGAGCAGTAGAGGACTAGGACTGGGGGGGACGGGGGGGACGGGGCAGTGCAGTCGGGGTCGGCGGTGGCGGCGGCGTTCCGCGGTCCCGGCCGTGGCCTCACTTGTAGTAGTTCCTCCGGTGAGCGTCCCCGGGAGGCATCTGCAAGTGGACACACGAACCGGGTCACGCGGACGCCGCCTCAACTGCCACACCAGATTGCAGCGACCACGCACAGGCCCCGAGAGAGAGTGCGGCCTGCTCGCACTGCTGCCACCAGCTGTGCACGTCCCACTCCGAGAAAAACGGGGGCCCCCACTCTGGGCTGCATGTACGTCTTCCTCCCCCTTAGGACCTAAACAACCGATGCGTGTCACTGTACATTAATGTCTAACTCCTTTTCTCTGAAAATGAAAATAAAAACCTGTAATACTCTGGCCAGGTACTCTCATTAGGAATGGAACAGTTTCGATATGTCAAGGGCGAGTCCACGCCTTCACTCATGCAAAGGCTCTGCTCTCACGTGGACATTTTTACTTTAAAGAAAGTGCTAAGCACAAGTAACTAATGAAGCCAAACGAAATGTAAGGTTTTAGCAACATAACACCCACCATAACATAGCAACATAACATGACTTACACCCAAAAGTATGTCGTCCAATAATAAGTGTATTTGCACTATTTGTGCAGTCAAGTCTGTCAACTCATGTTGGTGCTTTTGAAGCTGGCCTAGAAGTTGCTTATGGTCTACTATGTTCGTTGGCTGATGTTTTTTTGTTTTACTATTTTTTTTGAAATCTTCCTTCAGTCCAATTTACAACGGTTCCCCTTTCCTATCCCCAGCTTTTGCGCATCTGAAATGTATTAATTTGTTGTCCTGCTCTAGGACTTACAAAAGCGCTGAGGGCAAAATAGGTTGGTTGTTAAAAAAAGAGCAAGACGAGACAACTAAGTGGGCATCACAGCCACGGGCCACTTTCTGCATCATGATTCCAATATTAAAATAATAAAAACAGGCTGCGTGAGCTTATTGAAAGTTCCATTAACAACAAGATCAGCTTTTATGCGGAAAAACGTCAGAAAAATGCGTTAGGTAACATTCAGCAGGAATTTGGAACTAATAATTCAGTGCTCCTTCTTTAAAATTTATAGCACCATGAAAAAAAAAAATGAAAAAGGAGAGGGGGTGGAAATGCAAAATTTCCTTGGTTGGCAAGTTTAAGTGAAGAAGGCATCATTCATTACCAGGAAAATATCAAGGAAGCCTAAAAAGGTGAAATATTTCTGTGTACACCAAGTTCCCACTTGCCTTTAGTGTTACTTCCAAAAATATCTGTTCCCCCTATCCATAACATCTTCTACCGTCAGCTACAGCTGCCTCGGACTGTTCAGTTGAAGATGTGCATTTGTTCTGCCTCACACTTGAGGAGGCACTCGTGCAGTTCTGGGGGCACACAGTGCAAGCAGGGTGCACTCCTGGTGCGCAGCCGATCACCCCAGAATCTCAATCCAGTGCAGAGATCGACACTTGCCAGTGCCACAGCAACTGCTGATTGCCTTCTCTACCATACTCAGTTTCTGAGCAAGCCAGCTTGGCAACACAGAGCCACCAATTCACACTGGATCGAGACTCCAAATACGCTGTGTTCTTCTCTATGCAAGGTACTATAGAAAAAGGCAGGCCAGGACACGCTCAACAACTAAATAAAGATGAAAGATGAAGATTTCAGAGTCTACTTTGTTGCCCTCGAAGGCATCGGCGTGAAACCTTCAGCTGCGTGCGCCCAATTCAATCCTATCGGCATGTGCACAATGCGGAACAAGTGTTGTTCCACCTTTGGAACAAAGCGCTGTGCCGGTACGTTTGGCAGTTTGGCACAGCAAGCACACGCCAGGCGCAAGCACACAGCCATGCTCGCATCACAACAGCATCCCGTGAAGAAATGTCGGCGAGGAGGCAAGTCGGCCACCATTTGTACTGTCTCAGAAAAAGTGGTACGTGCAACACAAGGTTCGCCCAAAGCCTACAATACAGGCTGCAATGGCTTTCAGGCACACTGCAAAGTTTCGAGGATGGCAGTTTGCACCGTGAAGCTTGCGCAGCCTAACAGATTGACACGGGACGTCATAACCTGGAACTCTCGCTCCTCATACTCGCACGTTGATTCTTCCACGTTTTGGCGCCCTTTAACAAGTAAAACAAATTATCTCCTCGAGAATATTTCATTTTCGTAGATGCGTGCAGTTTTCTTGCTATGAAGCTGAGCTCTCTGAAATGATTGTGAGGCAAATACCCTTACATTTGCAGCAACATTCTGCTTTGCCTAATACTGCACATGCTTGCACATACATGCAGAAAGAAAACAAATCTCATCAACTTCAGAGCAATTTTTTTTTTCAGCAGGAATTATATGCTATCTTGTATGAGAAATCTCTTTTTTTTCCGAGTAAAGTGAACTAAGGAGATGATCCACTTTAAACACAGTCCCACATTGTGACCATATTAAATGCTTGAACAATGAAACAAACAGACTGCACATTGTATCCTTGGCAATGCATGCTTTTGCACCTTAGGGTAAATAAAGAAGTTAACTTTGGAGCATGCAGAAGCTAGTTTGATACAAGAGGTCAGATGCGAAGAATAGAACAGACGCGACTTAAACCTCAACAAGGTTATTTTTGACATGGCTAAAGAAAATAAAGAGAATATGCAAGAATATAGGAAGATAAAGAGAATATGCGAGAATGTAGGAAAATAAGAGAATGTGCACAGAATATATGATTCCCTACTGATGGCTTTTCACTGCAGTTGGTGTACACCCTAACGGAAAACACTTAACAAGGCCAATATCACACTCAGTGATCAGCCTATACTAGCTGTAACATGCGCATACAGCTCTAACCAAAGGGGGCCTTTTCTCTTACGTAACAAAAATTTGTTGCTTACTAGCAAGCAACAGAGGGCTACCACAAAAGAGTTCAAATTAGCCATTATCTCACCACCCTATCTGTATTGGGCTTTTGAGTCTATGGCCAACATGGAAAGTATGAGGGTAGAGAAAAGAAATGCTGGAGGCAGCATGACAACCGCGGTGCCTGTCTGGAGCTAATCAAGTTCGTGAGCTCCGAGCTGCTAATGCGAACACGACGACCCAAGGACTGCTCCACTATGGCGCACAAAACACTGACTGAAACAAAGTTCATTGAACACTACACCAGCAGTCGCACGTGTTGAAGGAAATCGTACAAGACAGTTGTTGACACCGTCTCCGAACCGGGCTGTGGGCTTCTTTTGCTGAAGTGTACAGCTGTCAAGGCGACGGGGGGCAGTCCAATGGCTTTTGAGGCAGCCACAGAACTGATCGGCGCCTATGGATGGCGGCTCGCAACGCTTCCCGGCGGATCGCGTTCTGCAAAGGGGCTCTTGGGAAGCCCGGGGCGGAGGCAGTTGTGCGACTTGTTTGCTGGGCACCGGTGGCAGGTTCTTCAAGTGGGGGGACGCTTATTGCTACCTCTGGCACTTGGCTTCTTGGGCTTCATCATGGCATTGGGAGGAAACGCGCTGCGTCCCTCCGGCTGGAAACACAGCTCAGCACAGTCACCGAGCACGGGGCTCATAAATTACAATTTTCCTGGGCTCTTTCATGGAAAAACAAGCTTTCACAACTGTAATTCTCTTCCAACGTACCATTACTTCAATTTCTCGGTGACATTCCTTCAAAGGTCAGCATTGACTGACCAATCTTTTTCACCCCCACCCAACTCGTCTCACTTTCTAGCGCTTTTCAACGGTGCTCACAACCTAACTTCCGCGAGAATGCAGAGACCAAGTATTACACACACAAAAAAAGTGACTCAGCTGCAGGCACAAGTCCTTTCCTGCAGCACTCACACTGCCTGGAGGCTGCGATTCAGGCCTTACAATCATAACTTGTTCACATGATGTCACACCCACTCCAGGAATTGCACAGGGGGTGGCTAAATCCGCTCCAGTGTTGCACTGATGCAGTGCAGTCAAGAAATCTTGAAGAGGGCGACTGCACTAAGAGAGCACTAACAGTAGAACACATGGCGACAAATATCTGCAAAAACGTTAGTCCTGTGAACAGGCTGGCTGCAAAAAGCAGTTGCAATTGATGGCTACGTGGACGGGGTCATAACCACTTGCGCATCAACAGGTGTCATCCCCTTGCTTTGACCTCTTTCTGTTTTTTTTTACTGTTTTTTTTCCTCCTTTCCATTCCTTTTTGAGCACATTCTCACTGAATACATACTGCGAACACAATCTTGAACTACAGGGGAGCACTCACATGACACAATACTCTGCCATCAGAACACAAAAATTCATATTCTACAGTTTCTGCGGGTGCCACAGTTGACCATACGTGTTAGAGCAAAGTGAATGTTCTCTCTTTCCTTGAATTGCTGGAGGAGCTGCAGCACTGTGGTTCATCACTGGAATTAAGTCATCTCGGCTTTGCTGTGATGTGACACGTGCTTTTGCAACAGAAATACTGTCCCATCTGGCACCTGCAATATTCCATACCTCTCCTGGTGCCTCTAGCCTCATTTCGCATGCAATCAACTAATTGCTTTGTCATAGCTTTAAAATGAATGTTTAAGGGATACTGAACACCTGCAAAACATATAAGGAAGGCTATAGAGTCTGCAGCTGCATTGAAATTGAGGCATGAAGACCGTATCACTAAAGGCAATGTGACAAAAAAAAAAAGTTTAGAAGTTATGCAAAAAGCTCTTCCTGAACGGCCTGTTCACAAAAAATCATAAGAATAAAGTTTCATATATACCTGGCCTGATCGGATTAAGGACAAGAAAAAAGCAAAGTACCGTATGAACTGGAAAATTATATAATTTTGTCCTTTGCCATAAAGAGCTGAGGGGCCTATAGAAAGCACTAAAAATAGTACACCTATGCCACACTTTCAAGGCTACCCACAAAATCAAAAATGAAAGTCTAACGCTTGAGGCACGAATTCTCAGGAAGAAGTTGATGTGTACCATGACCATGTGAAGCCAAATGACTTTGTTCTTTGTGGTAACAATGCAAACCATTTATCGTATTTACTGCGTAATGAACCCACTCGTAATTAACACCCCCCCCGCTCACTTTTCTTCTTGAGAATTTACTTTCTTGTTACCTTGTATAAAAAGTGCAGCAGGAACAGAAAAGATACTGTTCAACAATGTTTTTATCTCAGCATGGTTGGTGATGCCGTTAAGGATCACAGTAACTTGATATCATGCCGCAGTACAAGCAGAAACGCTGTACAAGCTATCTAAAAAAAAAGTATCTCTCAACAGTAGCTGGAGACGCAAGGGTGAATGCTCTGGCTCACAATTTAAAAATGGCATGTTTGCGGAATGCCGCCTGCTGAACACAAAACAAACCTTCTTGCGTGTAGCACCACGAAAGCGCTGCAGCATGTGAACAAAGCACCAAATGCACTCCACACTCCTTCCCTGCTCTGTGCTGTTCCAAGACTTCGCCATTACGCCCCATGGTTTTGTTGTTCAGTTGTGTTCTGCCCTTTTTTTGTGCTTCTGGTGCATGGCATACGATGGGCCAGTGCATGAGCTACACAGCTGATTTTAACTGAAAGTGGTGGAGCAAGCGTTTAAGCTATGGAAACCGCGCGGTGGCGACACTTCAGCGTTGACCCAGTGCGTGTACGTTACTGGCAAAAACCTTGGTTTAGGCGATGAATAGGGATAGCAGTGTGTTTCATGGGCCCAAAGAAGGAAGGTTTCCTGGTGTGGGAAAAGAAGTTTTGGAGTGCCCTGACGGCATGGAAGATGATGCGCCATGGGCCAAACATTGCCGGGAAGCCGCAAGCAACTTCAGTGAGCAGGACATCTCCGATGCCATGTAGGGGGACAGTGGCGAGCAGCGGGCTACTAGCATGTTGTGAATATAAAAGAAATTTGGTTACATAATTACCTGCTTGTTTTACTGGAAAGGTAAGGTTTTGACAGCGCTTCTTTTATCCTCTTTAATGTCTGAAATGTCTGCTTTTAGAATCAGTTGCAACTTTTTCCCGCATAATGAACCTTCCCCCAAATTCATGCTGAATTTTCTCAAAAAGTGGGTTCATTACGCACGTAAATACGGCATTTGGTGCTAACCAAGCCCATTCCTATAGTCCCGGATGCCTTGATCAGAAGCGTAATCTATTACATAAATCATGTTCCAAATCAAGTCATATGTGAAACCAAAGAAGGGTGGCTGTGTTGCAAAGAACTGCTTTGCATTTAAAAATTGAGTGCAGATAATTAAGGGGCACAGAAGAATTACTTTAAGAATGCTTCTTTCAATTCTGTTGGTACGTCACAGACTATTGTACTTCAACCTCAATTCGCCTCCTGTGCAGACTTGGCTAGAAATAATAAATTGACAAGCACAGCGACAAGTGTTCTTGAGGGACATCGAAGCGCACCATCCACACCAACAACTGCAACAAAATAGTCCGGCACTTAACTGTCTGCAAGACAGTCTCATTAACAGGGATGGCTGTGTACTGTATGGTGAACTGTGAGCCCTCCTCAACCTTAAGACTTGGGGCCCAGCATCTATAGACCAACCTCATAACTGAGAACAAAGTAGGAGTGTAGCTACTTGTGTAGCCACTTTTGTAGCTGCTACTACTTCAGCGGCAGTTTCTACACCCCCAAGGGTTGGAATGCCTATGTTTCATAGGACTGCCACATTTTTCCTGGCAGTTGCTGCTGACACTATCGTATCCATCAGATGTTGTGTGGCAAGGTAGGTCTATAAAGAGGCTGAGACCCACAGTGGTGCACGGAGTGAATTTCACCGGGAGGGCAGAGGGAGAGGGTGCTACACCTTGTACTCAGGGAACTTCTTCTTGGGCCGGGTGCGGCGAGGGGGCGGGCCGGGCAGGAGAAGGGGCGGTGGCCGGAAGGCGGCAGTCTCCTCGACGGACCCGGACTCCTCCGAAGGTGGGCTGGGCAGCGACACCCCCGGGGGGAACGCGAGTGGCAATGCCTCCTCACTCGCCGACCGTTGGCGCCGCGCAGGGGGCCCGCCACTGGGCTGCTGCGGCTGCGCCAGGGCCGCTCCGCCGTAGAGGCCGCCGCCACCCGCGTCCTCGCTCTCCTCGTCGTCCTCGTCGTCGTCGGGCTGCGCGTAGGCGTCCTCGAGCAGGTAGCGCAGGCCGTACGGTGAGCCCCCGTCCAGGTAGTGCCGGTCGGCCTCCGGCTCGCTCAGCCGCTCCGAGCCGCTCGGCTCCAGGGGACCCACTGCAAAGAGGCGTTCAATTCGCATCAGCTCGAGACCGCGAATATTTCGTCTGTAGCGGCAAGCCACAGTGCTGCAGCGGCAGCAGCGTGACGTAGGACAACGAGCGTGCTCACCCGCCGGAGGGCTCGCGTGCCCCTGGCATCAGTAGATAGATAACCCAGGGCGTTCCGAATAAAACCGGCCTTGCTACGGGGCAGAAACTTGGAGGCTCACTAAGAGGGTTCAACTTAAATTGAGGACGACTCAGCGCACAATGGAACAAGAGATGATAGGTGTAATGTTAAGTGACAAGATGAGAGCGGAGTGGGTCAGGGAACAAACACGTGTTAAGGACATATTAGTAGAAATTAAGAATAAGAAATGGACGTGGGCAGGACATGTAATGCTAAGGCAAGATTAGGGTAACAGAGTGGATCCCTAGAGAAGGCAAGCGTGGCAGGGGGCGGCAGAACGTTAGATGGGCAGATGAGATCAAGAAGTTCGCAGGGAGAAATTGGTCGCAGTTAGCACAGGACCGGGGTAATTGGAGATTAATGGGAGAGGCCTTTGTGCCCTGCAGTGGACGTACATAGGCTGCTGGTGGTGGCGGTGGTGGTGATGATGATGATGATGTTGATGATGATGATACGTGGTCTAGTCGTCTCTCTTTCAACGCCTCCGTGGCATGTGCTCTACAGTTGGTGACCCGGACGTGACCTCCCTCCCAGCAAAGTTGTAGAGCCATGTCCAGCAACGACCCGGACCAGCGAGCACCGCAAGCAGCCGGCAACAAGATCCCCGCCCTGGCTATCCACTTGCCACCGTATTGGGAACACAACCTGGCTATCTGGTTCCTCCAGGCCGAGTCACAGTTCGCACTGGCTGGCATCACCTCCCAAGAATGCAAATTTCACTACGTCGTGAGAGCTCTACCCGCGACTGCTGAGCAAGAAATTGCGGACATTCTTGCCCCCTTCATACGCAACCCACCTGCAACGGCCTACAACCAGCTCAAAGCCGTGCTCCTCGAACGTACAGCAGCATCTGAGCGCACGTGCCTACAGCAGCTACTTTTAATCGAAGAGCTTGGCGACCGCAGACCAAGCCAACTCCTGCGGCGCATGACCCAACGGTTCACGGCAGCTCACGTGCCCAAGCCATGGACGAGGCATTGCTGCGCGAGCTCTTTCTACAGCGCCTGCCTGCTAACGTGCAAATGGTCCTCGCAACTGCGTCATCCATGCATCTCCCTTTGCTTGCGTCCCTGGCCGACAAGGTAATGAAAGTAGCCGGCACAGCTTCACCTATTGCTGCTGTGACCGCGAAGCCAACATCACCCACCCCTCGCACGACGCCACCTCCTGCCGACGAAGGTGTGTCTGCGGTGCCTGCCAATGTCGATCACCTGGGCGAACGACTGGAGCAACTCGTTGTCGCGGAGACGAGGCGAAACAGCTCAACACATTCTGCTCGCTTGTCATGCCTAAGCGACCGCTCGTCTTCCCGACGCCGTGATGCCGTTCGTGGACGCAGCTCTACATCATCCCCCGGTGTATGCTTCTACCAACGCCGTTTTGGCGCATACGCTCGCCACTGCCTTTTGCCATGCTCATGGACGGGAAACTGCCCAGCAGACCGCTAGTGACGACGAGCGGTTCTGGCCCCATTAAAGAATGCCGCCTGTTTTACATCGTCGATCGCACCACCGGACTTAAAGTTTCTCGTCGACACGGGAGCGTAAGTCAGCGTCTTGCCAGCTTCACACCACGACCGCACCTGCAGCGCAGTCTTCTACCTCCACGCAGTGAATGGCACGCGCATTCCCGTTTTCGTGCAGCGATCCCCGACTTTGAACCTGGGTCTTCACAGAACTTTTCGGTGGATTTTTGCGGTCGTGGACGTTTGCTCTGCCATCCTTGGTGCTGACTTTCTTACCAAACATGGCCGCCTAGTCGACGTCAAGCGACGGCGATTTCTCAATGCCACAACCCTCCTCTCAGTTCAAGGCGTCAAAGCAACGGCAGCTGCTGACGTAGCATCTTCCTGCACTACAGTTGCTGAAGAATCGCTTGCCGCCCTGCTAAAGGAGTTCCCCACCGTCACGTCACCACCCAAGTGGACTCCGGCCGTGACTCATGACGTCCGTCATCATATCACAACTACCGGACCACCCGTTTTCTTTCGTCCGCGACGTCTCGCTCCCGACTGACGCAAGATCGCCCGTGCAGAGTTCGAGCACATGCTGGAACTTGGCATCGTCCAACCTTCTTCTAGCCGCTGCACATCACCCTTGCACATGGTACCCAAGAAGAACGGTGACACTGGCGACCTTGTGGCAACTGCCGGTTCTTGAACCTGTCCACCATCCCGGATTTGTGCCCCCTTCCCAACATACAAGATTTCCCCGCCATTCTGCACGGTGCCACCATATTTTCAAAAATTGACCTTGTCCAGGCATACCACCAGATCCTTGTCGCTGAGGAGGACATATACAAGACGGCCATCACAACACCTTTCAGCCTTTTCGAGTTCCTCTGAACGCACGAAGAATGCACGAGCGCGCTCATTGTTTTATGTCACGCTGCTGCCGCTGGCACTGTGGCTTGCCGCTACACGTCAAACATAAAAAGACAAGAGACGTACCGGGCTCAAGCTGCCGCAGCAGGTCCTCGAGGTTGCGGATGCGGATGGGCTCAGGCGCCGTCGGGTCGGCCATGCAGGGCTCCTGTCGCGGCAGGTCGCGGCGTGAGTCCTGGCCGGGACTGGCGTGTGACGAGGCCGAGTGTAGCGCCTCCAGAATCTCCTCGTGGTACCCGTTGAGGCTCTTGAGCGTGCGCTCAACCTCGCTCAGCGTGTCCCCTCCCCCACCTCCTCCCCCTGCGGCCAGTGGCGGCCAGCCGCCGTCCTTTGCCGCCAGGTCCTTGGGCGACAGCTCCATGAATGTCTCGTCCACCTCGTCCGGCTCCTTGCGCCTCAGCTCCTGCAGCTTGTCCTCCCTGCGCCAGAGGCACAGCAAAACCACCACCGCCATTGCACAGCAATGCATGATGGCGCAGTCCCCAGATACTCGGAGAAGTTTGGCAACGGGAGTGCTCTGTAGTTCAGTGTCAGAAATTTTGCATAACGTGCTACTGGGCAAGCCAGCAAGCAAGGAAAAGCTGGAAGCAAACAAGTGCGGGCACACGCCTTGATAGCTGGCTTTTGGGACGACATCCAACATGATTGCAAGAACTGCACTATTGACCTCTGATGCCATAAAACCAGCCTTGTTTCTTCTGTAGGCGACACAAAATTTAAATGAACCTGTTGTCTCTACAAGTAAGGGTCTCTTCGATTTGCCAATGCACAATAGCTCTGAGTTGTTCACGAGCAGTCAATGATCAGTCACGCAATGAAAATTCTACGGATAAAAAAGAATGTAGAGCTGCTCTTGGACAGTACTGGGTAGTGCAAAAGAAAAAAATTGAAGACTTTCAATTTTTCCGACTTGTGTCAGCTGCCAGCGAGCGTGTATCATTCTTTTTTTTTTTTTTTGCGCCATTTTGCCACAGGGCAGACAACCAGCATAGCGGTTTATGCAACAATGTTTTTTACGATTCATAATTTTGTGCCAACACAAAAGTTTAAAAGTACTTTGAGCAGTAACTGTGCTTTAGATTTTTTCGAACAGTAAACAACCCCAGTGAAAATTTCCAGCTGGTTTTCAACTGGTTTTAACTGGTGTAAACTTGTCCCACTTGGCAGCTGTTACTGGTCCCAACTGGTAAGCAGGAAGGGGACAATTGTAGGGATGGGCGAATATAGATTTTGAGGTTCGAAGCGAATTCGAAGCGAATAGTGATTTGGTCGAATAATTTCGAATCGAATAGTTCGAATAGTACACATTGCAAATCACAAAGACAAATGAGCAACTTGTGACCTGACTAATGCACACAATTTTTTCTAATCATTAGAACTCACGTAAGCACAGCATTGTGTAAAACTATTGCCAGTTGAAGATTTATTGCAAAATCACACACACAGCTTTCCTTTGCTGTATTCACAAGTTTTCATGAAGAAATGCCTGTTGCGCCACATGCTCTAGGTGCAGCAGTTTCCGCCGGCTGCTCATGCACAAGTTTAAGCGCCGCCTAGAAACTCGCAGAGTTAAGCGGCGCCTAGAAGCTCCGCTAAAAAAAGTATTGTAGCCACTAGTGGCTGGCCGCCATTTTGAATAGGCTCGCTTAGTGCGGCATACTGCCGCGCTGAGCGAGCCTATTCAAAATGGCGGCATGCCTATTCAAAATGGCGGCCTGTACAAGTCTGCTGGCTTGGTGCCGCTATGTTCGGAGCGGTGTCGTTTCAGTGCCGCCTTTTTTTTTTAACCTAAAGTGTGCTGGCGGCCGAGAGCTTCGTCGAACCTCTAGGCAAGGCAGCAACTCGGCAGTGCCGGCACTGATAATAGAAATGTCCGCGTTGGTGGGTCTTGAGCCAAGCGTGGGGTAACTCTCGGAAAGCTTGACCGAAAAGCTTGGCTGTTAGCTGCCTATTCGGGAGCATCGAATAATTCGAAAACATCGAATAGCTGCATTCGGATCGAAGCGAATAACGAATAGAGAGCTATTCGATCGAATATTCGACAATACCGAATATTCGCCCATCCCTAGACAATTGGCATTTCTTAAATTATTCCAAATTTTGAATATTTGCAAGTGCCTGTGCAGAGGTCTTACTGGCTGTCTGTTGCCTTTGTCATTGTGCAATTTTATCTAAAGGTGCACTGGGGGACGTGGCTCTTAAAACAATTTCTTTTAATTTTTGAGTAAACTCGGTTATTAAACTTGTCAGTCTTACTGCTTTTTCCCCCACTGATTTCAAATATGCCCTAACTTTTTGAGTTAGTCAGTTAGTTCCCAAGAAAATTAGAGATAATTAGCCATTTTTGGAGTAACAATAGACAAAACAGGGTTAGTCATAAAACTGTTGTCTTTATATTTCCCAGAACTATGAACCCTGGTGAATGCAAAGAGAAGCGTTTTTTGATGCATCGCTAAAAACTAATTTTACAGCTCATTAAACTTTGGTGTTTGAAATGGGTGTTCAATGGTTCCTTGCCACTGGTTCCATCAAAGGTTAATGAGCTGTAAAATTCGTTCCAAGCGATGGATCAAAAACTGCTTCACTATTGCATTCACCAGGTGTCATAGTATTAGAGTATATAAAGATTACAGTTTTATGGTTAACACTATTGTGTTCCTCCAAAAATGACTATGTATCTCTGATTATCTTGGGAACTAATTAACTAGTAATTAAAAAAATAAGGGCATATTTAAAATCAGTGGGAAAAAAGCAGGAAGACTGACAATTACCACAGAGTTTACTTAAAAATTAAAAGAAACTGTTTTAAGAGCCATGTCTCTCCTTAAAGGTAATACTAGGGCATTTCAGTTTGCCAGTTTAGTTAGTGCTTCTACATAATATCCTTAACAAACCGGTTTCCAAGAAGTCTACCCCGTACAGACTAACAAAGTTACTTCAGTAAAACATGTTGTTGAGACAGCTGGTTCGTGACTACGGAAGAAGGTTTTGGCAGTGACCACAAGGATAGTGAACAGCACTATCTGTGTGGTCACTGCACTAAACCTTCTTCCACAGCTGAACAAAGCTTTGCCATTGATCTCCAGAGCAGGGCTGATGAAACTACATTTATCATGGGAACAGGCACATCCTTGAAAGAAGCTATGCCGCAAGCTTCGGTAGAGCATATCCACTTGCGTCACGTAACACGGACACTTTGTAGCTCCTAAAGGGGAGGGCGGTGGGCGGCGGCAGTGATGCGGTACCTGTAGGAAGGCATGCTCCCGAAGGTAATGATGCGACTGTCGAGTGCCGTCGAGGCGTGGGGAGGCAGTGTGTCATCGTGCTCCTTCTTGGCACCCGGTGCTGTGGCCGTCGACGGTGCTTTGTGCCGACCCGAGCCCTTCTTAGGCCCTGGGGCCTGCTCCAGCTTGGGCATGGTACTGCGCCTGCACGTGGGGCATTGTTATGCACACCGATGACCGCTCACGTGTCAAAACATCCACAACGCCTATGGCATGCCTGTTGGCAATAAGTGCACGCTTATCATAGTAACTTTGTAAAAAGACAGGAGCATGCACCTTTACATAAAATGAGGAAGTTCATTACAGAGTTATGGTCTACAGTACTGCCAAGGCACTGAACCACACTATTTGAGGCAGTCCGCTCGTTTTATTAAACACCTTTCAAGACAAAACCCCCCACCAAGACACAGATCAAATGTCAAAATTCTGCCTGCCTCTCCCATACACCTACTAAGACTACATAAGAACACCATTTAATGGGGCGTGTGAATTTAGACCTCACTAAGATGCTTCTCTGTGGTAATTAGTCTTGATGTGTAAAGGACGTGTATAATACAACAAAACATGTACGAGTCACAGCAACAGACAGTTTAGAACCCCTATCCACATCTTCTAATTGTGTACAAGTTTATGTATATTCCTACATTCCCGTCTGTTCTGATTTCACCTCCACTGTCTCATGCATTTCCAACCATCAGGACTCAAAGAGCTAGGTGCCGCAGTGCCTGCGAGGGGCCCTTCCCTGCTGCAGCCCCGACTTGCCTGTAGCAAGTGGCCAGGAGGGCAAAGAAGATGAAGACGCCACCAACCACCGACACGAGGACGATCACGAGCGAAGGGGTGCTAAGCGCATCCTTCCTTCCCACTGCGAGGGGGCGGCAACAGAGACAGGTCACGCCACGTACACTCCCACGTCTGCTGCCTACCACAGTGGGGCAGACGTTTCCCCACATGTGCACAGCTTTTACAGACTGCTCTTACAATTTATTCTACTATAGTAGAACTGAAACGACTAAAACGTGCTTTTATGAGGTATTGTGAGAGTTGAAAATTCTTTGCAATGGCTAGGTTGGCTCGTCAGAATAGCAGATGAATCAGAGACGAAAAATGTCTGTATTAATCTTCTCCCCCTAAAAAAATAAATAAAGAATAATAATAATAATAAATAAAAAACTAAAAGGGAGGAAAATGCATCTTATGTCACTTTCTCATTGCTATGTCCTAATTTCAATTTCGACCCATGTAAGGGAACCTTATTTCTTCATTTTCAAGGTACTTTTCATGTTTTCACCCACTGAAACGTCACAAGCCAAGCCACTTACAAACCTAATGCAAATCTTTGCTCCTCACATAACTCCCACGATGATTATAGGCAGTAGCAGCATCACTTTCCTCTCTAATGTATTTCTGTAAAAAGCTCCATGGAGGCCTGCTCTTACCACTAACATACTTATACGATACAAAGTAGGAAAAGATAAGATATACATTCGTGGAAGCAGCGAGGTGATGAAGCTAGCTGTCGACTATTTGTTCATACACTGGAACCCTGATAATACGGCTTTTAGGAGACAGCGTGAGAGCGTCGCATGACTGGGGTGTCATATGATCGGGGTACGGGTCAATGTCGGCCTAGTAGACGATCTCGTGCGACAGGTGGGCTAAGAACTTATTTCCGGTAGACTACTATATTTGGCATGTTCTCGCGTAACCCACAAAACTTTCGCTAAAATCCCAAGTTTCTAAAAAAAAAAAAAAAAACATATTTAATGTCTCTCTCCCCTCGACGAAGTCTCTGCTAGCCCACCAGCCATGCACTTTGCACCGCATGAGCCCCATGCTGTCTGGCGCTAGCCCCCAGCCTTGTGCCTCATGGACGCGCTAGATAAGCTGAAAAGGCCGACATGGCAGAGGAAATTGAGAGGGGAAAGGGCAAGGGTGTGAAACTGCCAAGGCCAAGCGAAACGAACGGTAGTACGAGGCGGTGATGCGAAAAGGGCGGGGAAGAAAGAACCGGGGCGACAACGCGGCTTGAAAAAACACTGATAAGCAGACAGCAGAGAGCCCAAAGGGTCGTGAACGGAAGAAACTTGAATCGAGCGGGCAAGGAAAGCGGGTGTTCCGTTGCGCCATATGTGTTTTCACGTTTTGTCGGCTCGGTGGGAGCCTCAAATTCACGGTCCGCCAACTACTTGGACTTTGACTCTCGCAGTTGCCACGTCAGCGTTCTGCTGCCATGTGGGGCCATTGAAGATTAACTCCCGCCCGCCCGGTACCCGCCTGCTAGGTTACGTCTACTCAGCAAATGGTCTGGCCCGCCTGCAGACCTTTACACATTAAGCAGCGTCAAGTGGGGGTTAAGAATAAAGAAAGGTCAGGATGAGACAGCGAAGTGGTGTAAAAGAGGGAAAAAACACCAGCTTACCCCCCCCCCCCCCCCTCCCCAGTGTCCATTGTATGAATTGGATGGCTTGCACCTGAGCTTTGTATAATCAGGGTTTCTAATGTATTGTTTCTATGGAGAGCTTGCCGGGACCACGATGATTCAGTTTAAGAAGCGGGTCGCCGTAAGACCAGGGGCGTATCATCAGGGTTCCACCACTGCACTTTCTGCACAAGCAGTGAGGCAATGAAGCCAGCGGTCGGCTAACTGTTCATACTTCCTGCACCTTCCTCCAGGTGGCAGCACATCACGGCTAAATTAGCCATAGTTGAAAAAGCACGCGAGTGGGGAGGGAGTGCAGCTGAGGGAGACCTCGTACCGTAGGAGGTTGTCCTGGAGCTCTTGTTTGTGCGACTGGGCACGTCGGTAGCCGCAGGGGCCGGCGGTGGTGCAGCCGGCGTAGCGGCGGGGGGCGGCAGCGGCGGCGGGGCCTGGGTGGCGTTGGCCCGCTGGCTGCAATCGGGCCCCAGGTAGCCCTCATCACAGTAGCATGTGTTCACGTTGGAACACACCTGCACAAGCGATAGCACACCACCACCACCACCACCAGGTGAGAATTAATGAACGAACAAATCAAAGGTGCCCACTCAACTGAGAAATAAAAGTGCCTTGCACACCTGTTGTTCTATGCTGTTGTTGACCAGAGCATTCAACCTCCTTTTTTGTTTTGTTTTCTGATTGCGAGAGATCTTGTTATCTCGTAGAGAGTAAGTTACACAGTGCTTTCCTTGCAGTGAGAGGGGCATATGTGATACTTTTGGGAACACTCTCACAGCAGTGAAGAATACTGTCACACCTCAGTTGAGTTCAGTTTTTGCCTCGAATAATGTTTCTGAACTGGACACCACAAGGGGGGTATCACATCGACCATGTCGCTAGCAAGTTACGAGTTTAGTTCCTATGCCACTCCTGTGTTTCATCAGTAACAGTCTGGTAAGGGATATATCCTCGATCACCATGGATGTGTGCGGAAAGGTGGAGGGGCACTCACGCCATGGCCTGAGCAGGCGAGTGCCAGGTTGTTGCTGGGACAGACCCCCAGCTCCCGGAAATGTTCCACCGGAAGGCACGACTTGTTCACACAAATCTGTTCACACCAGCACAGGATGCACAAAGAGTGTCAGTGATCAGGACACACATACCCTTCCAACATGGCTATGAACACTATTAGGATCGGCTTACTCCAGATGAGTGAGCCATTACAGCAGAATCCGGACAAGTGGTTATCAACCACAGATGTGTACATATAAGCAGCCTGTCGATGGATGAAAGTCTGGAAAGACCATCTTCCCTTCCTTTCTCCCCACCCCCTCACGTTTGCAAAGGCCAGGAATGATTATAACAAATTATGGCATATTAAGCAAGAGTAACTGGCAAGTCAGTATCTCTGAACCTAAAACATTACTCAAATGTGTTTTGTGCATGCTTGGCTTCAGTGCAACTTTCACGCTGGTAGAAGAAGCCAACACACGAATACAGGTTGCACAAAAAGTTGAGGCAAAGAAGATGGGGCAGGGGAAGGAAAAAAAGTGGGTGAGCCAATTCTGTCAGCTAAGTAGGCTTGACGCATTCCACCAGGCATCTGGCAGAAAAGGATGTTGGTAAGGCACTTCGCAGAAAAACAAGGACTTTATGACAGTTCCCAATTTGAGAACCTCTGCACGCACATGTAGAGAACACTAAAGAAAGACTTTTTCTGAGAATTTTGCAAACATATATATAGTGCAGTAGAGCTAGATAATGCGGTACAAAATAAAATTAGGGGGGGGATGCAAGGATAAAGGAAGAATAAAACAATACCGAAAAGGCAGGGAAGGGCATGCTTAGAACTTTCTAAGAATGTGGAGGCAAAAGCCTAGTTGGACGTTCTGTCGATCCGCTGTTTAATAACTTTGTGTAGAACTTTCATGTTGCTCTCATGGGGCCGCCACCGCCGCCAAACAGCGGTTACGATGAACAGCATTTCAAGCTGCTCTAAGCTCTTCCGCCGTACCAGTCTTCCCTGCCTGCATCTAGGGCCGAGTGCATTTTCACCCATAGCAACGTAGAATGGCGCTCTAATCACCCATGGCAACGCATACAAGGCCCGTCTTCCAGCACTGCAAAATTATCTTCCAGCACTGCAAGCTGTTTCCCTTTCCTGGTGCGCAATTGCCACACTTTCTCAGAACCCTCCTTCAGCATTGCTGTTTCCCTTTCTCGGTGCTCTTTCCGGTTTTCTGTGCGATTCTGACTACCTAGCTCGCAACGATTTTTGTACACTAATGACGTGTGCACTTGAAACATAGAGATCTCAGACTTTTACCTTAATTAAAAAAAGGGATGAAAATATCTCAACAGGTTGCCTTCAAGCAAGCCTCCATTGAATTCAGTAAAATAGGAACCACAAAATCCAACAAACAGCAGCGTTGGCATATGAATACAGGTAAGGCGTAGCTTTTAGGTCCGAAATATATCTAAGCTGAACCTCGTTATAAGAGACATGGATGTAAGAGACAAATGGATATAAGAGACACTATTCACCCACATGGTTGGCTGCCATATGTTTCCCATTAAATTGACCTCTTTGATAACAGACATCGGATGTAGAAGATGGTTATAAAGGACAAGTTATCCTTCAATTTTTGTCAACAATCTCACTTGTAACAGACATTTTAACTTCAGATGCGGTGCCACCAGTCACTAGGTGTAGTTGCTTCCATTGTGGAAACAAAGGGGGACGACAGACTGCTATTTAATATAACTTCAGCAAGCACACAGTGGTTTAGTGAGCCATGAAACAACAACGAGAAGCCCTGCCAATAGAAATGCAACGCAACACAGAAGTGGTTAAACCTTACTGCCATGCATTGGAGCGGGACCACTCTCCCACTCGCGTAGCTCCCAATCAAGAAGCATCGCAGATGTTGAGTCCTGCAGGCCTGATGAATAGCCAGAGCACGCAGTGGAAGAAGCTGTACACTCTGGCTATTCATTAGGCTTGTGAACTCAACATCTATGATTCATCTTCCGCAAACAGTGAAAGAAGAGAAAGCTTGTACAAGCTGTTGTAAAAAACAGTGTAAATACAGTCATGAAGCAAACAAAGATTCAGAACTATTTCATAAATTCTGGGGGCCAAACATAAATTTATATGAATCTTTTGCAACCTGCTGTGGCGTTCTTTTGAGCTTATTTTAGTCAAACGGTGCCCGCATTGAACTAGGGGTTGACCAGTTAGTGAAAACATGGTTCCGTGCTTATAAGAGACATCTCGTATAAGAGACAGAAACTGCTCCCCGGTATGTGTCTCTTGTAAAAGGGTTCAACTACTTCAGTTCATGGGACTCAAAGATTGGCCAGTCTGCTCACACTGCTTCCACTGCACAGGTTACCAACAAACCAAAACACTTTTATGTGAAATTTAAGCTTCTAGTTTAAGATCAATTTTCTCGACGTGAAACAGTGTGAAATTCAATCAGCAAACAATGAAAGCTGATAATTTTTATATTATTCAATTTTTTCCCCTGATTTTTTGTCATTTAAAGCAAAACCTATGGCTCATGCTATGGCATGGCTAGCATTTTACGTCCAGGGTATGGAGAGTGAGGAGAGGCAGGTTTTAAATAACGTTCTGTGCACCTTCTAATACCATCTGCCTTTCTTCTTTCATGCCTCCATACACAATCAATGACCTGTATTACAGTCGCTAATATTTAAACTTATCGGTGACTGGAACATTTTATGGTGACCCCATCAGGTATAAAAAAACCAACCGTCGACTCTACTGGCAACTGGAGCATTTCGGTATGGGGTCGCAAGAGGAGAAAAAAAAAAAGCTTGAAGAAAGTACATCAGGTGTGCTCTATGCAGCGATCGGCACCCCAATAATTGCAACTGTGCTTTGGACGTATAATTATCCACGGACATTTTTGGCTGTGAGTAAGGAGAAGAATCGGAACGCTTCAAAGCTCCCCTATACACTGCCACTGTGTGGTGCAGTATTGTTCTGCCATGGCTACAGTCAATCAGAAGCATGCGTCAAGTAAGCAAGCAGAGCTCATTTCATACCTTGGAAGCCCCACATTTGGTTCCATCCCAAACAATGCCAATATCTGGAATGTCGGAGCTGATAGACCCTGTCGATACCCTGGACAGACAAAGAACAAGACATTTTCAGTGATGGAAGTGGCATTACACATTTGGGAGCAGGTTAATGCTAATTTGTTTCAGCTACTCAGACTACTTTCACTGCTTCGAGCCACTCACTTGCACTCAAACTCCGAGCCCTCGATGGAGATGATGGTGCGGGTGTAGAGCTTCTCCATGCCGGTGACAATCGGGGTCCGGGTGCCCCGCTGGCACTGCAAGGTGCCACACATCATGTGCTCCCGGCTGCACTTGACGTAGCCGCCCCGCCCGTCCGGCCCACAGTTGCCGCTCATGCTGCCCTGCACGTTGAACTCGCCAAAGCACTTCTCGTCCGACCGGCGGGCCCCTGCAACGACGCACATACGCCCCCCACTTCAGAAGGCTGGGGGAAAGCAGTTAACCCTTTGAAGGTCACGGCCGTACATGTACAGCATCGGCAAACACTTTCAAAATGGTCAATGACGTACATGTACGTCATTGCTCGTGTGTTTAACAAGCGCGCCTTTTTCGCCAACTTCTCTTGCTTGGCATGTGCTGCCACACTTCGGAAATACGTCAAATTGTTTTCTTGTGCCGATGGCTCTTCTTTTTATTTTTTTATGATTTACTTCACAAGTGCGCCGGCTATCACTTGTGTATCTGGTAACGAGGGGGTGCACTCGTTACCAGAATTACGAAAAAAATTACGATATTTTTTTCTTAAAATTTCATCCAAAGAATTTAAATCAGCAATAAAAAATCGACCCTGAGGGGTCGCATTTGGCAAAAAAATTCGACCCTCAAAGGGTCGAATTCAGTCAAGGCGACATTTTCCTATGCAGCTCCAAGACCTTTGCCTGCAAGAGCAGATGCAGAGCTGTGTTTGCTTTTACTGTTTTGCCTACCAAGGGCAGGGCATGAAAGACAGGTGCATGGCTTTAGCTCAGTCTTAATGTCCTAATTTTCCCTCCTTTTACTGCTAATTGTTTGCCCAATTAACTGCCCTGAAGTAATGAAGAAAATATGGTGAGCCATAGAACTGCATGCAGGAAGGCAGACAGAAGCTGAAACACTTAAAGCCAGCAGAAAGATACCTGTTGCAATGAAAGCCATTTCATTTAGACTCCCTGGTTAAAAACAAAAGAGAAGGAAACACACTATTGTGCATTAGGACAGATTTCATAAGAACATCTCATTCCTGTGCAAGCTTAGTTTGAGTAAGTGAAGACTAGGGCAAATAGCATTGAAAATGTGCTCTATCCTTCACAGGTGTCAAGGGCACATGAAACTGCTTTGCTAAGCAGTGAGTTTCCAGAATTGAAAACGTTCTTCAAAGTGAAATCTAGACATCTGCACTTGCAGTGAACAAATGCACAACCAAATACGATAAAAACATGTCTGTAAATGTTTACAACAGTGCTACCCAAGAGAAAATGGTAGCTGGTCCCAGCTGGGAATTTGGCCATAGACCAGCTACCATTTTCTCTTGGGTATTCACTCAGCAACATACTGAGCAAGCATATCCTCACCAAGGTTGGTACAGACCACGTTTACAGGTACTTCACACTGAGCGTGTTATACAGGAAAAAGAAAAAAATACAAACAAACAGAAGAAAGAACGCTCACCGAACCCCCAGATGTATTCGCACTGGTCGTCTGAAGTTTGACATTTCCCCCGGTAACAGAACCCGCTGCCCTTCTTGCAGTCCTGGCCATTCTTTTTGTAGATGTTGGCCGGACACTGCAGCGGCACCATAGAGAACCGGTTATTAGCGCCAGCACCACAACCTGTGCCGACACACAGGCAGTTGCACTGGAGCAGCAGTATATGCTCGCTCGTAGACGTACCTCACCAGAACGGCCATCGCAGAACTCGGGAATGTCGCACTCAGACTCAGGGGTCCGACACAGCTGGCCGGCGGCACGCAACTGCAACACATGCATCACAGCAAGTTAATAGCCGAAGATTGCCACTCCCTAGTGTTCATCGCGTGAAGCGTTTCCTGCAAACGAAAACGTGGTGCCCATACACGGCTGGCGCACTGTTTCTGTTTCTGTCGGAGCTTGATCGTTTACGCGGGCATCAGTGTGAACACCATGGAGCGTTTTCTTCCTGCAAAAACGCGCCCCACAAGCCACAGGCGCGCTGACGCAGCCTCGGAGACCACCACGCGACGCAGGTAGCTCCAGCGACCGCCTCTAACCGCTCGCTGAAACGCAACTCGAAGGGCAAATGAGAGGAGCACGCAAAAAGCAAAGCGGATAAAGTGGGTGAAATTTTCACTGTAAAACGTCGTACGCAGAGGATATTTGATGGGCGCTTTCGTAAGCGGCGCGTATGACGTTTTACAGTGAGAATTTCACCTTGGTTATCCGCTTTTTTTCTGGCGTGCCCCTCTCGTTTGCCCTTCGAGTTGCGTTTCAGCGAGTGGTTAGAAGCGGTCGCTGGAGGTACCCGGATCACAGTGGTGGTCTCCGCGGCTGCGTCAGCACGCCAGTGGCTTGCGGGGCGCGTTTTTGTGGGGAGGAAACGCTCCATGCGGTCCACGCTGATGCCCGCGTAGACGACTAAGCGCCAACAGAAACAGCAACAGAGTGCGCCACCCGTGTATGCGCGCCATGCAGTTTGTAGGCAAGGAGCTCGCTCACGGACTCCGTGGCTCGCTGCATCCGCAGCAATGGGCAGCCCGTGTCGCCGTTCGCGTTTTATTGAGACCCCGTTTCGCCGCTTCGTCTCCCAAAATCTACTTCTACAAACAAAGTTTCATGCTTACTTCTCCAATGAAACTTCGTTACATTAAAATTTCGGCAAATGGGACTTCGTTACACAGAGGGTGAAAATACACGGTGTGCATACACTTGAAGTCACAAAAAAATTCCGTGGTTCGTTACATCGAGGGTTTCGTTAGATTGAAGTTCGCTACATCGAGGTTTAACTGAAATATGTCCTTAACACGCGTTTGTTCCCTCACCCACTCTGCTCTCTTCTTCTCCCTTAATGTTACACCTATCATCTTCCGTTCCATTGCTCGCTGAGTCGTCCTCAACTTAAGTTGAACCCTCTTGGTGAGCCTCCAAGTTTCTGCCCCGTAGGTGCAGTACCGGTAAGATGCAGCTGTCATACACTTTCTTCTTCAGCGACAATGGTAGGGTGCCACTCATAATCTGAGAATGCCTTCCGAATGTACTCCACGTCATTCTTATCCTTCTAATTATCTCTGCCTCATGGTTGGGATCCGGGGTCACTACTTTGCCATTTTGGCCTAAGTAGTGACCCTGCCATACCATGTAAAAATAGCATACCATGTAATAAAAGTGGGAACACCTTTGTTCCCTCCTGACTGGTCCAATCCTCTTTTTAATTGCCTTTTTATTCAGTTATGCTCATATGTCTACTGCAACACACCTTTCAACTGCAGCATCAACACAGGCACCAAACCTTAGTTTGCCATGCTGCAAATGTTTTTTCAAATAAATGAAGCAAAGGGCACCAATGGCATGGAATGGGGTCCAAACAACAGGTATGAGGTCTAGTTTCTCTGCCTACAGCTAAATAGCTTGCACAGATTGAAATAAGCCACGAAAAAAAAGACGCACAATGTAGAAGGCCGCTTTTCTCCAAATTTCCTTTCTTAGGGAGTGTACATTAGAATTCCGGCTAATTACAGCTATAGACAGCAGATGTCTGGAGTGTGCTTTGTGTTACACATGACATGGAAATGATTTGCAAGCCCCAAAGGCTCACCTTGCAGTTCTCGCAGCAGGGCCCTGCCGAGCAGTTTGCTTCAACGCGCAGCTTGCATGTGATTGGGTCGCAGCAGGGGTCAGTCTTGGCACACTCCTGCAACCAGCACATGTATATAGTACTGCTGCGCCCTTCCTTGCTGCATCAATTAGTAGGGTACAATCGAAAGCACAATGTATGCTCCACATGTATAGTGCATATGTCTGAACAAAAGTGATAAGCATAGGGAATCTCGAATGAGCTGCTTTCTCTGAGCAGAGAGATTTTTTTAAGCAATGCCAGCAGAAGACTAACGTCTACAACCTCTAGAACCCATTAAACTAAAATTTTGTAGCATAGTCGTGTGACGTACAAGACACACCTCACAAAGAAAAGTGCTATGTCTTAGAATTGTGAGAAATAATTATGAAACACATCTTGTTAGCTTAGACAGCACAAAAAATATGCCAAGGAATATATAGCTTCAGGTCCAACATTGGATATCTGAGCTAGCTGGTTGTGCACCAGTATTTATCACAAGATTTTCTTGCTTAGGATATAGATGGTATTCAAATAAAAGTTTAGCGGGCGATTTCTTTCCTTGGCAACACTGAAAACTGCCGTGACAGTGGCCACTGTGTCTGCGCCTGTGTCCACATCTCGCAGAAAAAAAAAACTGGCCTCAGGGTCCGTCGTCCGCACTGTTATTGTCCGATTATCGGATGTGGCTTCAACAGATGTGAATAATCGCAGTGACATTGTGTGGTGACACTCTACTTGCCCTTGAGAACTGTGCATCAGCACCAGAGAATCGAGTCATGGTTGTGGAAGAAAGTGGCATGATGCACGAAATGCCTACGCTGCAGTGCAGGTGTTTGCGAACACGGATATTGACATGTGCGCCCGCACCTTGCCTGTGGCAGAGTTGCTCAGTACAAAAGCCAAGTAATGCTTCGAAGAAATTTTGACCTTTTACGCACATGCGGATTGGGGTACAACGATAGTGCTAGCGTAGCAATGAGTGCATTGTTAGCTGGGAGACTAGCGACATCTATCGGCAAGTGGCCGAGCATACTTGATGTCACCTTAGCAGTTGGCACCAGCACGGCGGAGCACACATGGTAGCCGGCATGCAAGTCACGTCAATGAATACCACCTATACCATTCATTAAAACGCTGCAATTTGTATTTGCAAACAAGGTTCCTCCATTAAAGCAACTATTTTTTGATACCAAATAAAGTTGTTATATGCTCATATCCTGTTTTTTTTCTTTTCAGATTATTAAATGTTATCATATGCACAGTACTGATTTGATTTGAATGTAGGATTTAATGCACCGACGCAACTGGAGGGCTCTGGATTAATTTTGACCACCTGGGGATCTTTAATGTCCGCCGAAATCTCGTACACACGGGCGTTTTTGCTTTTCGCCTCCATCAGAAAAGCGGCCGCCGCGGCCGGAGATGCACAGTACTAAGCACATGTGTTTACGTGTGCAAAGTAGGCGTCCGCATACCATCTAGGCCAAAGATCTTACTATGGCACACGAATCTTCCCTACTATGGCACACAAATCTTCCCTTCTATAGAAACGTTCGCCCCTCTTTTTTCTGACTATACTCGGGGACAACTTTCTGTGGGCAATGCAGGCAAGGCTACAGAGTTGAACCACGCGATTTCACTCGCAGCTGGAAGTAGTTCAACAAAAATAATTGGTTGGCTGTAACCTACAGCAACTCAGATATATATATCTAGTCCTTATGTTTACCCTTGGATTGATAATGCTGCTAAATTACTAGCCAGAATATAAGAAACAGAGAGCAATATTATTTAGATTTTTAGATTTTTTGGATTGTGGCTGTTGCCACTGGCGTCACATTGGTTCTCTTCCAAAAAAACATGGCGTCCTCCTCGACGGCGTCCAGCAGCTCGCCACTTCACTCTCTGCCCAGGATTTTTAAGAAGCTTGAGAAGCAAAAGCTGTTAAAACAAACGAAACAAGTGGTTTGCAAAGCGTATGCCCAAGTGAGAGTGATGCAACCAGGACTCCCCGCCGTTTCCACAGTCCGTTAGGTTAGCCAGTTTGCTGGCATAAGGTAGCATGTGCGTAAGCGTCTGTGCGTGCTGCTCTTTCGGTATACTGCGCCAGTGCCATGTAAGCATACTACACATGTCGGTGGTGCTGCCCAGTTTTCAGCTCTAGAAGGGTTTACAAATCAGTGCATGCCCACAAAACTGCAGCGCTTGCTAATTCACTTCACTTCTGAATGATACAGAGTTGGACCCCATTGGACCACAGATATCCGTAGGACGTCCGTTTTACGGCCGAACGTCCAAGTCCCGCGCTTGACGTCTGGTGGACATACTTCGGATGTATTTTTCTGGGAAACGTGAACGTCTGTTCAATTTGGTCCGACGGACGTCCGAGCTACGTTTGTGCATGGACGATTACTATGGTCCCATCAATGACGTCCGCTGGACGCCCATCGTACGCCTGTATGGTTGAAGCAATATTCCTCGATCATGTTTGTAACTTATCGTAATTAGCCTCGCGTTAATTATGTTATCCATATTCTTGCTGCCTGCAGCGGGAGGCAAACAATTTGTAAGCTCAGGAAACAATTGCAATATCTGTAACCCTCGCGCTTTTCTGGCTCGCGCACAAGTAACTCGTTGCGGGCTGAACGAATTCAAAAAAAGAACGACAGCAGATCTCGTAAAGTTTTATAAAAACAGTTGGGTTGCTATACAATGTTGTATTGTTTGATTTGCTGCTAAGTAGGCTAAAAAGTATTTTTTTGTGTGACGAAAGTTTTTTTTTTCTTTTTTGCGATGCAAAGCCAACACTGGTCAAGACACGTCAAGCCGTACAGCCATAGCCATTCGCTTTTGTGTGCGACAATCTATCGTGTGCGAGTTGTGAAGCGCCAACGAACTTCGATTATCTTAGAGAAAGAAACCCTTCTGCTTTCTTCTGACATCTTTTTGCGTCCTCAACGAAAGGTAAGACATTTTTATAAGTGCCGGTGAGTGGGGAGAGGGCAAGGAAATCGTCTTTAGCTTTCCGTGTACTGCAAACGCCGTACCAGCCGTACGTTGTGCCGAAGTTAGGCATGACTGGATTAGAGCGTTTTGAATGACAGTGTAAAAACGCGCTCAGGGAATCACCTTTCCTTCGCAAACATAGGCGCGACAAATTAGTTATACCGTTTCCTTAAAGCTATCAGCAGTACGTGCACGTACTCTTCATCCGGCACCCTCCACTATGGCGCGCACATCTCATATTGATAGACGCCGTCAAAGCGCGTAGGTGAAAAGCATGCATCGTATCGAAACGCACCCCACTGACTCTGCGAAGCTTGGAGTTGGGCTACTTGGTGATTAAAAATATTGAAATATGGGGGGAGGGGGGAGGCATTTAGCCTGGCCAATCAGGCTTTCGGTGCGCGAAGTTACGTCCCTCCGCAGCTGCCAGTCACCGTGTGAATGTCTTGGGTATAAAGGCCCATTCACACTCGCGACAGGAGCAACAAAAGTGTGCTGATTTCTTTTCTTGTTGCTGTGACGAAAATTGCTCGAATCTGCATTAGCTGTAGATTCGCGCCAACCAAAATAGTTCAAAAGCAGGCTAAAATTCTTTTTTAGTGTCTAATTATGTAGCCATATATAGGACTAAATAAACCACGAAGTTTGAATTTACATGTATTTGACTTCTTCTGTCGGGTGGCTCCAAAAAGAAACCTGTAATTGTTGCTTTTGGTTTTGCAGGTGCTGACCGAAGAGTTGGGGAAAGTTTGAGCCGAGATGTTCCTGGCATGAAGCGTGATGGAAACATGAAAGGTTGTACTTACATTGGAGGTTATAAAGCGTTAAATAAAAAAAATTTCAAGCTTTGCGACATTGTCTCATCTGTTTTGCCTGCCATATTTTGCAACATGTAATCTATTTCATTCAGTATATTTGTTTTCAGCAGCCTGCTTAACTGTTCAATACTTCACTTTTTCAAGCTAACTTGTTGTTATTCAGCGTGCATTGCTGAAAGTTCTGTCTTTAGCAATTTAATGGAAATATCCCAAACATACTCGGTATAGATTCATAAAGCTTAATAGTGTAGGTTTCAGTTTTCTAGTAAACTTGAGAACCTGTACTTGCTGTAAATTTCCGTGCTTCATTGATAACATGCCTTGAAGTACTGCTCCAGCTTTAAGAATACTCAATTCAAAAGCCCCTTCTGTAGCTTGTTTCGGCAACACCCTAATTATAAATGCTTGTACCACACAATGTGTGGACTCACAACTCCACACCCTATTCATATTTTTCTTGGCAAGAGTGGGAGCAGTGATGCTCGCAGTAGCATAATACCGTGGAAAGTTGCGAGCTTATTATCGTAACCGCTTTTCGATACGGAACCATGTGTACACTGTCGGCTGTCATGTTGAAGCATCCTGTCACCGAGGTGGTAACTGCCTACAACTTATTCATATTTATATATGTTGGCACAACTGCCCGCAGTGTATGCATAGTCCTTATTGAAAAGTCATGACGATAAGCTTGCAACGTTCCACTGTATTATGCTTCTGTAACATCACTGTTCGCACTCTAGGCAAGAGAAATATGAATAGGTTGTAGAGTTGTCTGACCACAGAGTGCATGGGGCAAGCATTTATAATTAGGGTTGTGCCAAAACAAGCTACAGAAGAGGCTTTTGTATCAAGTATTCGTAAAGCTGGAGTGGTGTTTCAAGGCATGTTATCAACAAAGCACTGAGGTTTACAGCGAGTACAGGTTCTCCCCGATTCGAAAAATTTAGGACTAGAAGCGGACGTCCGGTGGACATCCAATATCCGCATTTTGTTATCCCCTGGACGTCCCCTGTACATTTCGGTTTGGAAATGTCCAATTTTGAACATCCGCCGGATATCGGAAAATCCGGCTGGGACGTCTGTCGGACGTTCGTAGGATGACCAATTCCTTTGCATCGGACCATCCCACGGACGTCTGTAAAACGTCCGCTGGCTTTCTGCAGATGTCTGATGGACGTCCAAATGTCCGACACCGGATGTCCAACGGATGTTCGATGGACGTCTGTGGTCCACTGGGACGGTATAGTCCACGGTTGGTCTGAGTTCTCCAGTCAATGAGTTCTTCAAACCAATGAAGCGGGGGGAAGGCGACGCCAATAGGCCTGTATGCTTGGTGATTGTGGTTCAGCTGCTCATCGCACTCGACCACGGAACTCATACGACGAAATGAACTGTAGCAAATGCGTATCTGTCATGCCGAAACTGAAACCGAAACCAGTTTAAGTGAACTACTTTGGCGCAGTAACACAGGGCAGCTAGCTACCCTCTCCCTGGCCGTCACTGGTTACGTCGGGCTCCGCGGAATGGCAGTACTTGTCCGTGCTAAGCACATGATGTGTGTTGGTCGTTCAAAGCTCTACCCCACCGAACACAAAGCAATGCCTCAACTCCAATGTGGGTGCAATTAATGACATCTCTGTTGACATCACCATTGAGAATCGGGTTGAAGCGGCGCAGACAACACATGCCAGCGTTTTTTTTTTTTTTTTTTTTGAGGTATGTGGGCGCAGTGGCACAACCCGCGCCATGTCCGTGGCACTTCGGCAATGTCCGTGGCCGTTTCCAGAGTTGCCAAGCGAAGAAATTGCCAGATAAACTTCTCAGTGAATACCACCTATAGTATTCTTTTAGACAGTGCGCACCTTGGCTTCTTTTCACGATGCCGTGAAAAAAAGGCAATAAGAAAGACAGCATACTACCTCATAAGCAACTCCTTACTTGAATAAGGAAATTGCTTTCACATGCATATATTTGGCCCTCGTATGCTTCATTCCCCCACTATTCCCCTCCCCCCTTTACGAAGTACTTATGACTTTGCCAGTTTACAAAAGGGTCCTGCGCGCGCACACTGTGACACTCATCTAAAAATTACTTAGAATACAATGCCACCAATCCACGGTCCCACGCAAGCCCTCTTGCTACCCGTACATGCAAGGCTGCTCTAGACAAGATTAGCACAGCGCATGCTGAGCAGGATGGCCCCCTTCATTGAAGAGGCGAACCTTTAGCTGCTTCTTCTGAGGTAGTCCCTATGCGCATAATAGCACTGACAACTTACCTCCATTGTGCCACAATCGCAATCCTCGTCTTGCTCTTTGACCCCGTTGCCGCAAGTCCGGAAGTCCTCCAGCTGGGGAGTTTCACAAAAAAAGTCCTAAAAGTTGTCACTTTAAAGCTCACACAAAGTACACCATCTCAAGCAGTTATGCCCGATCATGATCAGGTTGGTTGAAAATCTCCGGCAACAATATGCAGTTTCTTGCGTAGTATATGGCCTGCTTAGGAAGTGCCCAGCCACAATGACACAATGGATATATAACAAAGCAAACCAATGCATAGTTCTCATTCCTACTAATGCACTTGAAATACTTTAATTTCACTTTCAAAACAATTAAGGGGGCAGACTGGTCTTAGAGCTATTTTTTTATTTACCAACCAATTTTAATGAAACTATACTGTGTTATAGAGTTTTTTTGTGCTGATTCAGAATCTGCCATTAGATTTTTTGTAAATTGATTATATTTTGAGTTAATTAATGATTAATTGCCATTATTTTGGGTCACAGTTACAAAATAACCACTTCATACAGAATGGGAATTACCACGTGGCTAGGCAGACAAATGACTAAAGAATACAACATAGGAAGAACTTTTTTGATTCAGCTATTTTTGGTCGTTTTACAACACAGGGAACTTCGCTTCTCCCGCGGCCTGCCAGAAATGGCTCGCGGGTGGGGCCAATTGAACACAATAATAATTTTCCAAAGCCTCCATTTGAAAAATCTGTTTCCTATATTGTATTCTCCACACATTTCAGTATCAGAAGCAACAAAAATTAAAGTTGTACCTGCTCTGGGTGCCAAGATATCTGAGGATGAAATGCTAGCTTTGCATTGCAAGAAAAGTGCAGTTTCACCATCGAATTCTGCGCTTACTGAGCTGTAGAGTGCACTTTAAAATGCTATTATAATATAATAACAACAAAATATGATGCCTTTTGATGAGGAAATTCACAGACTAATAGAAAAATGGCCGTGGAGGCCAAAAATGCTATTTTTGAGAAAACACTTTTTTTGACCGTTTTTCGGCACCAAAGACCCAACTGCCCCCTTAAGCTTTGCCACTGCAAGTATGTGAACAAGAATATGCAAACTCTTAGTGCAATTTCATGTACAAGGCACCTGAAAAGTGGAATTGAACCCAAACTTATGGCAAGTGAAGTGCAGCTGCTGATAAGTTGTTTTTTCTCCATTTGCACTTGCTTGCTTCAGTTACGCGGAGGACACTTCTCTGCATAGCATGCGATGTGTGTAGCATGAGAACATGTGCCTATATGCAGCTTGTAGCTCTTAAAAGCGATGTGAAGAATTCTTTGGTGATTTTTATGTTCAAGAGAGAAGCAATACTGGTTACAGCTAGCTCGAGACACCATTTTGCACTAGTTTTTGCACCATTATGCCAAAGTAAAGGTGCAAGAATTACAGCATGAAGAAGCACACCAATAAATTAAAGGGTATACAGATCTTACACTAAGCTCTCACAAAAGAAATGGAAGACCGCCATCTTCTGCAGCCAGCACATGTGACACGAGCATCCCGTGTAACATCCTCCCCCATTTGAAAGAGCTGCAGCCTAATTTAACCACCCTTCATGTAGGAGGTCCTATGAACAATGTACAGGTCTATATCTGGGGCTTGAATGGGTCATAAAAACAAAATGCAGGCTTGGTTCAATAAAAAGACTGCATTTACCCTTGAAAAATTATGCCAATTTTAACCCAAAATTCCGACAATTAACAACTGAAGCAGTGGAAACTCACAATTTCTTACAACACCCCAAGGGCGTGTTAGTGCGATTGATTTGCGGCTGCTGACCAATTATAGTGAGGCTGCTAGTTCCATTTCATTGTGTAACTTGAATGCTAGCGCGCAATTAACAGACTGATAATTTTGTTTTTAGCATTTCCCTACATCACTGCTGACATCGCGTAGCGCAAAATTGAAAAATTTTCCGATATTTCACGCCATTTGTCAGTTAAAAAAATGTCTTCTGAGGCTACAACGGAGCTGAGTGAGTTACTGAAGGCTAATTCTTCCAAATTAAATAAAGGTGTATTTTGTCTTCATGGCCCCTTTGAAGCAGATTTGTGCAAACGTGAGATAGACACAACAGCTATCGTACATACCAGCTGTGAGCGCATGCATGTACGCATGCGTGCACAACATCCAGCAGCAGAGGTTACCAGCTATGCTCGAAGGCTAGATATCAACTGCATAGATGGCCAACTCTGAGTATTTTCTCTACACCTCCTCCCAGATGGTATAACATTACACAGGAGAGCTTGGCTAGAAGTGAGGCTGGATGACTTAATTAATGACGTGCTAGTTAGTAATGTCACGAAAAAAACAACAACAAAAACAGAGAGAAACAAAAGAGCAGAATCTCAACCTTATTTACTTATTTGTAAACAAACAAGCATTTTTGTGATTGAACAAAAGCCAAAAGAGCTAGGAAAGGTGTGATCCTTCTGCTGAGATGAAAAACTGTTCAGCCTTTGTTGTCCTTCTAAAGTGCTCCAGATTTTGTGTCTGTCCTTAATTGGGAAATCATAGGCCATAGTAGCAGCATAAGCAGAGGCAGAAAAACATAGTGAGAGGCAGATCCTCACCTGGCCAGGTTTGTTGAAAAGGCAGATGCCGTGGCCGATGCGCAGGGCATTGATGTACTCCTCCAGACTGCACGATGAGAAGTGATACGGCTGGATGTGGTTGGTGCCCCTGCGCAGAATGGGACACGACAATCGAGAAGACGTCGCAAGGTTAGCCCGCGGGCCTTGTGTAAGCTTTGCTGCGCTTAAGGGGAGTGCCACTCACAGAATTCCTGGCGCCATGATGCACCCCCAGGAGTCTTGACATTGACAGTTCCCTGGTGGCATTTGCAAGGAAAAAATGGGGGAAGGGTGAGAGGGAGCGTTTGCAATTCAGGGAGTGACCCTTTGGGGAAGCACAAAAACATGTACCGTAAAGTTCCGAAAGAACGCCCACCCAAAGTGCAGAAATATCACGTTAAAAATATGGGATGGGCGATCTTTAGGGTCAGGTGCGAAAAACTACGAAAAAGTTGCCACACCGCCAACCAAAACTGCAGAGATATCAAAAATAAATACGAGATGGACGAAATTTAAGCTCAAGTGCGAAAAGTACACATAACTGACCGCATCAACACATGAATAGATGATTCGCATTTATTTTGTTCACTCAGCGGTGCTTAAGCCATAGATTTTTGGGGGTGGGTGACCTTTGGTGTCTTTTAGTAAATTTCATATTTCACACTAAAGGGGGCTGGGCAATTTTTTTATTTTGGAAGGGGGGGGGGGGGGGGCGTTTGCTTGGAACTTTATGGTAGTCACATAGTTAACTGGATATCACGGGCCTTAGCATATGATGTGTTCTCATACGTCACAGCTCAACCATACCCAGAAACTTTACTCAGGATGGGTGAGAGACAGAAGGCAAGACTGGGACATTAACGAGATTACAATGTCCGGCTGGACATCCTGCACTGGTGAAAGGGAACAGAGGAACGAAAGAACATTAAAGAGAAGAGCAAAACAAAACATAAAACCTTGTACATAAGACTTGAGCATGCTGCCCTGGTTTGCAGAGCTGGTCTCACAGTCGAGTACATTTTAATTGAGGACGTCTGTGCCTTCGTGAGCACCACAAGCACGTGCGGGGTCCAAGGATTTTTCTCTACCCCAAAACAAACAATCGGATCAAATCGGACAGCGAGCGCACTATTCGAAATATTTCAAGGGTCCAATGTTGGCATGCCTCTCAATGAAAAGAAGATAATTTATTAAAAAGAGTTTGCCCCCCCCCACCCCTTCTTACCCGCACTTCTCAGTACCAGGCCCACACAACCCCCCAGAAAAATGGGGACAGCAACTTGAACGTAAACCACCCACACACTGTGCGAGCTTACTCACCCAACACTTGTTTTGAGGAACAAGTGTGATAACATGGAGAGTTTACTGAATGTGCCCTCACCTCCATCATCATGGCTCATTCCGAGATTATGGCCCAGCATGTGTGTCACTGTGCTGGCGACCAGATGGGGTTCGTAGACGTTTGTGTCCTGCACGAACAAGTAGGGAAAGCGTCAACCCCCCCGACCGACCGCCTCCCGTGGTGTGTGGGAGGGTGTACGGGCACCCACCTGGCTGATGCCCACAGCCTTAGCTGTGCACACCGTGTCTGGAATGGCCATGCCAACCTCTCGGCTCGGGAAATGGCGACCACTGCAGGAAGCAGCAATGGAAATGGAAAGACAAAAGTCATGGCACTGCACCATCTCTCATTCTTTTTGTTTGCAAGAGATTGCGCTACGGCATGCATAAGAAAAAGTTTTCATATGTACAACATTGCACCCGTAATGCACATAAATCCAAGAAGAGACTCGTGCTGGGGCCCCCATATCCAGCGTTTGAGATTTGGGCATCTCCCAGGATCATGTGAGCCAGCTAGGGCCACAACGAAATAAGAAAAACATGCCCACAAGTTAGTGGCTGACCGACAGTGGCAAAGTCAGAGCACCAAGTTTAAACACTTGGCCTATCTGTGTCCTCAGCCGAGCTAAGTGTTAAGCAGACTGACAAAGACCTAATGCAGCCACTTCCCTCCATCCTTGAGGATCACTACACAAATTGCATGATTAGGTTTCTGAACGTTCTAATGTTGTATGATTGAAAGTGCAGCAACAATCAGTGTTGCACACACAGGCATAGCGTCAACGTTAGCGTGCCAATTCCCACCCCTAAATGCAATTGATGCATCCATTATGTAACATGTGCACTCTTATGCAAGCTCACTCAGCCCCATTCCTTGCCTCAACAAGGAATTACTATTACAATAAGCACTATTTCCTTTTGCATATTCACAACAAAGCAATAGTTTAAATACTGTATAGCACAACCCTGTTGTTGGTGACATACACCTACCCTAACTTCAATTTAGGCTTCACTGAGAAAGTTGAACATTGAAGGCCATAACTTTTGAATAACTAGAGTGAACAAAATTTAGCTTCCGGAGTGACATTAATTGACAACTCTGTGCCGCCCACTGTTTTACAGCAAATGATGTTAATGGCACTCACTCTAACACTCTCTGCAATTGTGTGTGTGAGACAATAAACTTTGTGGCAAAGCTAATTTTATGACAGAAGCTGTCCTTAGCTTTCACAGCACCCCCACACACGAAATAAAGTGAAGTGCAGCCTTTCTTTTTCCTTTCTCTTTCTTTTTTCGTGCAGCGGTTGCTATAATAGAGGGACGCACGTGAGTAAGTGGGTGGCGTCGACGGCCTGCTTGTAGAGGTTCTTGGCCGAGTAGTCGACAAAGTTGAGCAGAGCCTGGCGGATGTCGCTCGTGTGCTCCATCTGGTCGCCCGTGGCCCACGTCTCCAGGTACACAATCGACACCCGGGTGTTCACCGTCCGGAAGTACTGCGCACCACAAGGGGCAGGGAGATAGTGTTCTCCCTCTGCTCTCCGCCGATAACAACCTTGCCCCTCTGTAGACGTCCCACGTTGGTGTCACTCCCTCCTTTAGCAATGCAAAAGGCGCTAATAATCACTACAGTACAGACCTGCAGCTTTAGTTGTACCAGAAAGCATGCCTTCTACTGCTTGACTTTTGTTAAGCTGCCTTCTTCGGTGACGGAGCAGATCGTGCAAGACTACAGGCGTGCAATATGAGGTTTTTGACTGCAAATAAATTCAGATAACAAATAACAACAAGAAGTGGCTGCAAATCAAATACAAGTATTTCTAAAGCAAACATACAAAAAAAAAACACTCTACCTAACATTTAATGTACCAGTGCTCAATAAGAAAAAAGGTATAAAATATTACAAAAAATAATATAACAGAATGGCAAAGCAATGGGATAAAAATGAACATTTTCATGAAGAACTTAGACTTCCCCAACATTATTTTCAGTACGGAGAGGCTTCTGCCCTTTTTCTCTTCCTCCAGACAGTAAAAAGAAGTGTCAGCTAGCTAGGCATACTAGCAGCTGGTTTGACCAGGCTGGTTTGACTTTATTGCACACGTAAGCAACAGGTAGTAACTCTTGGTTCCTCACTCATGTCACTATATTGGCAATTGTCTTCTTTCCAGGAAATAAATTTGTGCTGTCAGAGCTCCAACGTACACCAGAGTCGGCAGACGCTAGTTTTGCACGAGGCCTATGTATGTTAGGCTTCTTGGCACAGCTGCGGCTTCTTGCAAAAAAGCCAACCAAAATGCGCGTGCCTTGTGGTGAAGCTTTAAAGTTTGTGTGTCTTGCAGCCGAGCCAACTTCAGCTCCTTTGATATGGTAGAGAATCCAGTGAGTTGGAATGTCATACAATGGCCAGTGCATACAAGGATGACATAGGAGCTGTCTGAATGTAACCACAGCATTGTCCTCAGCGATTTTATTTCCCACAACTTGCCAGGTCAAGGCGAGGCAACGAGCACAGCAGGTACTGTATAGCTACACTAAATTCAGAACGCAGTACCGAGTCTAAGACCGCCAACAGTCGCCCATACCTTGGCAAAACTTGGCGCCACTCACTCGCATTCACACAAAAAAATATATTTTTCCTCACGCACTCACTCACACTCACACTCACGCTCACAAGTCGCCCTCACCACTAGCACTCACTCGCACGCTTGCTCACAATGTGCCCTCCACCACTCGCACCCACTCGCGCTCACACTCACCACTCGCCGTGACCACTCGCACTCTCTTGCGCTCATGTTCACCACTCGCACTCACTCACGCTCACCATTTGACGTCACCACTCCCACTCGCACTCACCACTCGTCGTCTTCCGTCGCACGCGAATGTAGGAGGGAGACCCTCCATGAGTTATGAATCCGAACAGCATTAGTGCATTACGGCGGCAGAAGGCCATCCAAATCGTATTCCTAAATCAACACGTCACCAGAGAATTAATTCTAGGGTGCCCCATAGCAGGACCTCAGTGACGACATATTTCCGAAGCTAAAAGCAATCCCTCCATTAACAACCATCACAGTGAGCGGCTGCTGCGACGAATAGTGCTCACCACGGTAATCCCCGTAAATGGCACGAGTAGCGTGTGTGCACTCACGAGTGGTGAGTGAGGCTTACGGCTAGTGGCAATCGCACTCGCGAGTGGTGAGTGGGGCTCGCCGCGAGTGGCACTCACACGAGTTTGCGAGTGGTGAGCGAGGCTCACTGCGTGTGGGGCTCGCACTCACTCGCACGCCCACTCGCCAGTCCAAAACGATGGCGAGGCTCAGTCACCACTCACTCATGAGTGGTGAGTGGGTGTGTGTGTGAGTGCATGCATGAGTGAGCCTGCCAACCTATGCAGTCACCACATCCCTGGAGTTTTGTACCAGAAACAAATCAACTACTCTCAAGACTCTCAAGTCCTTCTGCTGAAAACCTGATGCACGTGTTGCCACAAATTATGCCACGTTACTAGTCCCTAAAAAGGTATTTCAGTCTTGTGAGATTCCAGCGCATGGGTCATTCCCACTTTTCTCATCCCTCGCGTTGTATGACTAACCACCATGTTCGATATTTGATTGTAAATTTTAAAAATTAAAAAAACTCTTAAAGTCCTACTCCTCGACCAAATTTACTTTTAATGCATAGTAAGTACCCCCAAATCAGCTGGGACACGAGTGGTAGCCCCGTGAAACGCCTCGTTAATCAGTCAGAAGCGTTTAAAAAAGCTCCTCCGCAGACCACGCTGCACCTGCCGGTGGATCACGTAAACAGCCATGATGCGCCTGTGACGTTCCAGCCGATACGGGCTTATTCCTCTGGCCAGCCACGCATCTGGAGAACCACTCGAGCTCTGCTTCATGCGCTTCACCCATTTGCTGCCCCATGCACACGTAGAGCTTGCACGCAGACTTTCTCCCGAGCTGCTGACCGTCCGGCCACTCGCTGGACGGCTTCAACATCACTGCAATGGCCGCGCTCTCCTCAGTTTTGGTTTCAAAATCACAGATTTCTGCTGACCGCTTGCGGCGTCCACGCGTGTATGTTGCTTTCTTTTAAGCAGACTATACGGAAATAGGGTTTTCAAAAGGTCGAAATTTTTAGTGCAGTTGGCCTTTAATACTTTGAATGGTAAAGCCGTACTGCAAATAAAATCAAACAGTAGACACCATTCTCGGAATACACCACGTTCCAAATGTTTGCCCACTAGTGATTCTCAAATGAGATTTCGTGGATTCATATTATCTTCATGACCAATATTATCATAGCAGAATCTAGGGCTTTGGTGGACACTGAGAGCATTCCAGATTCAGCATATATAACAATGGCCTGTGCAGCATCAGTTGACAGTTGCTGGACAGAGCCACCAGCTAAACATAGCAAGGAGACCACATTGCGCCTTCTTGTTAGTCAACTCAGCACGAGAGAGCAATCATCACTCACCATGTCCACGCAGTTGATTATTTGGATGGCGTCGCTCATCACCTCCGAACGGGTGCTGTTTCGGGCATCAAACTGCGTTCAGAAGCAGGCGAGAAAATGTGGGTGAGTGTACTTTTTAGACATTTCCAGACTATTGCAGCAAAGTAGCTGTATAATTTACAATCCTCATGAGCTTCTATACCTAAATTTTTTTTGTTAGGTACTCCTGTGTACCCAACATAAGTTTTTAGAATTTCAGTGATGCCTAATAAGTTACTGATCGACTGAATTTGCCTTCGGGTTTGGTTAAAGCTTATAGGAACTGCGCCAATCACAATGCACACTCCAATGCTACACATTTGCATAAGTTGTGCATTTTCCATCTCTGCATGCCATCATAAAGGTTCAAAGGGAAACAAAAGATTGCTGTGGTCACTCACCATGGCTTGGTCTAGTACAAGGGCAAGCTCAATGAATTTGTACACTTCTCGTACGTCTCTCTGCAAAAGGAAATCAAGGATACCTTGCATGAGACAGAAAGCTCGGTGAAGTGCAGTTGGCTAAAACAACCCTCAGAGTAAATGAAAACCGACTAGGAAAAATTTAATTCGGGAGTCAACTTCAGCATTCCGTACTAATTTTTTTTTTTTTGCCAACATGCAGTTCTAACACTAAGTGTGTAAAGACGTGCATGATGCCCACCTTGTCAGCCCGGGGCTGGATTCTAGTCTGCAAAGCAAGTGCAAGCAAGCAGTGAAGCGTTTCTCTCTTCAAAAATGCGAGGAAAATACAAGCCTCACTGCATCGCACAAAGCAGTGTGGATAGCAAAGCAGGAAAGGAGAAAGAGCATGACTCAGCCCTTGCTAAAGAAGAGATCTTCTGGTGACGAAATTTTAATCATAACAATGGAAGCACCAAGTTGAGCCTACGCCAATGTGCCATTCCAATGTTCAGCTGTGCGTTAACCTTTGCTCCAAGATACACAACAGCCTTTATGCAAAGGCTTGATATGTGTTTACCGTTCATAGTATTTTTCAATGAGCTCATGTCCCCCTGCCCCATTGTGTGCAAACCAAAACAGCATACCAAAGACTAATTTTGGTCGGTTGGTCGACCGAAAAGCTCTGATAAGATCTCTGGACACACAGCCCGTGTGCGTAACCGAACTTCGATTGTGTCAAAATGGTTACTTGAAAATGGTGAAAAAGGAACGGTTCTAGATAAGACAATACACGCATCGACCATGAAGGACTACAATAGTATACCTTGATCCCATGCACCACGTATCGGTATACATTTAGGTCGTTCGTAGATGTGTTTACTTTATTTTTTTTTTGCTTCATGTTTTTGCCACGTGGCGTATGAGAGAAGATTTAAAGAAAGAAAGAGAAAGAAGGAAAGTTTTCGAGTCTACAGGTTTACTTATCATGTTTTTGCCACGTGGCATATGAGAGAAGATTTAAAGATAGAAAGGGAAAGAAGGAAAGTTTTCGAGTCTACAGGTTTACTTAGTGCATGAGAAATCATTGCATGGGTTTGTTCTTTGTTTCCGATTTGTCTCTTTTAAGGTTTCACAGCTGATTGGATGCACTTTCAGTGAAGGTTGGACACACTTTTAGTAAAGGTTTTGGCAAAATTTTGACGCAGTTTTGATGTTCGAAAGCTTTCGCGCTTTTTTTTTAATTGTCATGTAAGCATGATGAGATGTTTTGGGTTTCGAGGCTGCAGAGAGACACAAAGCAGAAGATGTGAAAGCACTTTAGGATGAGCCTCTTTCCCCCAGCAGGGTGCAACAGGGCATGAGAAGCATAGTCAGCAGAGTCAAAGAGCAAGAAATTGGGCCTCATAAGAAGCGAAGAATAGATTAATCTAGTAGGTGTTCCCGACACATGCGGTGCTTGGCTATCAGTGGCAAGGGAGTCGCAGCGCTGGCTTAATTAAGCGGTGAGTGTGGTTGGTGGGAGGAGAGGGAGAGCCTTGCCTTGTATCTGGGCGGAGGAGGGAGAGTCTTGCGGAAGTGCTTGAAGCCCCACTCGTGCATGCGCGAGTTGCCTGCATGCACAACCACACACTCGGCTGGTTAGCCACATGTCACGTGATGAGTTAGCTGCGCAACAGCCCCTCAGTAAGAAAACGTATGACACTGTCAGATATACTCAGTCCTCCATGGAGGATGCCCAGGCACGACTACCAGATTAGTCTCATTAAAACGTGTTAGAACGTACACTATCACAAGGCCATGCAACTTAGCTTTCACTTTACGAGCTACTGCTTTCTGAAAGAAGCCATATTGTCACAAGGTAGTAAGGTAAGAAAGCCAGGTAAGTCAATTCGCCTGATGTGCGCCGCAGAGCTACAACACTGTCATCATTTTCATCTTCACTGCCTGCCTTCAATGAAGCGAGGTCATTACTTTTACTGTATACCTTACTGTAGCCCTGCTAATGTAACTAGGGAATGACAGTCTGGGTAACCAGGCGCAGAAAATGACCACTCACCGCAGATGTAAGTGCTTTTGTTGGCGTTGAAGTATTTGTAGATGACATGAGGGTGGACCCGCTGCGTGCAAGAGGTTGTGATGAGGGAAAGCCCCTTCTCGCACAGGAATGCGGAAAGCACTCACCGAGAGGTCGCCCCCGTAGAATGGATGGATGACGAAGGTCTCATTGCGGATGTGGATGATGCCACTGCAAAGAGGCCGGGGATCACACAGATGGTGAACACAAATTGCAGATGCGTAAATGCTACAACTATAGCAAGCTGTACCTCAGAGCCTCAGCAAACAGACATTCCTGTACAGAAATAGGAAATATATAGTCCATGTGTCTTGTGCACCCACATATATACACATATATACAGTATAACTCTTATTATATTTTTCCTGTTATTGTTTTTCGGCACTTATGATGCAAAATATCAGTTTTACTGCAACTTTTTTCAATATAGTTTTGGAAATATGTTCTCAGGAATTGTGCGTTTTCACTTTACAGGCCTCTGGAAATTGGTGCCTGTAATACTAGCTATTTATGTGTGTGTGCATTTGTGTGTGCATGCTTGTATGTATGTGTGTGTGTGTGCTCGCGCATGTGCGAAATGAACAGTAATGATGATAACTGGGAGGGCATGAAGCAAAAAATCATAGTGGCTGAATGGGGTTGACAGCAGAACTCAACCACATCTCTTACAAAGAGGCAAAAAAGAAAATGTAACAAAAGTTATCGCAGTGAGAAAAGCAATTTTTCCGGGACTTGAAATGACCACCTTTGAAGTCAGTCCCAGACCCTGACACATTAGCAAGGTTTTCACTGTAGCACCAGAGGCAGTAGCAGCAGCACTGGTACAAACAGGAAAAATTTTAAAGGATGGCTTTCTCACCTGATTCCGCTACAGGTACGAAAAGCAGCTACAGCGCCAGGGTAGTCTTTGATGGTGCCATGGTAGTAACAGTGCTCCACCTCCTGAGTCCCCCAACAAACCCAGTGCAGCGCACATCACACACGGTTCTGCACCCCATGTTACATAAACACAGCCAGGAAAAAAAAAAAGTACTTCTTTTATTCACAATTGCACAAACTATATCGGAAGTGTTGCCTGAAAAAGTTAGGTGTGCCTGAAACTGAAACATGGCCCACTGACCCTGAAAAAATGAGATACCGTATTTTCCCGCGTATAACCCGCACGAAAAATGCGAAAATTTCAGGGGTGAAGTAGAGGTGCAGATTATATGCGAGGTAATTTGTTTGGTGCAGCTTCATCGCAATTCGCGCTGGGTTGTGATGCCCTCACAGCAGTAATAGCGACTAAGCCACTGTTATCCCATTGACAGTACTTATTTTGCACAAACAGCTTAACAATATACCAACCTGAAAAAATGTATGAAGCAGATCATCTAGTTACGTAGTCAGCCAGGTAAGTTCTTTTGCATAAATAAATGTGTAATGTTGCTTGAGTAGTAGATTGGTCCAATCTCTTATGTAGAAAATATACAGGTAATATGCAGGGATATATTTTTTTTATTCGTCGAAGGAAAGTGGGGGTGCGGGTTATACGCGCGAAAATACGGTAGCTTGAAGTGAATTAGAGTAGGACTTACCAAAAGAATAAGCTGTGCACACCAGAAAGTGCAACAGAAATGCTGCCTGAGGTGTGAACAGAGAAAGCTCCATTCGGAACTAATAAGAGGCACTCACCTCTCTTTTTATTTGAATAAACATGTAGGCTAAGCTTAGAAACCTGACAGACATTTATTAAGAGGTACGCAGTAACACCGTCACAACACGCAGATCACGTATCAGTGGTACTGAAACTGATGTGGGAGCATTAAGAGAGTGCTGAGCAAAACACTGGCCGATGACATATCGCAAGATTATAGAGTCATTGGAAAGTTTGTCTTACGCACTTCTTGCACAAGCTTTAATTGTTTGTGCAGTTTTGCCTCACTCAAAAAATCTAACTTCAAATCTTACACTGTGCTGAGCAAAAGAAAGCCAACTTTGTTGACAGAAAGAAAATTATGTCGAGGCGGAGGAGACTTTCGGCATGCAATGTGGGCCCCATGAATCCTCGCACCACATTTGCGTAAGAGTTTGTGGACTCTTCAGGGGCATTGTAAAATGCTAAAATGATGCACAAGTGAGTTGCAAACACTATAACTAATGCATTCCTAACCAGACTGAGGTCTAGAATGTGCAGGCCAAGTTTGGAGTTTTGACAGCTTATTTACAAGCATTTGTTTTTTTTTTCTCAATGAGAAAATACTCAAAAGCGGTTTCTTTTCGCATCGTCGTTCTTGCCGATTTACTGACGTCGACTAGGACAGCGCACCGGAAAGTGTGCTGGGCTAAATTAAGCAGACTGCTAGGAGGTTTAACCTTTACAACTTGAACATGAACAAACAAAAGTTTATATTAACACCAAAATGGATGAAAATAAAAATTATGAAGGCTGAAATTGCATTACAGTACTTTGCAAACCAATGAGATGCTACAGCGATAATTGGCGTGGCATGGGACTACTTCTCCTTGGCCACCTTTAACAGTACACTAAGGTTCCACTAAATATCAAAATAACAGATTACATGCATTATACAGCTACAGACAAGACCAATTCACTGCACTGACCCTTTAAGCAGGGCAGGAATGCCAACAGGGCTGTATGAGCACTACAACACCCACCTGACTGGACAGCTGCCAAATGCCGTCAGGGTGGAGGTGCTTTTGAAGCATCTTGGGGGCAAGAAGGTAGCTGCAATAGAAGAAGCCATTCCGATGGAAGCCCGTCCACCACACACACTGACACTGCTATGTTCCTCAGTTGCTCGCTGCGGCTAAACACTATCCAGACTGCCCCAACAAAATCAGTAGAAGAAGCCCCCGTTTTGCCTTTTAGCATAAAATGCAACGACTAAATTATGAACTGACTCGATAAATTCAATGTTCCACCAAGCCTGCGCTGTTTCAGAAGGAGGAAATGTATTACGAAAAAATTGTCCAACTATCTATTTTTCGGCAATGCAGGAAAAAGACGTCTTCAGTCTTCATAACAAGTGATGATCTTGATTAAACAACCACGGTGCACTGATTTACAGTTTGTATATGAGGTGCATATAATGTGCCTTAATTCTGAAGTAAAAACTGCAAAATCTAACTTTTGTACTGGCAGATTCTTTTATGCCTGTCCACGACAACTATTGGCCAACATCACCTTTCAGGTGTACCCAAAAAGACCAGCACATAGTGAACTCTTTAAGGTACACCCCAAAATATTTTCGGCTGCACCATGTAGACCAGAACACAAAACACACAAAACAAATTTTCTTTTAAAAAATGTCTCTACATAGAAAAGGTCACAGAAAAAAATGTAGGTACTCACTCATTGAGCTCGAGTTCCAATCGAAATTTGTAATGAAATGCCTTAATGAGCAGGGATGTTTGATGAAAATGCTTGTTTGTCTGAAAGGCAAAACCAGAGAAGCAAATGTGTGAATAGTGGCTAATCACCTAACGACATGTGTATGAAATATCAAGCCTCTTTAGATTATCCCTTGATCATCAAAAACTAAAGAGTGCACAAAAAGGGCACTGAGCTTTTGCTCTGGTATGACCCACTTATGCAGACTTCATTTAGGTTATTCCCCTAAATAGCCAACTCAGTAGAAAACCTTCTCTCCAATATGCTTAAATCAGTGGAATATCTGTGGAATATCTTGAATGCAAAATCCCATTTAACCTGAAAAAAAAAAACGTGAAAAAGAAAATAAAAGAAAAGCTGGCTCCTCTTTATTTTAAAATTCTAGCTGTTCATGGCAGTACACACAGCTTCAGCTCAAAATACTTCGTCCACCTGGTTAGCAGCAACTCCTCATCAAATCATGTTTTTCCACTGAACTTATTCATTAACTTCCTGTTAATGCATGGGTCACAGGCTTTCCAAAGAAACAATGCAAACTGTCAATTTCAACAGGCTCATCGTTATAACGTACTTCACCCGACCAATTGCTACTGTAACAAAAGGATTTGCTTGCTACAAGTGCGATCTTCAAGCCACACCACTGCACTTCTTGAAGTTTTCACAAAAAGCAACTGAGCTAAACCAAAGTAAGCAAGTACTCTCATTGCAGTTTGAGGAGTATGGATGCAATACTATCATCCAACATGAAGCTCAAACTGTTGAAATGGCCTAATGAAAATGCATTAAAAAATTGTTGCATCTACTGCACACAAAGAAGGATGTAGTGTTCTCTACAACCCTTCAACAACACCCCCAGACAACCAACACGCATTCTATGCAAAACATGATCGCATATACAAAAACTTAGAAGATGGAGTGATCTCCGGAGTATAGTAACAATTTAATTCACGTTTGGGTCTGTCACTCAAAGCTACAAACACGAGCATTCAGCACAGACAGACAGCCCGCACGTTTGTGGCCGTCGATTCGGCCATAGGTGAGTGCGTATTCCTCTTTGGGGATTCTAGGGCTGCACGGGTGCGGTGCAGCGCACTTGCCTTGTTGGCGGTCGTATCCCTGGTGGAAATGCCCAGCTTCTGGTGGTGGCGCACCTGCACTGGGTAGATCACCTCGTAGATGCGGCTCGGGATGCTGGCGATGAGCCGCTCATTTTCCGGATACCGCTTGAGCCGGTCCACCACTGCGTGCAATTAGTTGGGGGCCGTCAATGAATGGGCGCAGTCACATTGGCTTCGCACTGCTGTATCTTAGACGACCGGCATGCAAATATGGTCACTTTGGGCATTATGTAACGTGCCTCCTTGTAGCATGCCTTATGTAATAAAGCCAGTATGCAAGCATATTCCCATGAAGGCGAACGTTACTGTGACAGATGAATGCCCCTTCAATAAGGATAAAAACTAAATCCCCCTTGCAACTAGAATTTGTTGCTGCTGCACATATGTAGTTCTCCATCCTTACATATGTCAACAAAATAATGTGTAAAAAGACCATTGTTGGTAATTAGTGTTGCACCACCATAACATACACAACTGAGCTCATGTTTCTTCATACATACAAATACCGTATCAGTTAGTATGGCACTATTGTAGCCCAGACCTATTTTTAGCAGTAAGGTGTTTCGCGTATATGTTGATATGATTTGTTAAATAAGTTATTGATTGTATGCATAAATTTTCATAAGTGCCTGTGGTCTTTTTTTTTTCTTGTGCAGCCCTAAATGCATTGCAACTTGTTCTACATGCTAAGTGACCAAATTAAAAGTTCGTCAGGGGCCATCTTTGAATCGCGCACAAGATATGGCTTAGAAATTGCACAATTGAATCAAATTCACTAGACATTTCTAGCTGATGAAGGCCTGCGCAGCTTCAGCAGCATCCAGAGTCAAGTTATAACACTACAAATGAGGTATAACCTAGCAAAATAAGCACGATTATTACGATTGACTTAAATTTACGTAATTTCTAATATACCAATGGGAATCAAATCAAGAGAAATACTTGTAAGTTATACCTTACCTAGTAACCGGCTGTTGTCTGGAAGCTCATCAAAGGCCGAATCAGCCTCTGCAGGAAAATGAAAGCGCACAGTAATAAGTCACGTATTCCTGTGAAAAAAAAATCACTTAAATGCCAGCGATCGCTACATCCTTCACAAATCTGCCAAGCAACATAACGTATAAAATGCACGTCAATCCATAACTGCGGGCATAGGCCGCCAGCAAGACGAAACCACTAGCTTTCAGGTGTGAGGTGGACAGGAGATGCTGGGCACGTTTCGCGGGGGTAGCCTCCCCGAGCGCGCTGGTGCGCGCGGGCGTACTCCGACGGCGGGAGCCGGGCTTCTCGGCATGATCTGGAGCGCGCGCGCACGGCGGCTGCCCCACATCACACGCGCGCCTTGCGGCGAAGGCGGCGGCCCCCCCGGGGGGAGCGCTTACCCCTCTTGAGCCGGGCGGCGTGCTGGGCGAGTAGCAGCGGAGCCGCGTGGCCGAGGGCGAGCAGCAGGAGCAGCAACTCGCCGGGGGCCTGCATCGCCTAGGCTCGCTCCTCATCACGCTGCCGCGCCATGGGACGGACCGCGGTCGCTCGCCACGACCAAGATGGCGGCCGGCCGCCGCGCTGCTCGCTGTGGGGGCGCCGCCGGTGCCGCGCGCTGCTGGCTGCGGAGCCGTGCTCAGGCGAGCTGCGGCCGACCGACATGCGCCACCATGATCGCGAGGGCCCGACCAGGGCAGCGGCGGAAGCGACGGCAGCAGCAGCGGCAGCAGCAGCGCGCCGAAGGCCCTGTCCGCCCGAGATCGATCACCGTCATCGGGGGCCCCATCACGTGACCGCGGCGAGCATCTACGTCCGAGCGCTACGAGTCGGCCGACCGGAGCTCTGGCGATGATTCCGCTGGAAGTGGCGCCACCGCGGTTCTCCTCCTCGAAGGCCCCGGGCCGTGACTAATCCTGGAGCGCTGAGCGCTGCGCCGCAAGCCCACGAGGCTACGCCACGAGCGAGTCCTGCATAACGCGTCCCCCGCTAGTAATCCGCTCGACCGCTCACATCAGCGCGCCCTGTGGCTTTGGCACTTTCGGAGATGCCCTTCACCCTCTGGGGCTCAGGTGTCGCGCGCGCTTCTCCGCGCACTTGGCTGATCCGCCCGTCGATCATCAGCATAGTGTAATCTGGAAGGAGAGCGCTGTGCCAGTCTCGGCTGGGCGCTCGCGCAGGCAATATGGCACAAGTTCCATGTGCATGACTGAAAATGCGATGCTATTACAGCTCAATAAAAGCAAATTTGCAAATTCGAGTTACGGACGGCGTGCCTCTTTTCTGTGCCATTAGCAACAAAGCCAAATTAAAGATTCACAACCAGAATTAAAAATTCTCGCATCCTTCTGATTCGTTGCAACCACACTGAAATTTTAGGGGCAGACAGACGAGTTCCCAAAGGCTTCTTTTTTTTTATTTTTATTCAGGACAGATAGGTGGAGGGTGCCATTCCAGTGATGGTGATCGGGAACTTGGGCGCGCCGCCCCTCTCCCTCAGAAAACTACTGGGAACTCGCGGCTGGCGAGAGGAGCACGCGGTTGATATTTTAAGAGACTTGAATCGGGCGGGTATAACGGAGCTTTTAATATCTCTAAATGAAATATATGACCGATTATCGAAGTGAAATAAAAAGTACCTATTTTAGGTAGAATAACTTTTTTGTTGTTATTGAACCTTTGTTACTCTGGCGGTGGTAAGATCGTTTTTGTAGGGGGCACTGGGCGGGCGACGGTGAGACGGGGAAGTCAGGTGAAAATTAGGACAAAAACGAGTGGCGATAGCAGAGGTATACAGGACGAGGAGAAGATTAGTGCTTGTTATGTTGCTTTGCTCACATCCAATTTCGGCGTTTTACTCTGTTCCCCAGAGCCAGTTCCCCATCCCGTTTCATATCGTTACGCACGGGCATAGATAGCCAAGAACACCATCAGCGTGCCACTCTTCGAAGTCTTAGAGCATTTGTTCGCGCACTATTTTGTCACGTATCGAAGTTAATATTAAAAAAAATCACGGTAGAAAAGTTTTAGAAGAAGCGGGTTCAAACACGCAACGGCACCACTGCCTAAATCCTAAATTTTCCATGGAAATTAGCACAAACCTACACCCGACATTTCTTCGTCTATGGCGGCACGGATCGTGGACATGCAGCTTCAGTGTATCGATTGGAACTTGAAACGAAAGCTGTTTTAAATAGCCGTGCTCCAATTTATCAGTGGCGATTTTTTTTTTGGTTTCTGCGTCTTGTTTCCGCGTACTCCCAGAAAAGGTTTTTCTTTTTTTAGTCTTTCAACATAGTCGCTGCGATGCTCCCGCAACTCCGTGAAATATACAACGCACCCTCCGCTGGTTGTAAGGGCGGATCGGGCTTTTCGTTATGCAGGCACGGGTTTTTCCGTGTTGGCCTAATAATGCGCTCATTATATACTGGAGCAGCAGCAACGCATAAATAGTGTGCACGGCTGCCGAATCACGCCAAACAGCATGAAATTATCCGAACACACGCAAAGCTCGCCTCGACGGACTAATCTTTTTCACTGAAAGGTATATATGAGTCACATGACTGGCCCCGGAAAGAAAAAATACTTGGACTTATGCTCACGTCACGAGGCCTTTTTACGATTCCTAACCGTTGCGGCGGCTGCGTGAACAACCACGGTGCATTCAAATGCGAACAAAAATCGCGTGTTGTTTCAGCGGGCCGCATAAAAACGCGTCTTGGCATATCAACGTTGGATGTGAACTCTTGTCCCAGTCTAAAATGACAACTGGAATACCGCAGAAACCTAACAAGGATTCCTGTCGTACGACAAAAAAACTGTTGTGGCAACAGACGCCCTGTTGTTACGACAAAGCCATCTGTTGTTACGACACACATTTATGTCGTAACGACAGTCAATTTTCTCAACGACAAACATTCGTGTAGTCACAACAGAACTGCCTGTCGCTACGACAGCCATCATGCCGTCGTGAGATAGCTAGCTGCCAGAATCACGACACTAGAATACGACGAGACGCCAGTACGACACGCAAAAATACGACAAACTACAGGAATTTTTCTCGTCATTTCCGACCAGGGTAACCTCCTTTTTTTTAATACTGTGCATACGTGGAACGTCCCCAGTATGCGTGGCATGAATCGCAAACAACGCGCTCCGCTGTTGCTATTTGAATGTACGGGAACTGTACGAACAGCGGCGTACGCACACGCGCACGCTGTCCTAGGCGTGGTTAAGTAAAAGCAACGTTATTTACAGCTTAGCTATGTAACCGTTGGCGAAAAACAGGCCGAAACGTGAAGAACTTCAGTCGCTCGGAAGTGGTTGCCTGAGAGGCCATAAGGCAACATGTGTCCCACCTTGCGCGGGATTCCCTTTTGTCAAACCGCTTCCGTCAGCACACGGGACCATAGGTACCGATAGTACACATCAGTTACATAGCAGATAGTACATGTACATAACAGCATTCAAAATGGTCCCGTGCACTCTGTTTCGGTAAGAGGCTGTACCAGATGCGCATATTTCCGGCACACTTTGAGACAAGCCGTTTGTACCGTGTATATCAAAATTCGGTGATGGTTATATCTTCATGGACGACGCAGAACTGCTTATGATGGTTGACATCTGCAGGAGCCGTTTATTCTTCCATTTTCCTCCTTAAAAAACAGTGCGAAAGCTGCTAAGAAGTTTTGACTTGTGAGCTCCTGGCTGACTCATTAATCAGTACACTGTCAGCTAGCTTGTGACGTGTCGCCTTGTTGCGTGAGCCTTGCAGCTTTTTACGCTTGTTCTGCCGTAAAGCTTGACGCAAAAAAAAAAAAAAAGCGCGGGATTTCTTTGATAGCATTCTCACGATTTCGAGGGAGTTGAAGGATTGTTAAAGTCCCGCAGGTCCTGGACTCTCTAAACAGCACAAAGTTAAAACGCCTTGGTTGTGTACACTTACTGTTGCCCTTGATGCCTTCTGTCCGAATTCTCGGTGTTGATACGCCGTCCCCGCCCTTGTCCGAGACTTATCAACGACGGGCAAGTCGAGAACCGGCGGCCAGACGTTACAGAAATTGATAGGCCTGATAATCCACCCTGAATAGATCGCAGACAAACTTCAGGTGCCTGAGATACCGCATTTTTTCCCACGCGATTTGTGTAGTAAGCTGCTAGCAGTTTAACCCATTGTCTCAGTTTTCTCTGGTGGACAAGGGGTCACTCAGAGCGTAAATTATTCAACGATCGACGCCGACAAAGCTTTTTTTTCTCTCTCTTATATTACTACCGCCCATTTCTGTCAGAGTTGAATGTTCAGAAAAGCTCGCACGCGTGTTTATGTACGAGCGCGCTCCGTCTTTCTCTAGAAATGTGTTCCCCACTTTGTAGTGCGCCTACGTGAATGCGTGCTACTACGCGAGCAGGGGCGCACAAAGACGGGGCCGGACGTTCCGGGCGGCCTGATGAGCGAAGCAGCAGCTGTTCCGCTGCTCACGCCCGCCGGCCGACGCCCATTTTAGGCTCTGCCCATTCGACGGACACGGTCACGCGACGCGAGGGGCGGCTGACCCAGTGGCCGGCAGTGTCCCGTCGCCGCACAATGCCGCAAGCGAGCCGTGACGTCCCGCGAATGTCGCTTCTCCTTGCACGCCGACGCGTTAGGAAAAGCCCCCCTCCGGTGGCGTTGGGCGCCAAATTTGTCAGAGCCATGCATGCTGCCGGCTTCGCGAGTTGGCGCGTCGCGCTTGCGCTGGCCGTCGCCTTACCCCTGCTTCCCACGGAGGGACAGTCACTGCGCTCCTCCGGTGCGTATATTGATTAACGATCGCTCTTTGACGCCCGACGACGTTACGTGTATAACTATAGTTCCGGAGCTACGCCCGAGGGGTGCTATAGCGGAATGATCTTGGGTGAATTTAGACCACCCGGGGATGTTTATTGTACGCTAAAATTTCTTGTAAAAGGTCATTTTCGTAATTCACCTGCATAGAAAATTCATAAGCCTCTGCGATAAGCCAGCTAACACAACAAGCTAGCTAACAGAATAACGCAGGCATCTCCGGAGTTCAAATGCTGGTAATCCGTGGGTACGGAGATTATCTTCTGATAGAAAACGTCATAGCTACGAGAGTCAAAAAATGGGCTCGAGATCGTCAGTTTACGTACTATCAGGGCTGAGTTCGGAACTCATCTATGGAAGGATCTACGGGCTATTTTAGACTATTTTGGGTTGTTCAACGTGCGCCAGAATCTCTCCCAAAAAGTAGTTTTCGTAATTCGCCTACGTCGTAAATTATTAGAATTTCCGCGATAAGCTGCAGCTAGCACGATAAGAAAACTATCAAAGGAACAACACATGCAGGTGTCTCCAAATTACAAATGCTGATAGCTCGTGGGCACTCCACAGATTATTTTCATAACGATAACCGTATTTATGAGAGTCAGAAACATCGCACCTTGGATTGTCAGTTCATATTGGTTCAGGTCTAAGTTCGGAACTGACCATCGTAAAATTTGGTAAGACGTACATGGTGTTGTAAGCCCTACCTCGTTCTTCTTCGGTGTTCTCTAGCTGCTATTTGTGCAGTTGTTTCCTCACCGTGATGAGTACAAGATATATGATGCGTAAAATCCCGTGTTTTCAAATATCCGCAACACACATAACAGCTTTAAAAGCACTTGCAAATAAACTATTCCCGGATTTGTATCATATTAAACAAAAATCCCGGGCCGTCTCCACTAACGTAAAACTTGGGGAGGGGCGAAGCATGCAGTGTATAAGTGTATTCTTTGCGCCTTGGCGTTTTTGCCAACGGAGATGAAACCATTGGGAGGTAGAGGTATACAGCTTTGCTGTAAAAGTCCTTGTCTTTGAAGCACGAAGCTCTCTACCGCGAGGCGTAAACGAGTGTCCCGGTGTTTTTTAGTACGCGTTACGTTCTAGCGCGAGGCATAAACGAGTTTCCTGGTGTTTTAATTAGTACCGTCACCATATGACACGATGATTACGACGACAATGACAGGAGACGCCAACAGCCCCAGCTCCTAAAGGGCTTCTCCCCTTAAACTCCAATTTGGGAACCTCCCGCTAGGAAAATACAGAGTAGATACACTATGAAGGCGGTGAGGGCCAGTGCAGCAGCATGCAGGTTCGCCAAGGCTGTTGTTTCTCTACTAAGCGCTTTGTTGGGTCAGGTCAGGTCAGGACAGATCAGTTCAGGTTAGGTCAGGTGAACTAAGGTCAGGTCAGGTAAAATAAGTGCTCTGGTCAGGTAAACTTTATTGTCAATTGCTGCGTAAAAAGGGTTAATGCCTGAGAGAGTGGTGTCAACGCCCACCCGTAAGACGGCAGCCAGGAGTCCGATAGGCCCGGCGGCGTCCTCCAACTTTATGACTTGTTCTGTGTTACTTTGTCGCTGAGCAAAACGGTCTCACATTTCTCATCGTTAATGATGGCTATAAGCGCGGTTAATGTGGAGGGTTTAAGTCATTACCGCGGATTTCCTGGTAATCGCCGAACTGGTTCCGTCCTTGCCTATGCATGCCACAGAGTGGCGCGTTCTGTCCCGCTGTGCATTGAATGCGCCGTGTTTTCCTGTATCAAGCGAGAACGTCCAAAGGGTGCCCTTAGTGTGGCCCGTGAACCGGAAGACCCATGAGGCGGTCGAAGGCTTGGCCATTGTACAAATTACTTGATTAATATAGTGTGCTTTTGTTGCTGCGATTCATACTTGTGTATTGGAAGACATTTGCCTAAAAACCTGAACCGAGTAAGTAAAGCACGAATAATTCCAAATCCACTGCATGTTCAAGGAAAAGTTACAAAAACTGCGGCGCAAAAATAATGTCTCCCGAATTCACATGAAAGTAAACGCCAAAAGTTCCGATCATAATTACTCATGCAGAAGTTCTCTCCCAGCAATCGTAAATATAGCTCCCGCCTCGTGCGCAAACTAATTTTGTGCACCCGTTTCATCATCTATCGTACAGCAGCATCTCGTGGCATACAATTAGTACCACGCTTTTTTTCTAGTGCGAGAGCGTTAACTGTTTATTGAGCAAAAAAAAACGGCATTTTCCGGCATCAGTAGCCGCGAAACAGCGGTTAAATTCTTCCTGTTGGCATAGCCTTCGTTAAAAAAAGGCAAAAAAAAAAAAACTTTACCATAAAGAAAGTTGAGAGAAGCGCGAAAGCTTTCCGACATCAAAACTGCGTCAAAAATGCGTCAGAACCTTTGTTAGAGGTGCTTAAGACCCAAATCAAACGAAGAATGAACCCATGAGGCGATTTTTATCGCACTAAGTAAATGCATCTGCGAACGATATAAGTGTACACCGATACGGGGTTTATGAGATAAAAGTACGCTATTGCACTCCTTCTCCGTAATCATGCGTGTATTATCTTATCTAGAGCCGTACCCGCCGCGGTGGCTCAGTGGCTAAGGCTTTGTGCCGCTGAGCACGAGGACGCGGGTTCGACTCCCGGCCGCGGCGGCCGCTTTTCTGATGGAGGCGAAGAGCAAAAAACGCCCGTGTGAACGAGATTTCGGCGCACATTAAAGATCCCCAGGTGGTCAAAATTAATCCGGAGCCCTCCACTACGGCGCGCCTCATTGCCTGCGTTGCGTCGGCGCGATAAACCCTGCAATCAATCTTACCTAGAACCGCTCCTTTTTCGCGATTTTCAAGTAACCGTTTTGACACAACGGAAGCCCGGTTTCACGCAAGCGCCGTGTGTCCAGAGATGTTATCAGCGCTTTTCGGTCGACCAACTTGTCTATGGGGAAATGCATTAGTTTTTTGACAGGGCGCTATCGGTCCCACAAAGAAAGCTTTCACTTTAAAACGTGCTTTAAATCGGCCCAATGGAAACACCGTGACCGGCAAATGACTTCTCCACTACTCTACATTGACTCCACGCGGGACACAGCGGCGTTCGAGGTAAGAAGGAGTACTAAAAAGAGTGGCTGCGTCTAATGTTTCCATTAGATCCGACGTGTCACGTGGATCCACAGCGTCGGCGTCATCGTTGTTGACAAGCCAGGAGGAGAACTGCTGGCTGCGCAGAGAGAATGGGAGAGGTGGGTATGCAATATATCTTCACCAAGCGGCGCAACAATCCCCACGAAGTCAGCGCTGCGGCCGCCTCTGGTCCTCTCGACGCAGAGGATCTTAGCGGCGCCCACAATATCGGCATAACTGTTCGTAGACCCGTCATCCCTTGAACGTTCGATTAGACATGGATGCTTTCGCATTCACAATGAATAAGAAGTACCTAGGTGTCCTTAAATTTTTTTTCTTGGCACCTGTAGTGGGACAGTATGGAACAGAAGGTGGAATCAATATACCCCCCGCCCCAGCTCTCCCTCCCAACACACCACGCCACCCTTTGCCGCAGCCTGCAAACTGAAACCTTCTATCAGGGCCTCCGCGATCGGCTGCCGGCGGCGCGCCGTTGCTCCGGCAGTCCCAAAACACGTAATTTGGCTAAATCCGCAACGCGCCGCGAGGTGGCGGTGTTAGCCGATGGTTCGGCAGCTTGCACCGACTCCCCTGGCCGGCTTTGTGGGGCCTGAGTTGCTGCGTGTTTTCACGTCCGGAATTCGCGTAACTGTGTTGCAGCTTTATTTTTGTTGAGCTGACAAACCGAACTACCGGGTCATGAAGTCCGCTTGTGTCAGAAGCTTCGAGAAACAGCACTGAAAAGTTAATCGCGCTGTGATTGCTGCGCTTGATCGGTGCTGGACATTTCCGTGCGGACATTCAGGTGCGCGGATATTTGGGTGCGAAAACTTCTCGGCTACAGAATTATCGGGTGCTTGCTTGTTGGAACAGCAGTTATATTTTTATTTCCGCATAGGGTGGGTTATGGACAACAGTCGAGCGCAGTGGTTGCATTTTTATATTGGCGCCGTGTTTGATTTTGCTAGTTATTTTTAGAAGTTGAACATTTGTATATTTTTGCTTGATACCTCGTCCAAGGAACACCTGTTGTGCAGCCTATTGATTATATTCTTACACACATGCCTTTTTTTTTCATTTAAGATTTCAATTTATATTCGCTTTTTGCGGCGTGCAACTCAGAAAACTTAGCCGCCGTTTACGATGGTGTTATTCCTTCTTTATGCAGTTTTCTCTAAACGAAAGACACACTGTCACTAACTAAAGAAAGCAGCATTACAAGCATTCGGTTGCCCCCCCCAAAACGCAGAAAATCTTACGAGGAGTTTTATGCAGGTTGTGCGCTGTCACACTAAAATGAGTTTGCAAACACTGTTGTCGCCACCTTTTTTTTTCATACGGACAAGTTTCGCATATTTTCGTGTGGAAGAACGGGCCTCCGAAAACAGTTGCAGTGTGTACATGTCCAAAGCAAACATGAAACCTGTCATCATTGCTTTACACATGGATGGGCTTCGATATCAGTAATTGAAAATTTAAATGTCTTTAGTCTTGGGTTCAAAATAGGGAAAATTGGGCTTGCCTGTGGTCACCGAAATACGTTTAAGAATACAATGAAATCGGGGTGCATCTGACTTCAAGTTGTTTTATTTTTTGCGACTGAAATTGAAACTGTAACTTGCTTAACGCCCATGTGTAGAACAGATTGCATATCTTTGAGGCTATCGCTCAACGTAATACTCTTTAAACGTGTTAATCCTAAAAATATGACGGGTGCTTCCACCCAACAGGCATTAATTCGAAGGCCATATAAGAGCGCAGCCATCCGTCGTGCGTATGACGCGATCGCGCCCCGCGCTCTACTGAACTGCATTGACCATGCAGATTATATAACGTACGTAAGCCTGGATAAGAAATACCTGAAAAATAATCCCCTTTTAGCGAACCGAACGTTATTTAAGCACCAGATATTTTCCATTGGTAGTAGAGAATATTGTTCGTGTGTCGAAGGCGTCATGCAGCACATGTTAAAGAAGTGGCATAGTTGCAATCGTAGGTAAAATAAATTCATTATTATCAGGTTCTAAAAGTCGCTTTGCATCCATAACATCAGCTATGATTTCTTTTTATTGCGATACGAAGCGCGAAAGTTGGCAAAACGCCATTTCGAGAAGCGTTGCAGCATACCCGGCTTTCGTTTCAACCATCGGCTCCGCGCGCCGCGGTGCGGCGGAAAATGGCGAAACGGCATCTTCGGAATTTCGCTCTCTCCGGGCGATTGGTACGGCCGGAGCAACGGCGCGCCGCCGGCAGCCGATCGCGGAGGCCATGCTTCTATAATCACCCCATCCTACACCACATCTCGCCGTCCCTTTTCCCCTACAACTGCCCGCACTTTCACATACCTCTCACCACTTACTACCTTGTTTTCTCTTGTCCTCATCACCCTAACTCCATCCCATCCCCCAACCCTGAGCAGTGGGAGTCCGAGCTGACCAGCTCAGCACCAAAGCGACAGCAATCCCTGGTGCAACGAGCTCTGGACACAGCTCGGACTCGCGGCCTCCTGGACTTGGGAGGCTGAGCACATCGTGATGTGCACAATAAAAGTTTATTCCTCCTCCTTGGCACCTGCACTACTAGGCATGTGCTATCAAAACTGTTTTCTGAGTCATGGTTGCAGGAGTACATATTTGTAAAGACCTTCTCCACAGTATCTAATATGCCATCCACGTTGTTTGTTATCTTACCCTTTTCGTCCCAGGGTGCATACATAATTTCCTCTTGGTTGTTATTAGACATTCTCTCCGCATTTCACCACGTTGCATGCACGAATGTCCACAATGGTCATTTAATAAATTTGAGCGACTCCGATAATTCTATTCGTTCCTTTGCAGTTGATATTGCCAAATTTCTGAGTTTTTAATTAGTTTTTTTTACTTCCTGAAGTAGTTTACCAGATTCTATTTCCGAGTTCTCTGCGCCCAACAGCCACAGCTGATTGAATGGTTCGAGGTGATCCAAGGTGATTCAGGTTCAAGGTTCATATTCACTTGATTCAAGGTGATCATTCAGGACGTCTATGCTATCGTTATCCTCACTCAAGGCTACGAATCGCCTTGAAGCAGAGCTGAATCCTTATGCCCAATTTCTAACGAACTACAAGTTGTTTTTTACTAGCCTAATTCTTTACCTTCTTACATCCTCCCTAGTTAGACTCCTCAGCATCCTACGACCACTAGTTTCTACATTGAAAGGCATCTCAACATACCGTACATTATTATTTTACTGTTACGAAAGTGATGTGTTCATTATCCTCAGGTTATTTCTTTCCGCAAAGCCAGCCATTACATCACTTAGGCTGTTTCGAGTACCTATACCTCAAAGTTTTTCAACTGCGATACCCTGCCTGCTTTTCCCGTGCTTTTGCATTAATTCCAACATGACGATTGAGTATGCAATGCTTAATTTATTCATTGACGATTTATCATCCTCACGTGTCTACAGTTTCCTCTTCATTGGTTCGAAGATAGGAGGCCGACCTTTCTGAAACCAAAATTATGGGTGGCTCCGATGCGTATTTATAACACGGTCGTTTCAAGGAGACCGTAGCAGACACCGCAAGCACGTGTGTCACCCACAAAAGCATAAAAAAGACACACGAAAGAAAGAACTCCGGGATGAATAAATATAGATGGAAGAGGTGAATGAGAAAACGAGTACACAACTGTCTCCAAAATTAGCAGTCCATATTCCCCTCCCCCCATATGTAGAGGGAGTATCAATGCTAAACCGGCGTCACCAGCCGAAAGACTAGCAAAAAACAAAAACAAAAAATAAATCCATCACTAGGAAATTGTAGAAGGGAGCAGGAGCAGTCGCACACAGGCCTCAAGGGTTACCAATTTTCAGGCAAACAGGAAAGATCGTTGAAAAGGGCTTCCAAATTGAATATGAGCTTCCAAAATACTCTTTATTCGTCGAAAGAAAGGCCGGAAACCGACCCTTCACAGGGCTGAATTTAGGTCGCACCGATGCGTGTCTATGAAGTCGTCATCCCAGACGGAAGCACACGCACGCACGCATGCACCGACATAAAAATTTGGGAAGAATAAAAAAAGTGTGGTTGATTCCTCTGTCATAGGAATCGGTAAAGCACGAAAGTGAAATGTGCAGCGAAATCTGCAGCTGAGCATCATTTCCGGATCGGCGGCTGTCTTGTGGGTGTGCTTGGCGAGCGACGTCCTGCTGGCGGGTCGCTTCGGCAAAGGTGTACTGGCGTCATTTCCATGACGGATATGACGTCAGTGAAATCTTGGTTATCCCGGCATAAAACACTTTCGTGTTAAAACATAAAACCCGAAAACGAACAACCCTAAGTATAACGTACTCTGTAGCACTAAAGGTTGCTCCCCCGCAAGAAGACCCTGTGTGCAGGTGTGCAACCTTTACAGGCCGCTTGCTTCGTTGTACTCGCGTCATTTCCGTGACGGATATGACGTAAATGAAATTAACCTTCGTGAATCCCGGAATAAAACACTTTCGAGTTAAAATGCGCCCATGCACTCCGTACAGATGCTGCGGCGTGCGGCTGGTTGTTTACGTATGACGCGTGGCCTACCCATCTCGAAGTACTTGCGGCCGGTGTCTGCTATTTCCACGTTGACCCTACTTTGTCCGCTCCGCCGGCTGTTATCACTTGACATGTGATTCATGCATGCAGTAGCTCTCTGCGTGCGCGCTCCGCTGCGATAAACCCGGCCGATCTGTCTCCCCCTAGTCCTAACTTCTCTCCAACTTTTTTTTTTTTTTCGCTCATGCGCGTGGGGCTGCGCCGGAGGAGTTTTCTGCGCATATCCCACTTACTGTTTAATCTAGCAGTGTCACACATAGGCTGTGCTCTGGATCGAGTGCCTGGTCTTTAATACAGCATGTATGCAGACGATATAACCCTATGGGTCACTCGAGGAAGGGATGTATACATAGAAGAAACCCTTCAAGCTGGCGCTACAGCCGTCGTGCAAGGAGCCCGAGTAGCGGGCCTGCAATGCTCTCCCACCAAATCAGATATGCTTGTCTTGCCAGCAAAAAGATTTGGACCTTCGTGAGAGGCTTCCATCCATGTTTTAGTGGACGGGAAAGCCTGTACCGCGGGTCACGAACCTCAAAATTCTGGGACTTATGCTACAGAGTAATCGGCGCAATACGGAGGTAATCAAAACGTTTTCGGCGCATGTTACCCAAATAATTGGCCTGCTCCGTAGGATCGTTGCCCGAGGGCACGGCCTGAAAGAACAAGACCGCTTGAGACTCGTACAAGCGTTTGTTATCAGCCGACTAACCTATGCTCTTCCCTATTTTCCCCTCAACGACAGCGAAATGAGGAAAGTAGATGGTCTCACCCGCAAAGCATATACCGAGCCGCCGTGCAGTTACCACCGAATGCATCCACTGCCAGATTAGAGGCAACAGGGACATACAATACGGCAGCAGAACTAATCGAAGGCCACCGCACTGGCCAAGTCAACCGCCTAAAGCGCTGCTCCGTGGGCAGACTCCTCTTGCAGAAACTCGGGATCGGCCCAGCTCAAAGCCCTGAGTCCGTGTGCTCAAATCATCAATCAGAAATCATGTCATCGTTCGACCGATTCCCAAAAACATGCACCCAAAATTTCATATTGAAAGGCGGATTCATCGAGCCACGACATTAGATAAAAAATTTCCACCTTTCCGAACGACCCTATATGTCGATGCCGCAGAATATCGGCATAAAGATGCATTCGCCTTTGCTGTAATTCACTCCACGTCATCTCCTCCTCTTGCAAACCTCACCATTCACACTCGTCACCCGCGTGTCGCGGAAGAGGCGGTAATCGCACTATTAACCCAAAGGCCCACCCCTGAAATATATTTTCGGATTCTAAAACGGACCCGTCGCGGTGGCTCAGTGGCTAAGGCGTTGCGCTGCTGACCACGAGGTCGCAGGTTCGATTCCGGGCCGCTTTTCTGAGGGAGGCGAAAAGCAAAAACGCCCGTGTGTAGGAGATTTCGGCGCGCGTTAAGATCCCCAGGTGGTCGAAATTATTCCGGAGCCCTCCACTACGGCGCGCCTCATCGCCTCCGTTGCGTCGGCGCGTTAAACCCTACAATCAAATCAGATCGGATTCGAAAACGGCCGTTCAAAACTTTGCCAAACGGCTCATTTTCGCCCGGGCACACAAAATTCTCTGTCTAAATTCGCCATTCAACACGGTCGAACTCCAATTCTTCCCGGCTCACACGGGCATTGGAGGGATAGAGACGGCCCACACGGCAACCCGAGCACTTGTCAGCCGGGCGTACGATGTGGACTCTTGCCTCCATGGAGCCAGATCGACCAGGGAAAGTCTCCTCACATTCCGAGAGGTCACACAGCATTACCGCCTCTCCTGCCGCAAGCTTCCCCCCGCTAATTCATCCCTCACTCTGGAGGAGGAACGCCTCTGGCGTCAGCTGCAAACGGAGTCCCTGCCCTGCAGAGCCGTCCTTCATCATGTCCACCCTTCACTGTACCCATTCTCACTCTGCCCCAGCTTCGGTCAAAAAGCCATGGCCCAACACCAAATGTGGGCTTGTGCAGAGGACCCATTCCCTCCAATTAATTCTCCTGACCAGTGGATGGAGTCGTTGGGTCACTCGGACCCCCAGCTCCAGAAGCTTGTGATTCGAGCGGCTGCATTAAGTCATTGCGACCCCCCGGGTCGTGCCCACCACACCCTAACCCTTTATGTAAATAAAAGCTATTTCTCTCTCTCTCTCTCTCTCTCTCTCTCTCTCTCTCTCTCTCTCTCTCTCTCTCTCTCTCTCTCTCTCTCTCTCTCTCTCTCTCTCTCTCTCTCTCTCTCTCTCTCTCTCTCTCTCTCTCTCTCTGCGTACACCAGACCGCTGGATTTTCGTTTTGCCTAGCCATATAAAGCTTCGCTTTAAAAGTACCCATGAATAAAATTGGCGCAGCTTCCACTAGTGGTGCAAGGCTGGAGAAACAGCAGAGCTGGCGGCTCCTCTCCCTTCGTCGGAGACTCAGCTGTTGCACCTCACGTGGATTTCCGAACTTGCCGGTGAAAGTTCTCCATGACTGGCAGTCCCAGATCGATTTGTCCGCAGACTTTCACATCTCTCCCAAGGTGGACCGTGTTAGCGCGCGCTGGAACCCGCGACAAACAGCTTCGCCAACTCTGCGTCTGTAAAGCGAACTCGGCGTCTGTGCTCCCCACTTCAGGTGCGAACGCGCGTGAACTGTCGAGTAAAAGAGCACGCGAGTGATCACGCCACGAGCGCTGAACAGAGTGTTCCCAAAGGTCGAGTTGGCCGACGCCAGGTGCTCCTCCCGAGTTGCACGCTCACGTTTGCTAGGTATTTTTCTTAGTATTTTTTGCGAGCTCCTCACGTGGCGCAAGCTTGGACGACGAGGCGTATGCTCACGCGCGCTCGGTCTTTTTTCTTTGCATTTTTTTTTTTTGGTAACGCTCGACGGCGGGACTAAAGGATTAAACAGCTCTGCTTTGAAAGATTGTGAAAGCAAATACATGGAAGGGCGGGTATGTTAAGAAGAGCTGCCAATTGGGCTTGTTAGTATGCGTTTATCATTGGAAAAGCGCTACTTAAAAAAACGAAGACAAAGGAAGAGACCCAAAACGAAGCACAACTAGCAACTTGCAATTTATAGAGTTGTTGATAGCGCTTCGTCTCGTGTCTGTTCCATCATCCTCGTTTTTTTTTTCTTTTTCGGTAGCGTGAGCTACACTGGCCGAGGTTGAGCAGTTTCACGTGGCTCCTGGAGAGCCGTGCTGCGCATGCGCGAGGAGCAGTGACGTCACACGGCGCACAGCTGGCCTGCCCGGAGCAGCCGCCGCCGCGACTGGATTGGATTCGATTGATTTGAATTGGACTGGATTGGATTAAGTTGGATTGTATGGGATTGGAAATCGTTTTAGCAGCAGTAAGCATCGTAATCAGCTAATTCTAGACAACCAGAAACCTAAGAATAACCAGCTGAACCTTAGCTCACGCTACGTATATCCTGGCATTGCCGAGCTCAGCCACTGCTAATTTTTGGGGGGAGGGGGTATGCATTGCTGCCAATAGGAATTTGAGATGATCATAATCATCACAATCGCAATCATAAACTTTATTGCGAAAGAAGGGAAAGGGATAGGTAAATTGGTGGCAGTGAGCCTGACAGCTGTGGTCATGGTCCCTGACCAATTTCTTTGAGTGGTAATATGGGAAGAGAAAGAAGTCGAGCGAAGCCTGGTTATGCTATATTGGGGGTTTGCTAAATTGGATTATTTATTTACAATACAGCCAGACTCTACTGAGACCATAGCAGGTGGGCACAATGATTGATACAAGGAGGGTTCATCACGTCAACTATCAAGCAATAAGTAAAAAAAATGAGTGACATGGTAATTTCCATGATAAATGAATTGAGAATTTAACCCTTCTACACTGCCTACACAATTTTATACACAAAATGCGGGAACATGTTGGTTTGCTTGATCACATAATAGCATTGGCAATTTAAACATGCTAGATTTTTTTTTTTCAATTTTTGATTCGAAAGCAGATAGTGACTTAGCGCTAGCGGTAAGTGTCTCTAGCATATTCCATTTATGGATGGCAACCAGAAAAAAAAAGAAGAATATCTGAACACATCATTATTACATTTATACTCTACTAATGTGTGCATGCTTGTTCCTGGCAGCTCATGTTTGTAAGGACAGCGGCCCGATCTTCACGTTTAGACTAAGAACACATACGATCGGTAGGTAGGCACAGTGACGTTTTATTTATATTGCGGCTAGAGTGTACTAGTGCGGCTACGCCAATCATGGCGCAGTCCCCAGTTCACCGCACAGGTGGCCGCCTAAGAGCGCGCGGTACAGTCGAACGTATTTATTACGATGTAGTATCGAAGCAGTAAATTAGTTTGTTATATCCGATATTCGTTACAACCGTAGAGGTAAAAATCTGCTCTAATAAATCGGCAATAAGGCTCGCGCAACAATCCCAGATAAAAAATGCATTGTTCTAGGCTTCGAACCAACTATAAACGAGGTAGTAATTATCCGTCTCCTTGTGACATTTTAAACTCAGCAGACCGGAACGTGAGAACGTGAAATTACAACAGAACAAAGTTCGTCCGGCAAAACAGGCCGGCCTTCTTGTTTACTTGAAGGAGGATGTGGCCTTCGCTTGGTGGCTTTTCACAGTCTCAGCGGAATGAAGTTTTTCACAGTGTCCACGCAATAAAGGGCCATGAGCTACTAAAAAAAAAAAACAGTTGTTTTGTCTCACTTTTTTTTTTAATTTTGCTTTTATTACGCTAGCTGTCGAGTTTTTAGCCTCGCGGGAACCAGATATTTCTAAGAATTGTTATAGCCGATATCACGCGGCTCTCTGGAGGTTTCGGTTTCGTTATAAAAAAATAGGTGTCATTGAAATTAAGCGTGACCAAACAAACTTCGTATTTAGTTCGCTATATCTGATAATTCACTATATCAGTGTTCGTTGTAACGAGGTTCGACTGTATTGCAGAATGACAGGGGGGAGAGAGGCGCCGCGCGTGACGAGCAGTAAGTATTGGCGATGACCGCGACCACGGGCGGCGCTGCGAAGCGCGCCTTCGTGACGTCGGCAGAGATTCTCGCCTTTGTCGTCTGCTTCACCCTGGCTCGCTCTACCTGCTGTTTCTTTGCGCGCGGTTGACTTTGATGCTTGTCCGCACCATATATTGCGTATGCGCCACTTTTCATCTTCATAGAATGCTTAAAATTGCATACACTAGCTCAAGGCGTGATTTAAAGTATACTTTTTGATGCCGCTCCGGAAGAAACATTGCCGGTGTCGCCCTATTCCTTGCGAAGCCAGTCCTGTGCGGAGCGCGCCGGTTTCTGTATTCACCAATTTTTCGAACAAACCGAACAGACAATGCATAATAACCGAAAACAGAGAAAATGCATGACCAGAACAAATTCCAGGCCTTCGGGGCTGTCGGCTTTGGCAAAAGGCATTACGATTCCCGGTAATTGTATGTAAGGTAAAACAGTTTTTGCAACCTTACCGAACACTCGAAAGAAGTGCATCACATCACTTTACGTTGTCATTGCATGAAAGTTTGCCGACAGGCACTATGGGGCGCAATAAATGTAGGTTGAGTTCCAAATAACCTACTCTCTGTATAGGCGCGTGCTGGTTTTTAACCAGTATGGAGGCTTATTGAGCAAAACGAGTCACATGTATGGTAAAAATACACTAGCATTATTATATTTGTGCAGACCTAGAGGGATATTTCGGTAGATTTCCCACAGCCATATCTTCCCAATATTCAGCAATGCGTTATAGTAAAAGTGCACTTAAGAGGAGGAGGAGGGGGAAACTTTATTTAACAGTAAATTCGAGCTAGTTAGTAGGCGGGCTTCTCAGTGTTACAAGAGAGTAAGAGTAATTTTCTTCAATACATCAAACGTCATCCAGATATTTGTTCTCTACGCCTGAAGGGGTTGGAAAGCAATAAAGAGCTGCTTGGACATTTTCATCGGTTTCGATGCTTGTTATACTGAAAACCGGCACGTATGCTATTTATTGCGTTCATTAGCGAGTATATCAAGCCTTCAACGCCGTGATCATGGCATAACTGTTTGGGGTTAGACTCCGTTCGTTACGATAACCATGGTTACGGTAGATATTCGGGGCACAAAAGCCACCTTCAAGTACTCCGGACAACGTTGCCTACGCCGTTTCGCAGTTGCGTAGCACAAACGTTTTCATTGTATTAGCATGTGAATAAATAACGCACGCTGCGGATATGCATCTTATTGTACGCAGCCATAACGTAAGACAATTTCTGAAGATTGTACTGTATGCCTTACAGTCCGAAGAAAATGTCCACAAGAACTTTGTTAGCCTCCCTAACATCTCCAAACTTCCTAATAAGACGTTTGTGGCGGTGCATTGGGCACAGAAAAAAAAAAAAAAAACATTCATCTGATACAAGTCAACAACAACGAAGGAAATAAAAAAAAAACAGCCGTTTTATTTCCTACTGTGCGATGCGCGTGTATGGGCCCGCTGCATGGTGCGTAGCATTAGGCTGTTAAGTGTTCATAAGAGCATCTCAAAAAGGGTTTATGGAAGACTTCGCATTTTGAATACTTATCGAGGATCTCTGAGCACTGAACCTCGCAAATAAGCTAGAAAGGACGAGTTGCACACGATCTTCTGACCGATGCCCTAAGGAAGTTGTTCTCTCTCTCCTCGTGCGTTGCAAACTTGTGAGGGATGCAGCTTGAAATTATTCATGCGTGTCACAAGCTGGCAAACTCCCCAAATTACTGGAAATCCGCTTTTTAATTCACCAAAGAATCAAAGCGTGAGATTTCTAGCCCAGACACTGCTGCCTCTCACAAGCGTAGGACAGAGGCGCGAGTGTAGCAGCGGCGCGACTGTAGCAGACGAAAGCGGCGCCAGTCCCTAAGCTGACATGAGAGCCAGGGAGCGCCACTCAAACATCTCACCGCCAATACTCGAAAAGGGAAAGAGACGGCGTCGGCGGAGAGGAGTATAAAGTGGGGCTGTAACCACTGTTGCGACAGTGATTCCTCGAAAACCTGCTGTTGACCCTCCGTCATCGACTTGCCACGAACCGGCGTATTCACAGTGGCGAACTTTGCGCCTACTTGAACTATGCGCCTTTCAGCGACCTCGTGGCTTCTCAAAGCGCCAACCGGCCAGCGGCGGTGCTAACAAAAGCAATGCTGGGCGCCCTGCACAACAAGCCTCGGCGGCGTGCCCGCGCCTCATTGTCATGCCCTTTTGTGGCGTGTTGTCTTCAATAGGCCACTAGAAGAGTATTACCACCGAGGGATGCAAGGCGTCTTCGTGGTGGGGCAACATCGCCAGGACAAAAGAAGGCTCTGACCACGGCGGATTGCCACGGCGGGAGCAACCTGGCGCTCACCTGCCCCGGAGAGGAGGGGCCTCTCGTGCGTGTGCGCGTGTGTTTTGCGTGGTGGCGCTCCTATCAGTGCCATGACCTCCGTGATTGGTGCCTCCTGACGTCAGCTGGAGAAAAAGGGTGAAGGGGAAGGGACCCAACGTGCCTATTTAATCCCGCGCGCGCAGGAGCGCACTGCCCGCTCTCATACCAAGATGTAAATACTTGTATATAAAGTTTTCTTCTTCGTCAACTTGCCCATCATGACTGCCCCGGCACTTCACCTACCTCGGCCCACATCGACCACGCTACCATGGTTCGCAACAGTGGAAACACCGGTGAAATTCCCAACAGTGGAGTCAGCCCCTGGCTTCCCAATACCACACTCCCTTCGTAGACAACCGAGCTTAACTGCGCAAATTGCAATGTGGGAAAGCCAGCTTACAAAAATCGAGCTTACGCCCATCGCGTAAAGTGGGCTTCATTTCTAAACGAAAATGTATTGCTGAGGAGACATTTTTGCTGCGCCAATATTAGCCGACTAATGTAAAAAAAACTGTGGTTGATTTCTAAGTCATAGAAATCGGTAAAACACGAAAGTGAAATGTGCAGCGAAATCTGCAGCTGAGCATGATTTGCGGGTCGGGGGCTGTCTTGTGGGTGTGCTTGGCGAGCGACGTCCTACTGGCGGGTCGCTTCGGCAAAGCAGCACTGGCGTCATTTCCGTGACGGATATGACGTCAGTGTACACCGGCATAAACCACTTTCGTGTTAAAATATAAAACCCGAAAACGAGCAACCCGAAGTATAACGTACTTTTTAGTACTAAAGGTTGCTTCCCCGCAAGAAGATCCTGTATGCAGGGGTGCACCCTTTACAGGCCGCTTACTCCGCTGTGCTGGCGTCACTTCCGTGACCGATATAGCGTCAGTTAAATCTTTGTGTATCCGGGAATAAAACACTTTCGTGTTAAAATTTGGTGGTCCTTTTTTCATTTTCTATGTATATTTTTTCCATGCGCCAAATACGCACGCTGAGTCAATCGCTTCCGCGGACGCGAGACCCTGGGATCTTAGCCGCATACGGCTTCGCTGCACAATGAACGGGCCCGTTGTTTCACGTGCCGCAGGTTCCTCCGCCTCCGTCTCACGGCGCGACGCCGGCCTCGCCCTGGAGCGTTTGCTGCGCGCGGGGCGCCTCCGCGGCGGCGCGGGCAACCTGACGGGCCTGCTGGCGCTGCTGGCCCCGCTGGCCGCGCTGCCCCTGATCGCGGGCACGGCGCTGCCGCTCAGCATGGCGCCGCTGCTCGTGCCCGCCATGAGCACGGTGCTGGGACGACGTCGCCGGAGGAGGGACCTCCTCACCGCCTTCCTCGGAAGCGTGAGTCCTTATCCGACAGTTGGCGAAGAACGCCCCTTGCAGGCCGGAGCTCCCCAGATTATGGTATATCGACACCTGCATACAACGGTACGCGGTAGCATTGTTTTGCTTGTTGCTCCGCTCAGGGTGTGAGATGCGAGCGACATGGAGGTGTACATGCTATTGTCTCCTCGGAAAGTCGACGACTTTCTTCTCTGTCACACGCTGAGTTGCGTTGAAACCTATAAACAATAATGAATCACTGGGTTCCATGTTCTTTTGTTCTGTTTATTTATTTATTTATTTATTTATTTATTTATTTATTTATTTATTTATTTAGATAGTTGAGTTTGTTTAGTCAGCTAGTTAGCTAGTTAGTTTTGGTTAGTTTTAGAGGTACCGGATACCGCTGTAATCACCGGGCTGACCTGCTTGTAGATAGCCGGATGTTCTCGACAGACCCAGAATGACGAATCGATGAACAAAAGAAGCAAATAAAGCACTGCATATTTTTCGCGCTAATTGTTTTAAAGCGCAGCGCAATTACAAAGGTACCCCGCGGATACGTCCTCTCTAAAAACGAAAAATGCGGCTTTCACTATACCGAGCATCCACGCTACATAGCAAAACCTGGCGATGTTGTCTTTCGAGTTCGATAACGACAAGGACGTATTCGTGCCCGGCAGCACGGTTCTGCCAAGCGAGGATGCAAAAGCCGCAGGATAAAGAAACCTCGTATACGCTGGGAGGCAGGCGTGCAGCGCGTTTCTGCTAAGCCTAATTACAGACGTCAAGAGGGCGCAGTAAAAAAGAAGAAATGGTCCGACCAAAGCGAGAGACGCTAAGCCGGCACTGCCGCGTTCTTGATTCGTGCTTCTAATCTTAGTCAAAGGACTGAACCGCGCGGATGAGTTCCTTCGTTACGGTATCCTTAGCTTTTATTTTACCCCGACACGACCCAAGAAAGGAAAGGCGCTTTCCGGCTGACGAAAAATTATTAATCCGACGTTAAGACTTGTCTCGGCTTCGGTTAAAGCCTGTCAAAAATTGCTCTGCCGTCGTTCATACAGGGCGAGAACATTGTCACGTTGGTATGCATGCAATTATTTATTTATTTTTACCATTTATTATTTATTTATTGTGTCTTTCTGTCTTTCTGTCTGTCTGTCTGTCTGTCTGTCTGTCTGTCTGTCTGTCTGTCTGTCTGTCTGTCTGTTTGCTTGTTTGTTTGTTTGTTTGTTTGTTTGTTTGTTTGTTTGTTTGTTTGTTTGTTTGTTTGTTTGCCCTCAGTTTGCCCCCACGGAGAAACATCATATGCCTGCTCCAGTTGTATAACGATGAACGTGCTTCAAATGATAGCAGGATAAAAATGATCGTCAAGGGCACCCAATAGTTGTGATTCAACGCGTGACTCCAAATTGTGCGTTGAATATGTACTTATGGGTTTTGGTTTCTTTGTGGACATCACTATTTGCAAAAAAGCGCATTCTCATTATATACGGTGCATGTAATGCGAAGGCAAGATAACCGTCGGTCGGAGGGTTTGTAACTGGGCTAGTTGGTTCATTGCATGAAGTTGAACAGCGCAGGGGCGGGACTAAGAGCAGAGGCGACGGTTAAGGGTAACAGAGTGGATCCCTAGCGAAGGCAAGCTTGGCAGGGGGCGGCAGAAAATTAGATGGGCAGATGAGATCACGACGTTTGCGGGAATAAATTGGTAGCAGTTAGCACAGGACCGGGATAATTGGAGATCCATGGGAGAGGCCTTGCCCAGCAGTGGGGGTAGACAAGCTGATGATGATGATATGAAGAACTAGAGGTGAACGTGCCTTTGTATTTTGAGATTCTCACGTATTTTAACAACCGATTTAGCCCTGGCCAATCCCTCCTTGTGGGCACGTGCCTTGAGGGCATCATCATCATCCTCATCATGTCGCCGAATGGAGAGGGTGTAAACACAGATCAGGAAAACACGTGCGGTCAGCCACGGCACGTGCAGAGAATATCGCGCCTGGATCTGAGAGAACGAGCGGCTTTCCTCGCCCTACAGACGCAAAAAAGACGAAAAAAAAGGGTGGTGGGCCTATAACAGCTCCACCGGAAAAATCTAAAATAAACACTGATATCAGAAAGTTCCGCAAACAGGGGCATCCTCTAGAGATGTCACGTTGATGACATTCCGGAAGCCGAATCTTACAGCAAGTTCTCACGAGCCATAGATATCCGGGAAGTTGAACTCTGCTTCAAATCAAAGGGAAACGTTGACTGCATGCAGTATTCCCAGGTTACCTGCAAGTAGCAAGTGGCGACAAAAATCGCGAGTCTCATACGAGAAGATCACATTATAGAGCGCAAAAACGGGAGTCACCCTTTGTCCCATAAGAGTCTCTCGAGTGGGCCATGCAATAAAGCTTTACAGACCGACACCTTCTTCCACCACTCACGGAACTTTCACTATACGGAACCTATACGATTTGTTCCGCTATGCCGCTTTCGCGAGAGTTCGCGAACTTTATATCCCATGATGGGGACTGCACGAAACCACCCCGAAGACGAGCCTACGCGAACTTATTTGACTGGGCAGCGACGTTCTGTCCCACAACCCGCTGAAGCGAAGCGAAATATTGTCACGAAGCCAAAGATGACACAGTTGTCTTCAAGGAAAATAAGTTTACTGGAGCGAAGTTGTGCCTCAGTAACAACTTAAAGAATACACAGGCGGCGAAGCAGCAGTCAACAAAGTGACGTGCGCAGGCGAGTGTCGGTGAGTCGAATACCGCGGCGTCTGCTCTGCAGGCTTTTATGTTTTGGCGCGAGTGTTTCTCGAACCATCGATTTACATCCAGAACATTGTAGATCAAAGAAGATTATTCTGGGGTAGTGACGTTAGAGCGAAACGCTCTCCTTATCAGAATGAGATAACCCGTATGGCATAAAAATAAAGAATGGAATACGCGCTTCGCTTGGGGCACGGGTAACACATCCAGGTGCGGCCGGGCAGTAAAAACAAAACATAAACAAACAAACCCAATGGATGGTTCCCGGCAATATGATCCCCTTCAAGGCGTCCAGTTGTGTCAGGAGTTCACAACAATGCAGAAGTGACGCGTGGCAGGATTGAGGGGTTTAATTGGTTGGTTGGAACCAAGATATCAATGGCGCGTGCCCACTGGGGGGGGGGGGGGGGGGGGGGGGGGTAGGTGGGGGGGGGTTGGCCAGGGCGGACTAACATCTCACGGTGGAGGATGGCTAAGGAATAAAACTCGGCGAAAATCGCAGTCAAAACATTTGGAAGAAGGGAATAAAAATTTTCGAGAAATAGAGAAAAAGAAATGCTCATGTGAAAATAGAGGCTCAGTGCCTCGTGTTCAAATTCAGCGTGGTATGCCTCTTGATCGGGGACATCCAAGTTGTGCAAAAAATGCCTTGAAGGATAAAAAAACTGCGAATGATGTTTCGAGATAACTGTACTTAAAAGAGGGCGGAAATGCTGGGTGCTTACTCCTTAAACACTCGGAGCCAAGACGAGAGGTGGAGCATGCCATGTAAACATAACTAGCCTCCCTCTTTTTCTTCAAATCTTACATTCTGGACACAGCCTGGTAGAAGTTCAATAAGCAAGAGTAAGTTCAACGCTGTCGATGTCTTTACGGGGAAATTGCGTAATTAGATATTAGGCTTTTGTATTTTTTATTTGCTTGCTTGCCGCAAATCTTCCTTCTTAGTTCTGGCTGGAAAGAAAAATTCTGACTCCGCCACCACTATTTGGCTTTATGAATCAACACCGATTTATTTTTCTTTTTTCTTAATTATCTGCTTTTAGATGGCCTGATATCCAGGCACATCACTGCACACATATTTTAGCGCCGATTCAATAAATTGTTCTACTTCTCCTACTGCTATTTTCGAATCGCCGTCACCGTCATCATCATCATCATAACCGCCTTCGTCGGTGGCTCGAGGAGGCAGCGAGCGCGCGCAGGGCAGTCGCGACCCCGTCCATCAGCCGTGCAGCAGCCGTGCCTTCAGGATGGTCCTGAAGCGCTACAAGACGGTCCTAACCATCGGCGTCATCGCCGCCATGTCCTGCGTAGGCACGGTGCTGTTCGCGCTCACCCTGAGTCGCGACAAATCCCGCTCATCCCCCTCCCCGCTGTCGGCAGCTGGCTGCAATTCGACCGCCTGCCAGCTGGAAGCGGACCACCTCGAGGCCGGCCGCCTCGGCACTGCAGCTAGCGCTTCCGAGTGCCGGGGCTTCTACGACTTCGTATGCGCCCAGCACCGCCACGGCCGCCCGCTGCTGCACCAACAGGCCGCATTGGCGCTCGCGTCGCGGCTCAACGCGTCCCTGGCGGGCTTCCCGGCGCTCTCCGAGGCCCTGCTGCGCGGCTCCTGCCCGGGACACTACGCGCTGCTGGGCGTCGACCTGTACCGCGCCTGCATGGGCGTCCGCGACGGCGGCAAATCCGTCGTGGCCGACTGGGAGCAGGTTGTCCAGTTCCTCCGCCGCGTGGGGCTGGCCGACTGGCCACTGTCGAAAGCGCGGCCGCTGGACCGCTCGCCCTGGGACCTGGCCGGTCTGCTTGACCTCCGGCTCGGCATCTTCCCGCTGGCGCGGCTCTCGCTGCGCAACTACTTCGGCCGCATCATTATGCAACTCGATCGGACGCCGCTGCCGCTGCGCCTGCACCAGATGACGCTGCCCATCCGGGACGTGACCAGCTACGTGCGCATCGTCGAGGTGGCGCTGTCTCTGCTCCAGCTGACCAGCGCTGCCACCTCGGCGGGACCCGACGGCACGGCGACCGTCCACTGGGGCGCCGCGGCCGCGGCCATCGTGGAACTGGAGCAGGCTCTGGAGCGCGCGCAGCCGCGCGATGCGTTCGTCTACGGCCCCAGGCTGATCCGACTGGGCGACCTGCCGCGGTCACGCCACTGGAACTGGGCCGAGTACATCGCCATCGTGCGCGATGATTCGACGTTATTGGTACAAACAAACCTGACGCTGCTGGTCCACGAGCCCGAGCAGCTCGCGCTGGCCACGGAGGTCCTGGGGAACACCACCGCCGCCGTGCTGTTCAACTACCTGGGCTACCGAACGCTCGTCCACTTGGCTCCGCTGCTGCCGGAAGAGGCCTCCTTCCTGCTGCCCCTGGCGCCGTGGGCCGACGTCGCGTCGCCTCCGCGCCTCGCCGGCTGCCTGCGCCTGCTCGCGCACATCCACCCGTTCACGCTGCGCTTCTTCGCCGGCCTCGAACCCGGAACGAACCAGTACACGCCTCCGAGGCCGGGCGGGCGTGCGGACGCCCTATTTTCGGCCGCACAACGAGGAACTGCAGCCGTGGTCGAGACGCTGGCCTGGCGAGAACGGGGCACAGGTTTGCGTCGGGCCCGAACGCTTGTCCGGGCCCGCCTCGAGCGCGACCAGAGCTCACGGGCGGCGCACCAGCCTCCGTCTCCAAAGGGGCCCGTGCTGTGGCCAGCCCCGGAAGGCATACTCGCGGCCCTCCTCAAGGTGCAGTCTAGGCGGCCGAACGCCTTCTGGCTGGCGGCTAGCCCCGACAACGGCCTAGACTCTCGCCACCAAGTGGAGCCATTCTCAATGCGGGCCGACTACATCTTCGGGCCGAACGTGGTGTACGTGTCTCCCGCGTTGTCGGCGGCGCTGGACAAACCTCTGGGAGCCGGCGTCGAGGCTTTGGGCAACGTGCAGGCGGCCGCGCCATTGGTGGATGCTCTCCTGCGCGCTGCGCTGCCGGGCGAGCCCAACGAGCTCCTGCGCACGCCCCTGGGCCAGATGCGCTGCCTCGCGCGTCGCTTTGGGACCACGCAGTACGATGGCCACATGCCAGACCGCCTTCGCGAGCTCTTGCAGCCGTCCGCTCTGCTGGAAGTGTTCGCTCGAGGGCCCACTCCGCCCGAGGACCTCGTGGTTGGCCGGCGGCGATTTTCCGCGCGGCAGCTGTTCTTCGTGCACTGGGCCATGACGCTGTGCGACTCGCCGCAGCTGCAGAAGCGCATCCGCCGTTACAAGCAGGTTCCCACTCGGCAGCGCATCGACGTCACGCTGGTCAACCACGCCGCCTTCCACGGGGCCTGGAAGTGTCCCGCCGGCACGGCCATGCACCAGTCCAAGGCCTGCCCACCACTCACCCGCTGAGCGTGCAAAGAGAACGCGCCCCACCCCCACTTGTGTGCATTCTTTCCTGCGCATGCATTTTCAGCACGCTTGTTGTACAGCACAGGCAGTATTAATACAGCGACGCAGGGCGCCCCTCTGCCTGACGCACGTGGTGGGGGGGACGTCAATCTCGTTTTGAAGAAGTCGGGCTATAAACAAATCGTGCTTCATAGCTCCAGCACGTGCGGTAAGTGTGGCACGCTAATTGCGAAAACTGTGCTGGAGGCCCAAGGAGGAACGAGGCGGGTTGGGAGGGCAGGAAGGCTGGGGCGTTAGCTCAGCGGCGGCGGAGAACGAGGCCACGAACGCGTTCACAGCCACACCCATGCTCGCTAACAAATCCTCTCGGCAAACGCGAAGTAACCGGCCTCAAGGCGGCACAGTGGTACAGCGAAATTGAACGATGTGGTACAAAACATCGATGGCACACAAAGCCCATTAGCTGCTGACGCATATGGCTGCTATAACGCGGGCTAAAACCCCTCCATTACGTCCACGGTCATCTTTTATTGGACGGCGGACGAGAGCAGTATGCAGAAACCTTAATAACGCGACCAAGCGCCGACCTAACGTGCCCGTCGGCTACGTTGCATCGTGTGATTACGAACACGGGCATGCAGCCGGCCTGATGTCCCCGCGAGCAACGAACTGCGCGGTGGCCTGACGTCCCCTGCTACGAATCGTGCCCCATTTATGTGCCGCAATTCTCCCATTTGAGCGCTACGCGATTAGACGTTTCGCCGCGATGACAACTGCAGTTCTGCTCCAGCCGGGGATAGCGATCATCAAAGTCCTCGAAAGCCCGGTAGCAACACGCCGTTGGGTACACGCAGCGCAGGGTATGCGCTCCTCGACGTTAGTCCTAACGTTACGGTTTAAGGTGCACCGTTGTCGAACGGTACGCGCAGCTTGACTATAGAATGAGTTTGAACGTTGCGTGGCACGTCGTTAAGCTTGAAGTTTAGGTAATCTGAGAACTAACAACATACCCGCTCAGGAGGATTCACCAGGGACGATGACAGCTGTCGCCTGAAGCTCATGGCCGATATACCGAAGAAGAAGAGGAACGGTCACTCCTGCCACCTCATCTCACTAAAATTCACCTTCTCTGGGTTCCTGGACATGCGGGCCTCACATTCTACGAGGCCGCAGTCTCTAGCAAAGATCGCACTCTCTGGGCCTGTTGACGTCGTTGAAGGGACACCTTCAATAACCGCTGCTAGGTAGCGTAGGTTGTTGAAACTTCAAGAACAGCAAGAGCCAGTTTTATTGACTTTAAGAGATTTTATTCATCTAAATTCTCATGGAAATTTGAATGGTGCCCTTCGCGCAACTTAGAGATTATTATTACAGCCCTACGTTGTCGGGTACCCCGGCTAAATAGGTACTTACACACGTCTCGTCTGGCGCCTACAGCTCTGTGCAGCTATTGTAGCGAAGACGAGTCTGTCGAATAGATAGGAGGCTATGGTCGAACACTACCTCTTGACATGTCGACGTTTTTCACGTCTCAGACGTCAGTAACTGGAGGTGCCGCTTTGCAGAGAAGGGATATCCCTATCAGTGCCGGCTCTACTATCATTCGGGGCTTCCGAAACGGGGTTCTGCCGCCGGGATATATGCTCTGCCCTCCTGCGCTTCATTGAAAATTCTAGATTCAATTTATGATTGCCAGTGGCTACTCTCGCCTTGATTTCTGAGTTTTTTTTTTCTGTCATTTATGGAACCAGAACTCTTTCCAACCGATCTAAATTATCTTTTCTAAGCGCGTCGTAATTAATATAAGAATTTTATTTATTTCGACTGTCTTCTGTTGATTGGCCGATCCCCTGATTGGGTATGTGCCATATCTGAAGGCGCAACAACAACAACAATTTGGGAGCACATGTGTTGACGACGGTGACCGCCGTTTTGGCTTCGACCGCGGCCACCCAGTGAAGCTTGAGCCTCCTGGTCTGGGCTGAAGGGTATACAGTCGAACACGGATATATCGAACACGGGTATATCGAATTATTGTCTATATCGAACTCAAGAATTATCCCCTTGAAAATTCAGTGTAAAAGTATAGGAATTCGTACGTTTATATCGAACGGTATTTTTCCCCGACATTTTGTATATCGAACGCCGCGCGAGCTGAAAGGTGCTCTTCGGCGGTCGCTGCACCCCCGATTTCCGCGGTCGCTTAGTGCCTTCGCCGAAACCCGACAGGGACAGAAGTCGGGGCCTCGGAGAGTTACGCTTGCCTTCTCATGGATAACTGCTCGGCCAACCAAACCACCTGCGAACTCGACAACATCGAGCTCAAGTTTCTGCCTCCGAACACAACAGCCAGGCTGCAGCCGCTCGACCGCTCGGCTAAGTAGTTCAAGCTTGGGTACAGCTAGGAGGCGACTCCTCGATAGGCTTTTGACGAACTTCCGCGTGGGTACCGAGCTTAAAGTTGACCAGCAGGGGGCCATACACATGATGACGGGTGCCTGGAACAGTGTAAAGCAGAGCGTGGGCAACTGCTTCCGGAGGGCAGGCTTCGTGACGGCTGAATTTTCGGAAGCTTGCGAAGACGGCGACAACGACGAAGAGGGCATTGACGACACGTTTCGCGAGCTGTCGTCCCTTTTCCAGGCTGCTGTTCCAGCCGGAGTGTCTGCCGGCAACTCCGTGAACGCTGACAGCATTTTCTTAGGCTGTATCAAGCGCGGGTGACAAGGATATCGTAGCTGCGGTTGCAGGAACTCAGGCTGATAGCTCGGGTGGCGAAGATCGGACAAGGATGCGGCTACACGATCGTACCCCACCGGTGAACTGGCGGCTGCGTTCAGCTTCATTCGACGTAGTTGTGGCGACATGGAAGTAACTGGGCTGTCGCACCTGGATATCCTTGAGAAGATCGAGACCAGCGTCTTTAATTCCATATACAGGACGAAGAAGCAGGCCACGATCAGCAATTTCTTTTCACGCAAATAAAGCATCCTCTTGCGTCGTTAGTGCTGAATTAGTTGTCATTCATGAATGCGCCGATCGGTAAGCGGTCGTCCGCCACAGGTGAGGTCTCCTAGCCCATATTTTTTATATCGAATTTTTCATATATCGAACTATTTCGCGATCCCCTTGGAGTTCGATATATCCGTGTTCGACTGTAGTAATACAGGTACCTGGGGATAGGCGTTGCTTAGCCCGTCGTCCGGCTGAGCCTTACGGTTATGTGACATTAAGCCTATAGGGCTGGCAGAATCAGGTGTAATTTAGCGGGATTGGGAAATGTGTTCGTCTGTAAAAGACGCCATGTGTGTTCTTGATGGATGGTGAGTTGTGTGTGTGCCGGAGGGTAGACACGGCGAGAGAGGCGGTAATGGGTGGTAATTTCATTGCACGTGATCATCCGGTCTCTAGCGGATCTGGCACCATGGTATAGGGGAACGAGCTGGGCCCGGCTCGGATGGTGAGTTCTCGAGCCATACATGTGGGCAACTTCATTCCCCTCCAGGCCAGCGTGCGCCGGAGCGCAGATGATTTCTACGGGGGACGTTGGGGGTGCTTGTTGAAGAATTTTGAGTGCCTGAGGCGAAATAAAGCCGGAGGCGAAATTTTGAACTGCCGTTCTAGAATCAGTGATGACTGTGGGTTTGCTTTTGCGTTAGCATACTGCCGCCTCTTCCGCCATGGCTGGGTTGGTTGTAGGGATGGTCAGGAAGTTGCGCAGAACCTGACTGGACGGGCAATAGGACACGATTGAGAAGGCACCATGCCGCCGATATTCGGCTGCGTCAACGTAATGGACGTCATGTTTGTCGCGGTATATTACGATACCCACTAGGCTGCAACGTCAACATACCCACACAGGAAAATTGGCCGGCGATCATGACAGCTTCCGTCAGACTCTTTCATGCACACATTCTTTTGCACATTAAAAATATCGCAGTGTCTAGAGTGCCGTCCAACGGCGCTCTAGCTCACAAAATGGCTGACGGCGCAAAAGGGACTAAAAATATATTAATCGAACCCCGTTAATTCGAACACCGAGGGGAAAGAAAACCTGTCCGAATTGACCGGAGTTCGAACTAGCGGGGGTCCCTTTAGTTGGTTAGTTGGCGGTACATCACACGCTACCAGTATTAGAAACGCACGCGCGATAAAGTAGACGGTATTGCAAGTCCTTCAGCAGGGTTCTTTCAATAATTACGTGAAGCGAAACTACGGCATACTCAATGGTCAGTTCGAGATGATGCGAACCCGAAGAAGCATGCGCGCACTTTCGGACTACGATCCATAGTGCAAAGGTCGCGTGGCTTATGCCAGCTGCGTCAGTGTACGCGGAGCAAGCACGCAGAGGCTAGTGACGCCCTGAACTTTGGCCTTCGGCTTCGAATTTCGCGAAAAGTATGCTCTGTGCGGACGGGCAATATTGTTCGAATTAACCGTGGCACGCGTTTCAGATTCGAATTAGCGAGAGTTTTCCCCATTCAAATAGAGTTCACTTTGCCGGGACCAATGGACCAATTCGAATTATTCGTTGGTTCGAATTATGCGACTTCGAATTAACGAGGTTCGACGTAATTCAATTGAACATATGATTGGCTGAACGTGGGTCTGGATGGGAATTAAACCCAGGACCTCCAAGATGCGCGACGGGCACTCATACAACGCCACCATCACTCGATAGCTCCAGCTGACTAAATGCGTTGTGGCCTTTGACTATAGGAAACGTGCGTTGGAGACATGCAATGATGCCTACATGCGTATCTTGAGCCTGTTAATTACACAGAAGCAGCGATTAGGGGAGTACTATAGTTCCCTAAAACTATGTTGTACGCTCCGCGATGATGATGGTTAGGTTACAGTGAACTAGAATATTCTAGTTCACTATAGTTAGGTGTTAAGGGCATAAGGCGCTTCGCGATGCGAACGCGGGTATGTCCCAGCCTGGCGTTAGGGTTATCCTTACTCTTTCAGCCACCCGCCGCGGTGGCTCAGTGGCTAAGGCGTTGCGCTGCTGAGCACGAGGTCGCGGGTTCGATTCCCGGCCACGGCAGCCGCTTTTCTGATGGAGGCGAAAAGCAAAAACGCCAGTGTATACGAGATTTCGGCGCACGTTAAAGATCCCCAAGTGGTCAAAATTAATCCGTAGCCCTCCACTACGGCGCGCCTCATCGCCTGCGTTGCGTCGGCGCGTTAAACCCTACAATCAATCTACACTTTCAGCTCTAACGTCGTCAGCAGGTACCTGAGTTCGGCTTTGCATAGCACCTCGCCCGGCTGAGCCTCACGGTTGTGTGACGTTAATTAAGCCTATACATAGGCCTAACAAGGAATTGGCCACGGCTCTCAGCCATGACAAAAAAAAACGCAAGAGGGAAAGGGCGATGACGATGATAATGAATGGATGTGTTCGGCAATGGTAAGATGTGCTTAAATTTACGCGTAATTCTTTGTTTGAGTGGAATAGTGTCGAGTGCTACTGTACGCTTTTTGCCAGTGGCGCCCCTCTCCTCTTTGAAAAAAATTACTGGGTTTTAAGGGGGAGGAGAAAGACGAGGCCACTGATTCTGCCTATAATCAAATAGCGGCTGCCGATAAAAAAAATTTAAGGCAAGTGATGCGCTCATAAGGCTTATATGGCTCCTAATATTTCTGCTCTCACCACAATTATCAGCTATTTTGCATTGCCCCTAAGAAAAAAAATCTAACGGATGGTTCCATGAAGCGAACTCGCATTTCGCGAGAGCACACGTGCTCTCATGTCTCCTGTGTTTGTTTGCCTCATTGGTGTATTTTTGTCCCGCTTCAGGACATCACAGTTACGCACATTGTGCCGGCATGACAGCTGCGTTGACTCCATTCTTGCCGCAGTGCCAACCTTTGTCGCCGAACTAAATGGCATTGTGACTGCACTTAAAGGGGCCGGCCATAACGCCAATATACAACTGTGGTGCTCTGAAAAGCGGCTTCATACCGGTACCAATTTAATCTAAAACTCCAAACAAATAACTGAGATTATAAAAGGAAACATACGAAGCAGCTGTGACTGCCCGATCCACCGCTTCTGGCGATTTTTCTATGATGTCACAGAATGTCGTTTGAGCGACTGGCGGCCGCGGTCATAAACCACGGCCACGCGATCTCCCCCCTTCGAGATCGAGTAGGGGAGATCGGGGAGGATCGAGCGGCCGTGCCTAAGCCACCGCCGAGAAACACGGCGATAACAGTGGGGTCTCTATAGTTCCATTTGATCGAATCACTTCAATGCTTACGTGCTGGTTGCACACGGATATGTTTTAAGGTAGTTTCTATTATGACGGCAACCATGAGACTTACCGTCAGAAATTTCTCACGGCAGTCGCCTCTTGTTGGCTAAGCACGCCACCCGGAGATTCTATGGGACAAACATTCCCTAAAAAGTCGTATTTGCAGCTGCCCCTGTAGCGCCTTGGTATAGTACTTGGTTTTGAACGAAGCGGCTCAGTTTCAAGTCCGACATTGCGATGTTTTTTTTTTTTTTTAGTCTTCGGAATTTTTTGGTCATGGTGATTTTGTTAATGGTTTTTTACCCACAGGACTTCTAGAATGAGTTGCGTTACGTTTAATACAGGTGGTGTTCGATGTCGTTGGGCTGGGTTAGGTTAGGTTTCTTGCAGGTTGCATTTGGGGGAGGTTACGACGCGTTTGGTTAGGTTACATTAGGTTCGGTGGGGTTATGTTATGTTAGGTTACGTTGGGACGTAATATTAGCAGATTTTAGGCCAGTCAGCTTTTATGGAAACTGCCGTGAGAATTTCCCGGAGGTAATTCTCACGGCTGCCGTAAAATTAGACACAGCCATGTTTTAATGCCGAACCGTGCCACCTAACTACAGCGCGAAACGTGAAAGTGTTTCTGTTTCTGGAATTTTTTCGGGTAAAAACGTCTTTCATGGCTGAGAAGGGTCTGCACGAGTTACCAAAAGACAGTTCCTTCAAACTGAACAGAGTTTTATCTTGTGTTTTGTCCCCCGGGTAGTGTAAATTGAGCCGCGCACAGGTATGCATCGTGCGCGCGAACGCGTGCGTTGCTTGGTGCAGGAGGGCGCGGACGGAGCGTGGGCCGAGAAGCAGGACGAAGTCCTGGCGGGCTACCTGCAGTGCAGCGGAATGCTGGCCGCGGACAACCACTGCCTCGAGCGACTCGCCTGCCAGTTCTCGGCAGACGCGCTGCGTGCGCCCCTTCACAAGGACGTCGCCTCGCTGTGAGCTGCGCCGCTGGCTCAGACGACGCGTCTTGCTTTGTGCTTGGCGAACGCGAAGGTTTCTAGGGTCTCGAAGGGATTTTCAAATGCGAGAGCATTTGTGGGGCTAAAACCTCCCCTTCCAGTTCGTTTTTTCGTGACTCAGTCTTTCCAAAACTTGATAGAAGATTGCGAGGTAGGAAGGGGGTTGGGGAGGCTGATGGTGAGGACAAAGTAAAAGAAAGTAGTACGGGGGGGATTAAAATAAATACGAACAATGGAGAACACAGCCTCCGAAGCATGTCGCACCGGCTGGCTGCATTGTCAGTAAACTGCGCGCAGGCGTAGTTTTTAAAGAGAGTTTGAGAGTACTGTTAGGGGAAATGCTTGATAAAGAAGCGACGCCGGTCACTTATTTCGAGGCGTGTTCTTATGCTCTTTCGCCACAGAGCATCCTGTTATCTACTACATTCGGGAGCCAAGCGCGCAGCAGGCTGATTGCGGTAAGCATAACGCCCTTCAACGATCATCCCGCTTAGTGGCGACGCAGCGTGAAAAGGCGCCTCAAAATGAACGACCGGCGTCGCTTTTTGATCAAGCATTTCCCATAAATGTAAGCCACACTCTCAGACGCATTCGAAGAAGTGCGCATACGCGCAGCTTACTGACTTTGCAGCCAGACGGTGCAGCACGCATCGGAGGCTGGCCGCTCCATTGTTCGCATTTATTTTAACACCCCCTGTACATATTTGTCTTCGTAATTTCCTTCTAGCCATATAGTAACTACAAAATGCAACGCACGGATAGCTTGTCTTGATTCGATACACTCAAGCCGCATATGTACATTTCAAGTTTGTGACAATTTTTCAGCTAAGCAATTTTTTTTTTTTGCATCTTCTTTAATGCTGCGGCAAACGGGTGCTTCGCCATTCAATTTAGAGGATTGCGTCGAACCGACGCCACCGCGTGTGCCCCGTGTCTTCCCTTCTGCAGCGCTAGCTAAAGCATTGCCGCGTGGTTGTGCGTGCAGGGTGATCTACACGCTGCTGCGGAACCGCTTCATCCCCGAGCGCTTCAAGCGCAGGCTGCGGGACGCCGCGCAACAGGCGCGGCCTGCCAGGAAGGAGCAGCACGGCGACGCCACGCAGCACTGCCTGCGCCGCTTCCCGTGCGAGCAGCGGCGCCGGAGTCCCTTCGCTCATGTGGCCGCACCCGAGGCTATACCGCCGCAGCACCAGGAGAACAAGATCGCGCACCGAACGACGGCCCACCACTGAAAGCGAGGGTGTAACACCCTTTACATGTGTAACACCGACTAACAGGAGTAGAAGGTGCTACTCTCTGGGGACGGTTCGGAAATGAGTGAGCGAACCCGTGCCGGAAGGTTACCGTTCGCGTAACAGATCGCGCATTCGCAGTAGACTCAAGCAATCACGGTAAACAATTACGCAAACATGGTAACGGTATGCTAAAACTCCCTAATAGAGAGTGTTAGCATAGCGGCTAGCGTACGCTACGTTAGGGCTGGCGGGCACTGGGGCCCGACTGCGTATGTGTGCATTCGTTCCGGTGAAGTGTGGCCCTCCTCGCTGTGCCCCTGGGCGCATGCGCAGTCGGGCCCTGGTAATCACCGGCCCTAGCGTAGCGTACGCTATCCGCTATGCTAACACTCCCTAATGACCGTACATTGACAAGTTCTCAATACTGAATGGTCGGCTCGGTGATAGTCAGAGAGGACTTACAGTGAGCCAGACATTAAGGGAATTCGCCATCTTGAATGCTGTAGTTCCTGAATTCGCTAAAATTGTCAAGTCAGTCGTCTTGTAATCTTCGCGCTATGCTAAACTCTAGTGCTTCCATGTTTTTGCATTTGTGGCTAAGTATGCCTACAATCTGTGAAAAATAAATTTGCACCGGGTTAATATCTTTTGAGCTGCCTGTATGTCTGTAATACATCACTAATTACAGGAGTCGAACATAACGGGCAAGTTCCATACTTCTTGCAATTCGCGCAGCTTGCGAACAGATCTTCGCCGGCGCACGGCCGACCAGGTCGTGTAGAAATTGGCAGAGTTGTGCGGTAGTTGTGTCAGTAGTTGTGTCAGTTATAGGGGTTGAAAATACAAACCTGCGTGGGTTGATTGATCAACCCTCTGAAATATCAGACATCTATACTTTTACAAAGGAGCTATAGCTTTTACCGAAGGGCTGTAAGAAGGTGGGAGTTCGGCTGTTTTCTGTAAACATATGCTTCGTTGGCGTGAGGGAGCATTAACTGGCAGTTTCTGCATGCACACCTGTACTGCTGGTGCCAGCGCACGAAGTCATTCAGCTTGCCACGTGGTTGTGTTCCGCTCATGGTCCGTAAAAGTTATCTTCTTCTATATTACGACGTTCGTTATTTCAAAGAGGGAACGTACCAGTATGAACGGACCAGAATTTTTTTATGCCTGAAGTCAGATATTTTAAAGCGGTGCTTTACAGGGACCACACAGATAACATGAAGCTTTGCTTCATTCGTAAGACTGCGGCGTTTGTGGATCACTATACGTCTTTGATCGACATGAAGGAACGCGGTCACTGCTGAATAATTCGTGACCGAAGGGGGGATCTCGAATTTCCCGCTTTCTTCTTGAGAAGGGGTATAGAATAAGGACGCTCAATTTTTTTGTACCAATAAAGTTTTTCAATCAATAAGTGAATTCCGCTCCTGAAACTGCCTCGAGTAGACTTCGTGGGTGTCCCCGCCGTGCACGCAGCCGAGGCTAATTCGTGCTGGCGACTGCAATCGGATGACTGAAAACCGGTAAGCGCATTCGTAGAGGTGACTGCGACTGGGTGTCACGAAAATCGCCGAAACTCCCAACTGAGATTTGTCAAATAAATACTTCAACAACTAAAGGCTTCAATACCACTGCTGGGAAGACCTTTTCCCCATCACCATATGAGCATTCTGCTATCAAAAAGAAAGGGCCAAGGGCCTTTATTAGTAACCCAAAAGGGATGGTATATCCATGAAGCACACTGTATGCCGAGCCCCTTAAATGTCGGCGTCACTTTATACACAAATGCCTTGCTAGGAAGGCATTATTTTAGGTAATATGCAAGAAGTTCTGATGAAAATATGAAGGCCCTAGAGCCTCGTGTTAAATACCTCATAGACCCCACGTGTCCCTTTACAGACGCCTCTACTAGCACACACAAATGCATTACTCGAAACACATCTTTAAGGGCAATATAAGAAGTCTGATATCAAAGTGTGATGGTCCAAGGGAAGACCCCCCCGGGTGCGCCCGTAAAACGCCGTAATACGAGCCCTTTCAAGTTGGCTTCACCGCTACACTAAGACGCATTGCTGAAAATACATTTTTAGGTGTCAATATAAAATGTTCAATAGCAAAGCACGAGGGCCCTGGTGCCCTTTATTAATAGCATTTTCGTAAGCGGTGGAAATGTGACCCATCAAGCATTTAGGACGAAGCCTCGTTGAGTCTACTCAGAAATGCTGAGCCATTAAAAAAAAAATCATGCACCCCTCCGTCTAACGACGATTACGGTTGAACGCGAAGCTTTCTCGTGTTGGGTTCTATGGTCGGCCAATCCCACACTGCGAGTATGTGCTGCTCTGGGGGCACGCGCCACTTTTCTAGAATACCCACAGCAACACTTTTCTTTCACTCCACCCACGGCCAGTCATCTTCATCGTCATCGTCAGAGAAAGTTGAATACAACGGCATCAGTGAGGACAATAAAGCTTCGCTTTAAAACATCGAGCACGCTCGTTCTGGTGGCTGGGATACACTTTGGCGCTGAACCATGCACAAGGCCGCTGTGCGAACTTCCTAAAAAAGGGTTAATTACCTGCTTCTCAAAGATGATCCTGATTGTAAACGTGCTTTCAAAAATAACGTCAGCGCTGAGCAAACAGTATAGTACACACACACGCGAGACGGAGGACTGGACTGGCGCTACTTCAACTGATTGTCGAAACGCATCATCGCCACTGCCTCTATTCGGGCCTCAACACAAGCTCAAACAGAAGAAATAGCCATCGCACTTTCCCTCAGCTCCATTCATCAAGGCTACATCACAGTAATCATGGAGTCGCAGGAATCCTGCCGACATCTCCAACAACGCCTACCGCCTCTGACTTCCCAACGCATCAATCGAACACACTTGGGTCCCCCACCCGAGGAATGCTACAATTTATGGATTCCTGGTCATTGTGGGTTGGCCCGCAATGAAGCGGTGCACTTTGATTAAAAAATAGAGCGCAACTTCGACAACGACACAAAGGAAGAACGACGTGAAAAGCGCTTGTCCCGTCGTTCTTCCTTTGAGGCGTTGTCGAAGTCACGCTCTATTTTTCAATCACAATGCACCAACTTGCCCAACAGCTGTGTTTAACGAAGCGGTGCACGAGGCGGCTCGAGAAGAAGGTCATTTCCCCCGACACTACTTCTTCCACATTGTATTCCACTGGTATTTTGCATTGTATTCCACTGAAATCCAAACCCACAGCTTCCCTCCCCACACACTTCGGCAGCTGGTGTTCCCTACTTTTCGCTCACCACAATGCCAGCGACTAGTGGACTAAGGACCACCCCCAATGGTCCGCCTTCGGACATGCAGTCGGACAGGGCTCTTTTTTTTATTCAAGCCAGGTTGAACCTGCTTGCTTCGAAACAAATCACGTTGTAAGACGACAGTATTTTGGCTGCCTATGCCGCAACGCTCCCTCCTCTCTCTACTCCTACTAGACTCCTGCACGACCACTTCCCCGCCTACGAAATCTTTCCCGTTCTACTCTCCAGGTACCCCTCCTCCTCTCCTGGCGTGTTACGCATGCCATGGCACATCTAAACCATACCTCCTGCTCCTCGTCTGGTCCTGCCCGGGCCTTGCTGTACTGCGCGCCCAACAGTGCCCGGCGAGGGTTTATGCTTATGAAGAATGGATTCGACCAACTTGCCGCATAGAGGATACTTAGATCTCACTCCGGACCTTCGTCACTGCGGCCTCCTCCGTGGCGGGGAACTGCCCTTCCCCTTGCGGCTTCGGGCCATCCCTTGTTAAAGTTTGTGCCTCCCATCCTCCCCTCCTACACTAATCCCCTCACGCTCCACTTCTCTCCCTACCTTTCTGAAATACCACTACCTTTACCCTTGCACTCCGATCCTTATTGACTTTCCGCTCTCTCGTTCCACACCTCTCACTCCGAATCTCCTTCCCTACCCAAGTAGCACAGAACTTTAGAATAACGTTATCTGGAAGTTACGAAAGTTTAAATAACGTTATATGCTACATGGCAACGTTAATGTAACGCTTAACAAAACATTCAATGTTTATGTCGTTCGTTAGAAACACGTCGCGCGGATTATTGGAAGGTGGGTTTAAATAGAACTAATTATGGAGATCAAATGTTACGAACAGTAATTCCGAAGATTTTGAACGAAGGAATTCCATGAATTGTTCTTGTAAAATTTATGGTTGACATTTTCTATATTGTGTGTGTAATTCAGAGATTTTTCGATTTCGCCTTGTTTGTTTAAAGTTGTCGCTTACTTTACTGTATGCAAATGTACTGCATTTTTTAAGATGCCTAATGATCATGTGTGCTAATATGCATACTTCTTTTACTGTTGTAATCCAGTGAGCATTGTCAGGTTATTTCTCTTGTTTGATTGCGTAGGGAAGTTTCCAACCCGGTATATATATAGTAACATTTATAACCCCTTCACCGATTGTTACCTGTGAAACAGTCAAAAAGGTAGACCATGTGCTATCGCACATTCTCGTTATTCATGTGTTGCTGTATGCTGTCCTTACAAACAGGGAGCGGGAGCTGGTGCAGCTGCTAAGAGCAGCTTTTTCTTTCGCCCCCTCATGTGCTACTTGGAACATGAAATAAAGATTACTATTATTATTATTTTTACGTTGAAAAGAAATATTAACATCCAGGACACAACTTAAAACAAACGTTAGAAATACTAACGTTATTACAATGCTCAGGACACAACACGCAAATATATAGGCATTATGAAAAGGTTCAAGGCTTGTTCAGGACGCAACATTAGTGGGACGTAAAAAAATATGAACATTATGATAATGTTAATGCATAACCGCAAAGCAACGCTACAAATACCATATTTATTGCAAAGTTATTACAATGTTCAACACATAACGTCAAAGTAACGTAAGAAGTATAACGTTATTACAACGATCAAAGTAAAAATCTCAGGTAACGTAAAAAAATCTGAGCATAAGTATAATGTTTAACTTATAACGTCAGAGCAATGTTACGCTCCAAACAACATAGTGTTCAAACTAAGTGTACAATACAACTGGGTTTTTACCGGAGTCCTCCATTGAAGGATTTGGTAAAATTTTACACAGTGGCGGCCAGGGGGTTCCAGGTGTCAAAACCCCCTTCCCCCAAAATTCCTCGGGGGTGGGGGCAGAAGTAAGGTCACCTAAGAGTGGTACATTCGTGCGAACATAAATCCGATGCTTTCAGGGCGCATACAAGAATCTCGCGCGTCACGAGAGCCAGATGACGCTTCCAGCCCGTATCGGTCGGTTCTTCTGGCTCCCTATTCACCACTTTGACATACTAAAAGGGGGGAGTATATTTCGGGTTGTTTCCTTGCTTCACATATATAATTTTGCATCTTGTACTGCCAACGTGTCGTCATTGATTCTTCTATCTTCGGCGTGTCTTCCACCGCCAACTTCAAGCCCGGTGGAGGCCACATGCTCGTTCAACCAGTCATCGTATATCGATCTTGTACCAAGGATACACACGGCACAGCTAAAGGCCACATCTTTATCTTCTTTTCTGCGATCGACGCGGGCCTATCACAGCTTTTCGTTTTCACCTTTTCCGCAGCCCTCACGCAACCTCCGCTGCGTATATCGTCACAGCTCCTAAAGAAATGAGTTGCGCCACGGAAACTAGGCAAGCCTTCGTCAGTGACTGGAGCGACAAGACAGTCAAATGTTTGTTTAGGCTCTCGACATTAGAAAGATCAGAGCACTAGTAAACGTGCAGGGAGAGGCAGCTGTTTGAAATTGTTCTCTGTTAACAATGCCGCGCCTTCCGCCTTTTCAACTCGCTAGCTCTGGCGTAATTTAGTCAGGACCTGAAGAGAGGTCCCCGCTTGTTACATTGTTAAATAAGTACACGTTATTTGGAAGGATAAAATAATTCCACAGCTATCTCGAATTAGGCTTAAAATGAAAAAAAAAGAAAGAATCAACTGCCCGTTCTTAGCAGGCGTCTTCACGAAGACACAGAAACGAATTACGGGCGGGGCTGGAAGGGAGGCTAACGATATAAAATTCTGGCTACGCCGCCAGTTTTAAAAATTGCAGCAACATGAATTCAGGACGTAATTGCATTTCGACGCTGTAGATGTGCTGACACAACAGTTGTAAGTGTGTGTGCGCGCGTGTGTTTATATTGTTAAGTTATGAGTACAGCTCATTTACTGTATGCCAACGCGCTGAGGATGATAAATTACAGCGCTAATCGTGTCATCAGTTGCGGTTTTGCCTGCTGATAGTCCGCGCGAAACATTTTTTCGGGCCAATGCAAACGCCAGCCTTGATGACTTCAGAGAGACACAAAGGCTACTTTCCCCTCGGTCAACGTTATTATCGTTCCTTCCATTCGATTCAAAGCATACTCCAGTCAACGACCGGTCCCCTTCATGACCCGTCCCGTCGTTGGCCACCACAATGATGCATCCGGGGGCGCGGGAGGAGGAGGAAGAGGAGGAGGAGGAAGAGGAGGAGGGGGTCTTGCTCATCCTCTCATAACCAACACAGGAAGTGCATCGAAAGCCCGTTTTAAAGCGAAGCTTTATTGTCCTCACTGATGCCTTTGTACGCCAATGCGCCCTGCAGGAAAGCCAACTTTCTCTGACGATGGTGATGAATGATTGCGGGTGAAGTGAAAGAAAAAAATGAAGGAAGCTCGCACTAATGCGTAAGACGACGGTAGCGAAGCTGTACACAACAGTAGCGTTCTTCCTCTTTTCGCCTCACGGCGTTGTTTACAGCCCTGCCGCTGTACGAAGGACCAGCTAGATATTCGTCTTCCTCTATCGTACATGGTTCTGCGCCGCAGGTGTCCTCGTGGCCTTCTTTCGTGGCGCGCGCTTATCGCTGCGGTGGTGGCCACTCGGCTTCCCCCGTTACTTCCCGCGCATGAGTCCCGAGCACGTCTCCTTCCCCTCCTCACCTATCTCTCTCCTGCCGCCTTTCTCTCCCCGTTATCGGACCGCTTCTCCGTGCCGGGCGCTTGCGGAAGAGGGTGTGGTTTCACCTCTAGCACTCAAGGGCAAAACTGGTCACCCCGCGAAGATTGCCCGAGGTAGCGTAGTGTAGCTTGTGTAGCTTGCGCTACAAAAACGCTTTGCGTGGCCAGTATCGAACCTGGGTCCCTCGCGTTATGAAGCCGCCGTCTATCCGATTGCCCCATTTCGACATGGTCGAAACGGCTTGGAAAACTCAGACGACAACCACAGAACCCGTCACAAGAAGAATGGTGTTGCTCTGCGTGCTGTAAAGCTGTTATCCACAAGATGTTAGGCCTTACTTCCAATTTTTAGGTTTAGGAATTTACGCCTAACGTCGTATCTTGAGATTTAACTGGCATCCACTAAAAAAATTGCTCACTGAACGCCATGCAGCAGGTACCAATTAGTGCCGTACACCCCAAACCCAAACGTTAGGTCTACGGAGTTGCTGTGAGCATTTTAGAAAAGTGGTGCGTACCTCCAGAGTATTACCCACTCGCAGTGTGGGACTGGCCAACCAAAGAATCCATAACGAGAAAGCTTCGCTATGGACCATCGTCGTCGTTAGACGAAGGGGCGCATGATTTTTGTATCTTGTATCCCGGCGTGCGGCTGCTTCGTATTTTTCTCTTGCGTATGTCTTAGCTGCACCGAGCGTTAAAAAAAAAATCTCCAACGCAGTGCAGCAGAAAGTTCGCTGTTTCACCTAAAAACACACTTGTGGCCGGGAAATAACTGGATTTGCAAGTCAAGTGAAAGTTATACCTCAAATAAACAAGAAAACAAGCTTTTTACTGTTTTTAATATGCATGATAAAGTTAAAAGTTCTTTAACGGAACTGATGTAGTAATGAGGTTTAGACAATTTCTTTAAAAAATAGGAATACTGTAGATTGGTAGTTTTATGTGAATTTTTTACGTCATGTCACGTTTTCGCTTCAAACTCTGTACTATCGAAGCCGAAAACCTTAAAATGTGAACGCTTGTTGGTATGAGCTTGTAGAATGTAACGAACTCATACCTGCAGTGAAAGTCAGAGCCTCCCTGCGCATGATTTATTCAAATGCCGAATAGCGGATCTTTCGGGCGAAAGAAGGAATGGGCGGCTGCACATTTTCGGGTTATTTTCCTGGATCCCTACTGGTGAGAAACAAAAAGAACGGAAATATTCGGTCAACGGTCATTGGGGAGGGGACAGGTTGTTCTAGATTCACTTTTTCCTTGCACGGGGCAAGGATTAGAAAACATTTAAAAAACAGCTTCTGGCCGTTTTGCGTTATTTCCCGTGAGTTACTGTGAAATGGTATCATGGTATTTCTAGTCGAATGGCTATGTAATTTTCGGAGCAATTTGGCGAATGTGGGGGGTACAGGAGAGGGAGTACATGTGCAAAGGCGTTCCTGGCGCTACAAAGGCGTGCTTTATCAGCACTCAGGCGAGGCACCACGTAATCGTGTTCGCTAGCAGCGCACAAACCACAATAAAGGCCGCGGGGATGACCATATTTTTTTTTCTGTTTTAAGCATACCTGTACAAAAATCCCCTTCCTTGTAGTTAGGTGACTGGGACCACCGACAACTGGAGAGCTTTCGGTACGCGCCAACCGCTCTGGTAAGCTGCCCACAGCTCTTTTTTTAACGAAGTATCATGTTTCTGTCTAGTAAAAGTAAAGTTTTAAGCAAATTCTGGTTTAGCAAAACCACATTGTCTCTGGTGTTTACTTTCTTTCATTTTTTTTACGAACTTTCTCCATACACCCAGGGACGCGTATTTCGTGTTTTTCGTGTTTTGTTTTTAAACGTTCCTTGATACTTGTGTCACGATCAGACTCGTTCAAAGTTAATGTTAAATCTTGTTCGCGGGTCCTCCTCAATGCGGTCGTCGAGAAGAGCAGGTAAAGAGGGTCAGGCAACGGCCGCCGTTAGAAATAAAAGCGGAACCCCGCTGCTGCCCCCGAGGGCGGGTGGAGAATGTCTGGTGAACAGTACCATCGTGCGACGCGTCTTTGTGTAGCGTCCCCCACGGCGTTTTGTTCATTCAGACAGGTTTCAGCCGCAGACGGCGGCTGGGGAAAGTTGCTGGGAGGTCCGCCCCCTTCTCGTTGCATATGAGAATGGAAGAGGGCAAGGGTTTTTTTCTCGCGACGGCTGAGTCGACTCCGTGCGTACCCAACGCAACCTAGTCGCTGCACCGCATGGTTCACCTGGCACACTATACAGTTGGAAACAAGTAATGCGCACGCGTATACGCTTGCTCGGTCGTAGTCTAGCCAACCGAGACCTATTTAATCGCTGGATATTCAAGACGGAGCGCCAGAGGCGGCCGTTTGGCAATGTGAGCGACATAAAAAGGAAAATAAATGGGGAAGGTGTGCATGAACAGCTCGCGAGTATTATAACGTGACAAAAAAGGGTTCAGCCGGATTATATTACTACCTGGTTCGGAACATAGCCGACGCTAATGCAAATGAACCAGACAGAATGCATCCCTGGATTGCCATTAAGTGCGAATGCACTTCTTAGCGAGCCTGAATCGTCCGCCGCCGTCGTCCGCATAGCAACAGCTGCGGGTGCGCGCGCTCCTCGTCTTCCCTAGCAACGGGGGGAGATGGGCGCGCGCTACTCTCCTCCTCCTCTCTCTGCTCAGTGACTGCGGGTGTTGGGCGCCTCCTCTCCACTTCGGGCGGGAGAGCTCTCGCTCGCGTAGCGGGCGCTCCGCATTCCGACGCGTGAGGGCGCTCGTGTAGCCCTCGCCTTAGAGCCACTAAATAAGCTTTAGTGACGCTACCTCGCCTTAACGGCGGGCGCGATGCGTGAGGGCGCTCGTGTAGCGGCCGCGTGGCGCGGGAGGGTATTAGTCGAGCGCACGCCGTCGTCGAGAGCGGTCGCTGGTCCTGCATCTCGATAACGATGATGGCGGACCGGGCAACGGTACCAGCAATAACGAGTGAAATATCTTTCTTTGTAGTTGTGTGCGTGTGTGTAATCTCTCGACTACTCATTAAGATCACGATATCCACCGTAATCGCGCAATCAACAACCATGCATTCGCACTTACACACTCTCCCCCTCGGGGAAGTGCGAGGGAATTTTTTTTTGCTGCTACCATCTTTGTATTGATACATTATTCGTAAATAAGCTGAGCTGGTAATGCTCAAGGCTCAGCTGTTTGCTATGCGTCTAGAGCCTTCCTATTCACATGTTCCTAGCTATTGTGCAGAAATCGTATGGTTCACTGGCGTAATCATCTTAACCATCAATCCCTCGGCGGCGCTCATCATCTTCATCGTCATCACCAGCCTCTTCCTTGGAGCAGTGCTGCTGCTGTATTGTGTGCAATTCCTGAAGGCGTTTCACGTACAGATCGCTTACCAGTCGGTGACGCAGAAGGAGGAGCGCCTCTGCGTGGTCGAGAACCGCGGTAGGCCTCTGACCGACGTCCACTTCAACAAGCGCCCAGTCGAGAAGTACACGCAAACCAGGGAGGTCCGCTACGAGAGGTCCGACGCGACTTCCGCAGCTCCTCGCACAGTGCCCCGAGTCGCCTCGAGCCGGAGCACGCGAAAGAGAGCATTTGGAGAAAGACGCTGTTCTCGCACGACAGACCGCCGGCCAGACGCCGTGGATCCGGACTACGCGCGGGAAAGCGCCCGCAGGAAGGCAGATAACGGCGCCCCAACTGCAGACGACATGGCGGAGGAATACGCGCGGGAAAGCGCCTGCAGGAAGGCCATGATGTCCAGAGAGCCGCCGCCCTCTAGGTTGCACGCGCAGCAGAAACCGGACTACGGCAGCGAAGAGATGAACTACGACGAGCCCGAGTGTCCGCAAACGCTGTCAAACTTGCACCTGAACCAGCGCATCGACCAGGACCGCCCCTCCAGCAGGAACAGGAATGTCTCGTGGGGTTACAGGAGCCACGCACGGAAAGACAGCTCGCTGACTTCCGTGTCCGCCGCAGAGGATTACGGGCCACCGACCAAGTCACGGCCGTTGATGTTCTCCCTCAACCCCGACAAGAAATCCAACAGGCCACGCGACGGCAGAACCCAAGCTGCCGTCGCGTGGTTGCGGCTGGTTGCGGAACCCACGCGACTGGTTGCGGAACCCAAGCTGCCTCATGCGACGGGCGGCCCCAGAGTCTGGCGCTCGAATTTCAGAGAGAGCATGCCGAACAGCGAAGTGGACGAAAATATCTTTGGTGAGCAGAACGCTTCGGAGCTTTATCAGGCAATCAAGAGCACGAAGGTGGGCCGAGGGCCACGCGCAAAGGCCGAGTCCACGCAGCGAGAGACCCTGACGCGGCAGTTCGGCAGTCGCGCTACGACATCGGGCAGCAGCCCGGCTCGGACACCGTTACAAAACGCCAGCTCATGCTGCTCATTGACGAGTTTCTCAGCAAAAAGGGCCCTGAAAAGCGGGGTGGGGAAGGCGAGTAGACCACCGCTGACCTGACCGCTAGCCATCTGCTCGCTTGGAGCCGTGTGACGACGCAGAACTTATTGATTGGATGCCCGGGGAAACACGCTATGGTGCGTGGCGGCGCGAGTTGGAATGTATTATAACGTATGCAACTCACTACTATATCCGTGCTACATGTGATTTGATTTTGATTTGGCCTGTTAGTTACTTTTTTCGATTTTTGTTCATATTTTGACATTGTCAAAACAGCGCACCCCTTTCACACGAAGGGTCTATCGAGCGTTTACGCACGCGTATTAATATAATTTTCCCCGCCTAATATCTTTGATGTTTGAACGTAAGAAAAAAAAGTTTTACATTAAGGAGAAAAAATGCAGGAAGCTCACACAAACGCGTAAGACTTGAAGGTAGCGAAACTGTACGCAACCATCACGGTGGTTTAAGTCCATGATTGCAGCCGATTTGCTTTTTCTTCGCTGCCGCAACGACCTTTACTCCATCTTTGTTGCTATAACGGCGAAGAAGAAGCAAATCGGCTGCAATCATCGTGGACGACGCGAGGAGGAGTAGGTCTTCTTCCACGAACGAACGAAAAAAATCGCACTTAAACTAGGCGCCGCAGGTGCAACGTGTGCACTATCACGTGCAGTACTTTTTTTTTTTTTTGGGGGGGGGGGGGGGGGAGGAGGGTATGGCCAGTCTCCCTAAGTGATACACTTGGCTTGACGAATGTGGGCTGTTTCTTTTTTCTTTTCAGCATGAGGCTCGCACAGCATGAGTACGCTATGCCGTATCTTTAGTGTTGCCACGATACGGCGAACGCTGGAGTTATTTTTGAGGTCAATGTTGGCTAATCTCCTTCTAGCGAAGTGGGTATGCTTGGCTTGATGAACGTGCGCTCGAGGCACGCGTGCACGAGAGCTTAACTGCGGGCATTATACTGCGGGCATTTTTAACGCTTAACTGCGTTAACTGCGCTTAACTGCGGGCATTTTTAACTGCGGGCATTATACACAAACGATTTTCTCAACAGCTTGGAGCTACCTCACCTGCGCAACAACAACAATATTTACGAAGCAAGAAATAAAACTTCAGTATCGCCTTTTCTGCGCTACACACACGCGTCGTGCAGAAAAGCGCACTTGCTGTTTCCGTTTACCACGCGAAAACCTAAGCGTGCTCTGGAATCTTATCCTAGAAAATGGGGCAAAAATTATACAGTTGAAGCTACAATTTAAAGGGCGCAAATCTGCACGAGTTAAATATTTTTAACCATTTCCTTGCTATGTGTTTTAGCTGCAACAAAAGGATGCTTTAAAAGAGCAGCCCAGGCCACCGCATGCAGCAGATTTGACTTCGATGTATCTTTAAAGAACTGAGTGGCTTTGTACTAACAGGAATTAAAGGGACACTGCAGTGAATTTTTCAAGCACCCGGTTTTGCTTGCACTGCGTAGACTGGTTCAAATTACAACACTTTTCATCGTTTATCCGGTTGATAAGTCGGTTTTATTTTATAAAGCGCGAAAGAAGAAAAACTACCATGAGCGGTCTGTGGCGGCCGCACCAACTAAAGGCTGTGACGACAGGAGGAGATGCACCTTAACTGGACGATGGCCAAGGTTAGCATTCAAACAAGTTTCGGTTTCGGTTCTGTAAAACAACATGCTTGACATCCAACGGCATCGTTGGATGGGCATTCTCGATATATCAGTAATCGTCGTACCGCGCTTCTTCCATGTTGTCGGCTGTAAAATGCCTAAGATAAGCCTCCCAGGACGGCTTGGAATCGTAACAATCACTAGCTGAGGCCTACGCAGTGGATGAACGCCCTCCGCGTCCCCGCAGACGCTCAAATGCCATGCGCTTTCCCCCCATATTTGGAGCTTGCCTCACTCATGCCTGTATCTGAAAAAGCGTGTTCGCACCAGGCCAAGGGTCTGCTGATTCTGGCTTGTGCCCACTGCCCGTAAGTAGTCGGTGCTTTTGGCAACAGCACGCCAACGAGAACTCGCTAGCGCGTCAGTGTCAGTCTGCGCGCGTTCTGCGAACTCGCTCGTGGAGCAGTCAGTGCACGTTAGGCCCCCAAAATGATGAATTCAATATAGAAAACATAGGCCGAAAACGAAAAAAACAAACTTACAAAAACAAGAGAATGTACCCTCGGGGATTCCAATTTGCGACTTGCAAAATAACATACCCAGCGCTTCAGACCACTCAGCCACGGGGAAGCGCTGCCGGCGTTGGAAATATAAGGTATATAACGTATAACCAGTTTACACTTTTATTTAGTTTTACCATTTCAAGCAGCTTAGGTGACTATTGGTTGTATAGCGCTCGTGCAGTAAGCGTCCCCCAAACTTCCACAATATCTCACGTCTAGCGATTGCATTTCTTAGACGGAAAACCGTTCGCAGGTGTGCACATGTGGTCGTGCTGCTGACCGCTGTGCTTGTTCACTCAGCTCAAAAAAGTGCTTCCTGCTCCCTAGTTTTGCGCTGTACGGTAAAAGTTTAGGTTGATTTTATTTCCTTAGTACCTATATTGACTTCGCTGACTCTTCTCCCGCCTTCAAGTGGCCTTAGATTTTCCTACTAGCGTACCAGTCAGCGAAGCGTCGCATGTGCACCTGTGTAGCGCTTGTGTGGAGCGACCCGCACTCGGAGCTTTATACAGTGCACAAACTAACGAAGTAAAGAAAGGCACATTCTTTCATTGACAAACGTGTTGTGGCTTAGTTTCAACTGAGCGAGCGAATTGCGATGACCCGTCGGCGGCCGGCGGACTAAACGCTGGGCCGACTGACTCTGTCGGAGAGTCGGCGAGCCGTGCAGTAGCGCAGCCAATTGCCAGCTCATCTCCTCCTGACATCACACGAAAACTCCACAGAAAATGGGCGAGGGTGCAGAGATAAGGACAGCATTTTCGAATTGATTTTTCTACTAAATAAATTCGCGTAAACGCGCTCAGAATGGTCGAAACATGGCCTGTGGACTCCGCAATACAATTTGCGCTAGTAATCCCGCAATGTTTACAAATAATTCAGTATCCCTTAAACGCATCGCACTGACCACAGCCTCGTTTTCTAATTTCGATTGAAGACGCTTCTAGAAAATACGCTAAAACTACGACTAAGAACAATGTGCATTCATGGAGATAGAAAATTATATTCTGTTCAGCAGGCCCTTGCGGGAGGCCCAGCAGCCACGGCGTTGAAGTTTCAGCGGTGGCCCTCAGCCAGTGCCTAGGTCACAAAGGGGTTTCCGCGCAGTCGGCGTCGGTATCACCACTACCCGTGAAGCCTGCACCAGCAGCACCTGCCGGCAACGATACTTGGCGCACTGGAAGGGTAGTCGTAGCGGGCGGTCGTGCGGAATGCGGCCGCCACGGCGGCCGCCACGGCGGCCGCCACGTTGCCCTTGACAGCCGTGCGGGGCGCCGCCGCCATGGCGGCCGCCACGAGGGCAGCTCCGTAAGCCTTGGCAGTCTTCCATGGCGAGCCCAACAACGTGGCGCTGCAGCCGTGGCATGGCCTTCACTCACTCTCCCCCTTCATTTCTTTTTCCCCTTTGCCCTTTTTTGCGCCCATCCAGATGAACACGTACCCTCAGGCCCTATCCCCTTCCCCCGTTTTTCAAAGCGAAGTTTAGTGTCCTCACCGACGCGAGCCCTGCCAACTTTCTATGACGATGATAATGAATGATCGCTGGCGAAGTGAAAGAAAAAAAATTAGAGGCATTCCACTCAACGTGAAAGCTGATCGGAAGTGCAGAGCAGTGATTCCCCATATTTCAAGTTCTCGCAATTCAAGTGCTCGCGCGCCCCCTGCCTGAAACAGCGCCAGAAGGAGTTTTGTTCTTCTTTTAGTTCTTGGTTTTCCTTCCGCACGTGCCAATGTTGCACTGCCACTTTTTTTTCGCTATCGTAAAGAGGAATGGTAACTGGTCCCAGCTGTTTATGGCCAAATTACCAGCTGAGCGCTGCTGGTTCCAGGTGGGACCAGTTGGGACCAGCAGCGCCCAGTGGGAATTTCGCCATTTTTCCGTTGCTTTGCGCTTGCGCAAAGAAAACTGCAGGTACATTTGAGGCAAAATATATACGTAATTAACTGGCAGTGCCCGCGTTTATTTAGTTAGGAACGCCCGTTGGGTTGGTTTTTACGATAAAAATCCAAAAAAAGAGGCAGTGCAAGAAAAAAAAAAAAAAAAAGAGTTCCAAAGAGCGCATGTAGGGCGCCGGCGGCGGCGGTATAGTGAAAAGCAAGCACGAAAAGAGCAGGATGAGCAGGATTCCCGCTGGCGCAGTTTCAGGCAGGGGGCGCGCAAGCACTGCGAATGCGGGAAATTTGAATTGCATTAAACAAATATCCGTTCCATTCTTCAAGAGGAGTGAGACAGGACGCGGCGAAGAGCGTGATGGGTGGTAGCAGTGAGCAGATAACGGCGCTACAGCCCATGGTGGCGAATCACTGCTTTGCACTTCCGACAGCTTTCACGCTGAATGGAACGGCTTTAATTCTTTTTACCCTCCACTCCCTATCTCATCCCCTTTTGCCCTCCTCCCTCTCCAATGCCTTAGAGTTTGGGCAAGCCAGGATCAACAAGCTCCTGTTTGTCACCAAAGCTGAGGCTGCATCCACAGCACTCATTCCCCTGAGCCAGAGTCAGGTCCTCTTCTCCCATTTGGAAGGCCAACTACCACTCTATCCCCCAGCTACACTCATCTTTCCCTCAACTCATTTAACCCTCCGTCCTTATACTTCCTCCCCTTCTCCCACTTTTCTCCTGTAATGCCACAAGAAAGTTTTTTTTTGCGCTCAACTCCACGAAGTACCAACCAGGCCAATACATTACGTTACCCCATCGTCAACGCAAATTCTCCCCCCCATTCCCCAACTTCACCCTTCCATCCCCTTCCTGCTTCTTTGCCCACCATCCCCAAGCCCCCGCCACAAATTCCCCTCTGCCCTCGCCTTGGAGTCCTTCCTTCCTCCTTAATACTCCACTTCATTTCCCGAATCATTCACCCACCAATTCCATGGGGCACACACTAGGAGTTGGCTCACCAGCAATTCCTGGCAAACTTGAGTGACAGAACAAAACTTCGTATTTAGTAGCCCTAGACAGTTATCTTAAAAAATTACGGGGGACGCACAACTTTCCAACAACGCAAAGGTGAAATTGTAGTTGGATCCACTGTCGAGCTTTGCGGCCGCGTCCGTCACCAGTTGATCAGTCCCATGAACAGCGCACTACAAAGCGCGGTCTGCTTGCTAGCCATCACTATAGGGCTTGTATTGTCTCTGGGAGTTCTACGGACCAGCTGTCTCTTAACGAAGGGACTGGCACGACGGCCGGGACTAGGGCTGTTTAGAGAATATCTCTGAGGAACTTGTGTAGCTTTACTTTGTAGCCGTTAGACCGCAAGCCAGGTGGACATTTCCCTTGCAAACTGCAAAACTTGCCATATTTCCGAGGCTTTGCCCCCTCAGTCATTCCCCTCCTGAAAGCTGCAAGACATTAAGCATCATCCCAATGCAGGTAAGCTCACTAAGCAATACGCCCAAGTGTCATTTTTGTATGGTGCCAGCTGTCAGCGCGAGTCGTCCTGCTGATCTTATTTGCACCAGCAGCATCATGTCACCAGCTACCCCTTCAAATGCCTTTTAAAGGGACCCCGAAAAGCTTTGTGAAGGTGGCAATCAAATGCATTCAGGTGGTAGAACACATAACGGGGGATTTTTGAGCCAAGTGTGAGCCCCATACGTTGTACAGATAATTTGTAAACAATTTTTGAAGATCGCCTTTCTCAGCCGATGAGCGCGACGCCGCAGCGAGCCGACCGCGGCTGACGCAACGGCGACAGCGGGTGACGCAACGGCGATCGCTGCTGACGCAACGGCGAAGGCGCCCCCTGATTCGCCCAATCGCCGGCAAGGTCGGCCGCCGGCGGCGTCACTGCCATTGGCTTCTGGCTGCTCTTCCTCCTTCCTGCGCGATCCCGAGGCAAAGGCGGCAAAGGCGGGTCCGCAGTGATTGACGCGAGCCTAGGCGCAGGAATGTAGCTAGCTGCTTTGAAGGAGGCAGAGAGGGAGGAGGAGTCGATCGGCAAGTGGGGAGAGGTGCATTTAATTGCTTCTGGCGCAGCTAATACTGAATGTAGATCAATAATTCCAACGGCATTGCATCGCTACATTGGTGCTACGTGACAATACAGGCCTTTTGTAACTTTTACAGAAGGCTTTTCTGGGTCCCTTTAATGATGCGAAAACTGTACCTGACTTGCTTCAAAACATCACACTTCCAATAAGCTTGATTACAAATCAACTGAATAAAGTGATCAACTGAATTTAAAAAAAAAAGGACCAGCCAATCGACGCTGTATTTTAGGTTGGAGGGGGGAGGAGACAGATACATGCAAGTCGGAAAAGCTTTTTGCAACAAACCTGCTCCTCTTTTCGATACATATTTAGCGTCACCCAGCCAAGAAACTGAGGGCAAAGGGAAGTAGAGGGTTCGTAATACGTGTCGCACCACGCAAAGTGCAGCACTGCAGAGTGAAAAAATATTTATTGAGGAGCATAAGTGCTAATGGCAGGGCACTCGCCCTGTGGAGGGCATCCTTATTCCAGGATACCTAGGCCGTGACTTGCATCCAGGCCCATTTTACTAGTTCTTGCTGGTGTCCAAGGTCCAGTCTGACCAGACGAGCCATCCACTGCTTAAAAGATTGGAAGGGGTTAGGGGGTAGGTTGGGAGTTTGTTGGCACTCCCATACCTGGTGGTGCAGGGTGCCGGGTGTTGGACAGAAATTGCTAAGAGTCCAAAGGATACCGAGTGGGGGTAGATAGAATGGAGGGTGCTGTGGGATTAGGAATTTGTCTGCAATCACCGAAGAATGGTGGCCTCTTCTCTGGTTAACCGACGATGAGGTGGTGGGAATTTGCTTCTGCCAAACCTATAGTGTTCCAGGATGTCTGAATACCAGAGAAGTGGGTCCGTTTTTATGTCAGCGGAGATTATTCCGTCTCGGGTAATGATAAAGTGTATGTATGCGCGGGAAGCGATGTGAGCCGCCTCATTACTGTAGATGGATTCATGCCCACGAACCCAGTCGATTTCCATCTCAGGTAGCTCTGAAATGGTTTTCAGTATGGTCAGTGCTGGGAAGACCGAAGAAAAAAGACCAGTGGTTGGTAAAAAAAAAAGTAGGTATGGTGGTTTTATTTAGGTGGGCCATAGCAAAAACAAACAGAATGAACCGGGGAGGGGGTAAGAGGGCGCGTCCTGCGTTGGCCTTTGGCGCTAAGCTGTCTGTACAGGGCGGGACCCGCCACTGGCCCCAAACAGAGGAGGGCCAGGCTCACTCCTTGTTGTTGGTTTCCAGGTCTGGAATCTCTGCAAGGAAAACAGACCTCACTACGTGAGCACCTGCACCCTACAGAAGCCCTCGACATCAATATGTACCTTCGTCTGCAATGATTTCAATGCAACGCTGGAAAAGAATGACACCCGTTTCTGGCTGCAGTGGGGAACAAAAATTTCAAAGGGTGCTTAGAACTTTTGAAGAAAGTGAAGGCAAAAGCCTAGTTGGGTCTTCTGTTGATGTGCTGCTGAACTTATGTTCAGCTTTGTGGCCACGCCCTTCACCAGCACCCTCCAAAGCTCATTCCACCTGCTAGCCGTTGCCTTTTCCTGACGTGCACTGGTCACACTTTCTTAAGAGCCGTCCTCCCACCCTAGACCTGCGCTGCTGTTTCCCTCTCCTGGCCTCCTTCCTGGCCCTGGCTTGCACCCTCTCCTGGCACACTTTTTTGGACCACTCATTTTTTAACCTCAACCACCTTGCTTGATACCCACCAATATTTAGGGTTTTTGCCTTATTCTTGGCTGCTCTTCACAGGTGTGGAAGTGGGCTTGAGCCTTTTGGAGCAGCTCATAGAGCACAAACAATTCTGTTTTGAAGCAGTGCAAGTCTGCTTGAAGTCCGATTTTTAAGTCCAACATCATTTGCAATTTTTTTAATTTCTGGTACACGCACACACAAATAAACATCAACATCAGCAATAATGACCAGACCACTTTTTCGACAAGTTAAAAAAATTTACGATCCCAGAATTAAAGCATCGCAGCTGACCAATAAAAACTAGAGATAAATGATGCCTTACACCTAACTAGACATCAGAGAAGTGAAAAACAACATTACATCCATGAGAAACAACCAAGAGAAGACCAGAGTTGGCAGAATGGTTAGTCTTGCACCCAAAATAGAATGTGTGCTTCATTCCAAACCAGGGTCTTCCTTAAGGTAGGAGGTGGTAAAAATGCCGCCCACTCTTCCACTTCACCGCCCGCTGCGGTCTGTAGAACTACTGGACCTACTGCTGCCACTGACCCACCCATTTAATTGAAATGTGCACCTGTGAAACTAAACATGGCCGATGTGCAAGTGCAACAGCAGCTTGCCGCATCTCTCACCACCTGGTTACGTAGCAGGCTGTCTGAACTAGTGCCACTGAAATCTCAAAGATTGCCAGATGCATGCTGATCTCTGAGCCAATGCTTGCACTTATCACTCCTTATTTTAAAAGCTTCCGCTGTTCCCCATGCCGCAGCACCACAATACCTTGTATTTCAGAGCTGTTCAGGGTGTCAAGTTTTTCTCAGGCACTATTGTAATTTTGCCTCTCATTTGTCATATTCGCCACCAGCGCCCCAGCCTTCCCTTCGTTGTTTCGATGGAGTCCAACTGTTGGTGCCCGTTGAGCTCGTCCAATGGAGCCACCCGCACTCTAGCACGATCATTTGCCATCGCCTGCTGCAGTGCGGCCAGGCACGTTGCCAGGCACACACCCCATCGCCGATTTATGCAAACAGAAATGGCGGCACCCGCACTAACGTGCCAAAAGCAGATGTTTACGCATTTTGCGTGCGCATAACACACATACAAGCATATTTCTGAATGTTAACCTTTGGTTGGGAGGTAAAACGAGGCCTGCGGCGTCATAAAAAATTCGTTAATGCATGATCGCTGTCCTAAAACATTTCGTTGCTGTGAGATATGAAATACATGGGTTTCTCTACAGATGTTTGCCGGGGATCCGGAAATATTTCATTGCTGCGAGAATTTCGTACAAGCGGGATATCATTACCGCGGGTTTCGACTATAACGAATTGAGAGCTTTTGTCAACTTCGCTATAGCCAGGTTTACTGCAGATGCTTCAAAGTAAAAAATACCATGCAACAGCGCCGCTTATCCAAGGAATGAAGGTACTTGTGTTTACCACTTGTTTTTTTGAGCGTAAACAGCAGGCTTGTCTGAGGGAAAACAGGGAAAAAGAGGGGGAGGGGGGGGGGAGTGACACTACCCCTTCCCTACAATCACCCCCGAAACAACTTTCCAACCTCATAATTTTGATGTTTAGCGGTCGTTCTGCAGTGCTTTCTCTCCCCTCATTTGCCACACTACCCAAACTTAGAACCCGACCAAGGTGCAAGAAGTTTGGCACAAATAAATGTCCTAAATGATGCCAGTGATGCAAATGTGAACGTACAAACTTAGCATAAGTAGAAACATACGAGTGACCTGAAATGCGACCAGGCTACGAGGCATGCCGAAGTAGAGAACTATGAAATAATTTAGATTCCTTGGTTACCTGAAGGTGAATTCTACACTCGCGCATTCCCGTATACCTCTTGCATCACAAACTTGGTCTTCATGGTCTAGGAGCAAGCCCAGGACTGAGTAACGGCCTGCCCCTAATGGCTTCGGGGTGACGGCATGCGCCACATCGCCTATGTTGGCCACTTACCTACCTTCACCTTAGTTACCTCCAACTCGTATTTCTCTTTACTTTTGCCCTTACGCCCTCTGGCTGTGATGACCCTTGAATAACTCCTTCGCTGCTTTCTTCCCCCCAATCACTGCTCACTAATATTCACCCCCGACAAGCTGGTGCTTCCCTCAATGGTGAAACCCAGTACCTCAGGAAAATGACTTACCCCAATTCCTAGCTGGCCGGATCTTCTAGCATTCCACTACTATGAGGTTGATTGTTTCCTTATCTTAGCCACAGCCTACACATGCCTCATCCTGGGGCAAATATTTGCTGCTATGGGCTCTTGTTCTTAAAGGGGCCATGGAGACAAAATAAAAATTTCAGGGTGTCTACCAATTCTACATTTTAAAATTCCCTGACTTTTCCAGGTTTTCCCTGACAATTCTAAGCATAATCCCTGACTAATATGCCTGCTCAACAAACACTCTAAATACAGATAGCGAGCCATCCAGTGGTAAAAAAAGGACAGGGCACTTGCATTAACTGTAGAACAAACTACTTCATTACAATCTGTTGCTCGTAAGGATCCTTTAGCAGAAAATGCAGTATTAAAAAGGCACAACAACTGATGTGCAATAACAAGTGGAACACTTTTCACTCTTTCAGAGACTTGACCTCCTGCTGCAGCAGAAAAGACTGAAGTTCTGCATTTTTCATGAGCTTTTGCATTTTCAATGCAAGTTCTCTTACAAGAGCAGCGGTTCTCTTCTTCTTTCTTCAAAGTCCAACAAATACAACCATTCCTTCATCATCAACAACAGCCTATTTAGGTCCACTGCAGGACGAAGGCCTCCCCCATTGACCTCCACCCGCTCCTGTCCTGCACTGCCCAAATCCATCCTTTGCCCCCGAATTTCCTTATTTCACCCCTCCATCATGTTATTGCCCTTCCCCTTCTTCTAGTCCCATTTCTGGGTACCCATTCTGTTAACCCCTTAGTCCACTCATTTTTCTTTATTTTAAGCGATACCTTCTACTCGAGTTTGCTCCCTGATCTATGATGCGAAGTTTATCTTTGTCATTACCCTGTCCACGACCCTAAGTGTTACTCGTATCATTATTCGCTTCATGGCCCGTTGGACAGCATTCAGTTTGACATCGCTGGTAGAGCACATTTGTTAAACTTTTTTTTTAGGGATAGAGGTAGCTTACTTTTCATTATTTGTGAGTGCTTGCTGAGCGCACCTCAACCTATTCCTATTCTGCGCCGGATTTCTTTTTCATGGTTGGAATCAGCACTGACCACCTGTCCTGTCCGAGGTAGTTGTATTCTTCAACTTATTCAAGTGTTCCGTTACCTATGCTGAGTAAAGTGCATTCAGCATGTTTGTTACAGCATTACTTCAGATTTATTCATATTTATTTTTTTTTGTTCGATGGCCCCACTTTCTGATTGTAGTCCAAGCATTTTTGCATGTGTTCTGCAGACTCATTGAGTAAGACCTTGTGGTCTGCAAACCTGAAATGGCTCAAGTATTCCCTGTTTATCCATATAGACCTGCATTTTCCCAGTCAAGCTTCCTAAATAGCCCCTCCAGACATGTTGTGAACAATTCTGGTGAGATGGGATCTCCCTGTCATAGTTCCTTTTAGGTTTGGGAACCTGTTGGTTTGCTTGTGAAGGACTATCCTGCCGGTACATCCCTCATATATTTCGTCTAGGAGCCTTACGTTGGTTTCCTCCGTTCCTTGGTTCTTTAATGCTTCCAATACTACTGTTGTGTCTATTGAATCAAATGCTTTTTCGTAGAATATAAATGTCATGTCAACAGGTTTATTATACTCTGTGGATTTTTCTATTACTTGATTGATGATACGACGTGATTCATTGTAGGGTATCCTTTTCTAAACCCGGCCTGATCCTTGGGTTGTTGGAAATCTAGGCTGTCACTTATGCACTTACTATTACTTTGGTAAACAGCTTCTATACAACTGACAGGCTGCTTGGTCTGCAGTTCTCAAGGTCTTTGGTGTCCTCCTTTTTGTGAATCAGAACTATGTTGGCGTTTTTCGAGGCTATGGGCAGTTTAGAGTCCTTAAGCATTCCAAGATTACCGTATAATGCGGAATATAGGTCGAGGCGGAATATAGGTCGACCCCCTTACCTTGTAGCCGAAAAATGCAAAAAAAAAAAAAATAGGTACCAACCATTGTTTTATTGAGACTATGTTTCGTCTAAGATTACTCATTTACAACTGTCTGAACTATCGTCGGACGACTGCTTCTGGCTCGCTGTCGCCCACACAGCAGGTCGTCCTCGGTGCAGTCCAGGGAATTCCTTATGCAGCACTTATTAAACACTCGCAAGACAATGTCATTGTGAAGCGAGCGCAAAGCATGGGGCACTCGTGTGCAGAGCGTAGCGACAGCCAGTCTGTGCAGGCGGTCAGCAAACATCTTGGGGTATCCATTCGAAGAGACATCGCACGACGCTAGCGGACAAAATTTGCCCCTTTGTACAGCAGCACAGGTGCACAGAGCAGCGCCCATGAAGCGAGGTCGTCCGAGCGTTGCATACCGAGAGCTGCCCCTTCAGCTAACGCCGCTAGAACACTTCTTTTGGTGATACCGAACTGGTGCAAGGCGGACACGTCATTGGCCTTGGAAAACCCCCAACTTTTCTTTTAATTGCTGCTGTGAACCGGCACCAAGTGCCTAAACTCATTTTGAGCAAGAAGAAAATAGCACGCACACATTCGCCGACAGCGAGAGATGCAACAAAACAAAGATGGCGTCGCGTCCGATTGATGGTGGTGGCGATGGTGCCTTTGAGGTTTGGATGGACTCGATGGGTTGCCCAGTCGCGAGATGACAACTGCCAAATGACTGGAATATAGGTCGAGGGGTGACTTTTCGCCAAATTTTTCTGTAAAAAATCTCGACCTATATTCCGCATTATACGGTAGTTTGGCGAGCTTTTCCGCAACGACATCTTCTCCCTCCTCTAAAAGGCAAATGGTTATGTCGTTGCCACCTGCAGCTTTTCCTCTTTTCATGCTCCTGAGAGCCTTTTCAATTTCGTCTTCGGTTATTAGTGGGACTTTGGGAGCTAAGTGTTGTAGGTACCCTTAGTTGTTTCCCCTGGTGTAACATCACATGAATATAGCCTGGTGTAGAATCATTCCGCTACTTTTATTATCTCGTAAATGTGTGTAATGCTGTAATGCGTGCACTAACTTTCCTGATAGCTAGCTTCCTCTTAGTTGCTCTTAAGCATCCTCCTATTTCCAGTGCTTCCTCGATCACTACCATGTTGTACGCACAAACGTTTGTTTTACATCTGCTAATCAACAGCCCTGCTAATTCAATTTGATCCACTGTACTCACAATTTCATGTTCTTACATTTGGAAATAAGTGCCTTTGTTTTCGATGTTAGTTTTCCAGTTTGTTTCCTGCATGCTGCTTCTCCCACAGCTACTGCAGGGTTCGTGACTGCTGTTGTTAGATTGTTATTTAGCGCGTCAACACTGTCTTTGTTCTCATCAATTAAAAGCGCGAATTTGTTCTGAAGGGTTATTTTAGCTCCTGCATCCTGGCTCTATCAGACTCCATGGTGGGTTTGCTACGTTCCACTAGTGTCCCCTCTTTCTCTTTTGAGATTCTGCCTTATTATACACCTAACCATCCTATGATTGCTGCTCTGAATCTTGGCTAGCACCTCCATGTCCTGGCTTCCTGTTCAATTCATTCTTCCATCTTCTGTTAGCACTACGGACAATAGGTCCTTTAGACTATTTAGAGAATTTGTAGCATTGTCTAGCTCGTGCATAGGGCTGTGCCAGCAGTTGGCAGTAAGTTTGGAGATTGAAGTAATTAAGAGCCTCAGTTTCCATGAACGAGCCATGTTTTTGAAGGATTTCCTGACAATTCCCTGACTTTTCCAGATGTGCCCAGATTACCTGACAATTCCAGGTTGGCAGACACCCTGAAATTCGTTTTATTTAAGAGATTTGGTATTTTACTGTGTCTCCAGCACTTGCCCGACAGCAACAGATGCTTTATTCACTGAGAAATTAATCGCATGAAGTTGCTTGCCATGAGGTAACAAGAGCAAGTCTTCAAGTGAACGTTAGAGCGGCGCGGCGGCGCGTGCGCGTTTACTGCGGGGCCCAGTTCACCGTCAGACTTCCTAGATGACGCCCCCATACTGCTCCGCACCGCTGTTAGCCTTTGCTTTGTTTTTGACCATATTTCCACCTGGATTGTTTTTGCTAAAGTAGGTAGTAATCGTTTCGTGAAACATGGGGTATGCTTGACAAACAAGGTCATATAAGACAATGTCACACCAATTTGCCTGTGCAGCTATAACAAGCATAGTGCATGCAGCAACAACAACAGTACACTCTGGTACTTGTATGTTTACGTGTACTTTTGTAACTTCCATGTTTACCCCAACATTCTTACTGCTATACAACGAATATGCACTACATTTAAGTGAAAACAGCTCACTTTGTAAGCTTATAAGCCCTGCCCAACTTGTGTTTGCTTTTGTCAACCTCAGCCAACCGCACAGCTGGGCGTATGACAGCGCAGGTTCCGTTGCAGGAAATGAGCTATTGAGTCGCATGGCCATTCCCTTTTTTCCCCCAATTATACAGCTTATTTGAGTGAAGCTTACGTTGAATGTGGTGTCGGTATGATTCTAACGAGGCAATGATTTGAATAAACCAAACTTGTGTTTTGTCTGCATGGCCCCTTTAAGCAGCCAGTCAGAGCTTCAAAGAGCAATGCACTTTGTCATAAAAGATCTTTCCCGATCTCTTGCTTGCCTGCGCTTTAGAAACCCCCAATGATGCTTTCTTTTCCACCCGTTCCGCCCACATAAGCATACAAGCATCCGTTTCCTCGACTTTCTTTTTAGCTGCCCCAGATTGGCCGTTTGCCCTGTTCGAATCTAGGCCGAGTTTTTTTTTTTTTTTTTAACATGAAAGTGTTTTATTTCCGGGTACTTGAAGATCTCATTCACAGCATATCCATCATGGAAGTGACGTCGCCAGAAAAAGTTCCACTGATGCTGCGGTGCCCGGATTCGAGCCCATGCTCTCTCGAGCCCTCTTGCAGCAACGGGAGATACGTGGCTGGCGCTCTACCGACTGCGCTATAAGCAGAGACGTGTGCAGCTCTACGAACGCGCTTTATGTCCTTTCCTATGACTCATTCAGATGGTGCTGCCATCTAGGAGAAACGAAGCAAAGTAGCGCATCATGACGCTAATGAGCGCCGACAGTTGGCGTCTCGATGCGACCCGAAGCCCACGACGCTTCAAGGGAGTGCCTTCTAACCTCTCCTCCCCGGATTCCAACCCTCCACCTGTGTCCTTGCTCAAGTGACATGGTATTTGCAGCGCCAACGCATGCAACAAGAAAGCCGTAAGCGACTCCACAACACTAACCCTCCGGGCTTCCTGCCCGTGCTGTATAACCCCTCATGCGACAAGAAGAAATTTTTTTAACAAGGCCTACACACACGCGGCATATACCCCAGACATAACCTGAAAATCGTACAACGATACCAGTTCCCTCCCATCGGAACCCACGTGTTACTTTTGTGTGCAGGTTCCAACGCATAACGTGTACTATTTAATCTGGCGCTGTTCCACAATTGAGAAGGGCAGAGCTGCCCTTCTTGATAAATGGCCATTGCGATCTGACGCTCACGCACACTGACAGCTGCTTCGAAGTAATGCCTTTTTATTCCGAACAATAGGCCAATACGGACAAGATACTGGCTTTCTAAAGCAGTATAAAGTGGGCCTGATCACGGAGCAAGATATAAAGAGGAGCGCCGACTGTGGCCCAGAAAAAATCTTTTGCTCGGGCCGATAATGTCCACGCGCCGCCGACCGCCCAGCTTTCCCTTTGCTCTCTTCCTCCTTCGTTTGCCCTCTCGTCGCTGTGCCTCTGTACATGGCTCTTCCCTTCTTCGCTCTCCCCAGAGGCATCTTTCCTTGCGCAGCGACGTCTGTCTTATGCCTGTCCTACTATGCAGGAGGCATGCGTGCACGCGCGGAATTTAAACACCCGTGCGCGGCCGCAATAGACGGCGCAGATAAGCGCACGCCGCCGCATACATGGCGATCGCTTATTCCCGGAACGTTTAGTCTGACATTATCAATATCCACTAAAAATATTGTACTAACCCAGCACATGTAAGACGCAACTGAACGACGACGACTTCAGAAGCACCAAAGAATGAGCAAGAATAATATGGAACGCCACAACATAGTCTAGCGTGATTCTGCTTACGATGAATCGATGCAGCGCAAAGGTTACCCTCTGTTGTTATCCCGCTCTCCGGCCGCGTGCTTAATTATTTATGCTGCTTCTACGCACGAACAACGCTTACGAGGGTCGCCCGGAGACTCCATCGGAAAACGGCAATGATGCACATTTCTGTGCCAATGACTGAATTGGACGGCTGCCCTGTTGTATCAACTGTACAAAAACACCGTCAGCTTGATAAGAAACCCAAGAATATCAAACACATACTTCATTTTAACTCATGCCGCAACTTACCGCCCGATGTTCACTGTCGCTCTACGGTCGTGTTATCTCGTCGATAACACCGCGGTCTCCAAATAAAATGCTGCGATTTTTATGGCTGCAATTTTTTGGCCTACCAGGGTTCCTGGCGTTTTTTTTTTTTTGTTAAGCGCCTGACCAGCAAAACAATCGGCTCGTTAAACCTTTTCTTTCGGCGAGTTATCGCGAAATGAAGGCTTGTGAAAAGACCGCACTGTCAGGGACTTGATCTTGAGCAGATTGCTACGTCGCGGGTGATGTTATCGCATTTCTGTTCTTTTCTGATGAGCGTGTAAGTGCCGGCCCGTGTTCTAGGCGCACTCTGTTTTGGACGCAAGTTGCAGAACTGCGAGAAAGCTGAGGGAACTTTTATAATCGCCAGTGATCAGAACCAGTTACTCCTTTCACCTTTTGTAAAACCTGTTAAAACAGAGCCAAATTGGTATTCCCAAATTTACAAAACGGAGCCACATTTTCGGCAAGCACCGCGCAAAAGGTAGTGTTTGTATAGCAGCCATATGTTTGTATGTGGTCTCTATATTTTGCTTTCCCGCCATGGAAACCAATCCTTAACGTATCTTTGCCGTACGGCCACTCAATTCCTTCGGGTCCGGGTTACCCGGAAGGTGCTGTCGAACAAGTTAATCAACTGTGCGAAGGAGCGCAATGAACGCGAAGCGGCGCCAAAGCAGGCCCAAAGCAGTCCGTGCCCAAAACTACCGTCGCCGTAGCAGACGACAGAGCCGACGGAATGCGTTCCGCCAACTCGCCCGCCGGCGCACGGGGAACGCCGGCCGCTTAGCCGCCGCCGGCTAAGGTCCCTTTCGCTGCGCCATCTACATTGTGCTCCGCGAGTTATGGACATTAAGAGCCCGCCGGAGAGAGCGAAGTCGGCGCTCCTGTTTATCTTGCTCCGTGGGCCTGATCACGTTTTTTAGGCCGCACACAAGAACGAAGACGCCCACGAAAGGACCTATGATCCTACGATGAACTTTAGTGGTTTCCCCCTTCATCCTCTCCCTGCTTACTTCCTTCCCCTATAAAGACTTCGCGCCTCCTTTATAATCAAGCATATTCCCCATTCCAAGCGCACGTGAGCATGCATCTCGTGGGGAGTGCCCAACGTCGGGCAGGGGTGCACGTGGGCTTGCGGCGCCTTCGGGTATGGGGGACGCGCGTGAATTGAGGTCCACTGTGGTGGTGTTCCCATGACCGTTGCGTTTCAAGTTGCTGTTTCTGTGCATGTCATTTTTGGTTTTGTTGTCCCGGAGTAAACCGGTTCTTTTCTTTCTTCCGTGTCAACGTCACTTCTTCTGGAAGGGTCAGGCTCGCAAACCCTTCGCACATGAAGGAGGTTTCTTTAACATTCAACTGCTCCTGTGAAGGCGCCTTTTACTTTCATGTTTTACCGATTCCAGTGATGCTACCGGCTTAGGCCGCTTTGGAGCAGCTTTTGGAGCAGGCAAAAATGCGTTTTGGAGCAGCAAAACCAGCTTTCGGAGCAGGTGTTCATAGAAGCAATTTTAAGACATGTATGGCATTCATGATAGATAATCGCTAAAAGCACACCCTTCAATGATAATAAAGAATTAAAAGAACCCAGAACATGGATATTCTGTCCCCGTTTTCATCAGTCTCCTGAAGAACGTCTGCATTGAATTTTGTGCACCGGCCTGCACACAAAAAAAAAAAAAAAAAAAAAAAAAAAAAAAACTATTTTTACACAATACCAGATTTACTATGAACAAACTAAAAATTGCTCATCACAATGAACATGCTATGTAAAATCGAGCGCTATTGGTAGACTATCGTGGGAGTGCTGACCGATAACATCAGTAGCGCCACGGCTTTGACTGCACAACTCACATCACGCTCCTCCCCGTGTTGAACATGCATCACTATTGAGCAGCGTCAGGCGCTGCCACCATAAAGGTCTAAAACGACAAGCCACCGATAGCACCGCTATTGTTTACAAAGGCAGCGGGCAGCCATTTCTGGCAACCAATATGCAGCACTAGGCTGAATCGTGCCCTTTCACAACACGTTTGTCGCAAGCAACCAAAACGCCCCCGTTAATGACAAGTTAGGCTATTAAAATCCGAATGAAAAAAAGCCTGTGACGCGGGTGCACCGCCATTGCAGCAATAATCAATGGCAAATCAACCATCGCTTTTGTACCCCTGCTACATGGGCACTTGCAATGGCCATTAACGCAAACGGCAGTTGAATGCCCTAACAGCCATGGGAACTGAACTGTGGTGGCTGTGCTCACACGGCACTTCCCATGTTCTGTTCCGTTTGGATGATTCGGAGCAGCAAAACCAGCTTTTGGAGCAGGTGTTGATAGAAGCAATTTTAAGACACGTATTGCATTCATGAGATAGATAATCGCTAAAAGCACACCCTTCAGGGATAATGAAAAATTAAAAGAACTCAGAACATGGATATTTTGTCCCCATTTTCATCAATCTCCTGAAGAATGTCTGCATTGAACTTTTTTCGGCAGTCTGCACAACAAAAATAAAAAAAACAAGCTCTCATTTTTACACAATAGAAGATTTACTATGAACAAACTAAAAATTGCTCATCACAACGAACATACTGTGTAAAATCGAGCACTATTGGAAGGCTATCGTAGGAAGGCTGCATCAGTAGCGCCACGGCTTTGACTCCATACTTGAACATCACGCTCCTCCCCGTGTTGCACATGAGTCACTATTTAGCAGCGTCAGCGCTGCCACCGTAAGGGTCTAAAACGACAAGCCACCGATAGCAGCGCTATGTTAACAAAGGCAGCGGGCTTAATCTTGCCCCTTCACGACAAGTTTGCCGCAGGTAGCCCATTAGTCGCCCCCCCCCCCCCCATAATTCCGAGACTATGTAATTCCCTGCGAGGCCACATGCACGCATTTCACCTTCAATTTCCACGTATGTGAATTCTATGCCTCTGTGAACTCTACGTGAAATCTAAGACGGGCGTCGTCATATGCGTGCCGTACTCGTTAAGCTCGGAAACGTCAGGCGTCGTGAAATTGCCGTACTTGCTAGCCGGTGCGCAGCCCGAACTATGTCACGGTTTCCTGCCTTTGCATACTATTTTCTCCCCCCTGCATTTTGTATTTTCTCATCTGTTTACAGTAAAATCTCGATGATATGAATTTCGCGGCACCGCGAGAAATATTCGTATCATCCGAAATTCGTGTGAACAACACAGACCAAAAAATTAAGCACTAAAACAAGATTTCGATTATTTCTTTTACTTTCGCGTGATGAAATTCGTGAAGTTTTTCTGCTTTTTTTAAACCTCCATGTCGCCGAGCGGTCCTTTCTGGACTCATCTCCGCACTCGCGCTGCCCAAGCACACTCACTACAGGAGCGTTTTTGCATGCGATTCGTGCGCGTCGGCGCCCGCGGTCAGAAAATTACGCGCGACGCGCGTGGCAGTGGGACGAGCCTGACGAATTGCGCCAATGGGAAGGCGTGCGCCTCATGGCGGCAGTTACAAAGCCCCCGAGACAGCCGGCTGGCTCCGGCGGAGATGTTTAGGCTTAGCACCCCGACAGATATTCCACGGGCGCTTTCACTAGCGGCGCGGATGATTTTTATAGCACCGTTTTCGCTCACATTATTAGCTCATTTACCGCACAAGAAACTTCGCGTGTGCTTTGAGCGGCATTTTAAAGAGCGATTAGAAGCGGTTTCTTGAGCGTCCCGCACCACTTCGCGACCGAAACCGCCGCCATGATGCCGCGGCCGGCCACGCCCCGCGCAGCGTGCGGGTGGTTTCGCGGCGGCGCCAGCGTGCCTGTGGAGTACGCGGCGCGTTTTCGCTAGCAGAAAACAGCTTGACCGTTCCTGGAGAAAGTGCGACAAAGAGGGCAGAGAGCCCGTACGTCGCCGTAGCTTGCTCGATCGGCAGTCGGGCGCCTCGCCGACTCCTTATCCGCCGGGCACTGCAGGTCCCTTCGTAAGAGCCCAAATTCTTCCCATTTCAAACAGTGCAATTTCGCCGGGACTAATCAGAAATTCGTATCACCCAGAATCATATCATCCAGATTCCACTGTAACTACAACTCCTGCGTCCTCATCTCTTGCCCACTTTTCTACCAGCAAAACTCCGCAGGCCCCCGGTCGACGCGTACGCTGTCGGGGCGCTTTGGCGAGCGAGTACGGCAATTTCACGAAGCCTGACATTGTTGGCGAGCTTCACGGGTACGGCACGCACATCACGACGCATATCGCGGCCCGAAGACCGCGAGGCGGACGGTCGCGACGGCGGCAGCCGGTCTCGCGCGCCCAATAGGTGCGAAGCGCACTGCACAAAATTAACAGTCTCGGGTATACCCGAGACGGTTAATTCCGTGAGCTGGGGAGACTGATAATCTCCCCATCTACCCCTCTATAGAGGGGGAGATTTCACAACGCCTACGAGGCGCCAGCCGCAAAACGCATCATCGCCGTTATCGCCGTTATCGCAAGATTCGCAACAACCGCCAGTTTGCCTTGGCTTGGCTCGGATTGCGTCCTGAAAACAGGTACACCGCGATGTCACTTTCAATGGGGAACCTCAAGTAGTTAGTTTCGTTTCTGAAAGGGGGACGTACACCCTTTGGCGCAGGTTGGGCGCAGAAGCACCAAATTTAGAGGAAATGTAGCAGGATGTAGCAGCCAGAGCACTTTGGCGCAATTGGCGCAGCGGTAGCATCACTGCATTACTCTTGAAATGCTACCTCGCGAGCTCAGAAATTTTCTTCTCTAATTATTTTCTGCACTGCATGTTACACAGTGTATTTCTTTCACTCGTGGCAAGCGTTTTTTGTAACAGTACAGTGAGTTTGTGACAGCGCGCTCGCCTGCAGCGGGGACGGGGACACGTTGCTGGGTAAAGCCATCTTGCCCATCTGCCGACGGAACGGAGACCGGTGACCTCCGTTGCCGCAGTGATTGCCGTTGGATTTCCAACGGCGCTCGCCCTGCCATGTAACTCCGCCTAACTGCCTTTAAGGCCAACTGCCGTTCTCGTAACGGCCGTTAAGGTGCCCGTGTATACAAGGGTTCAATTCTGGGTAAAAGAACCGCTCCGTCATTTGCTTGCACACTGCTAGGCCTAAAGGCGGTCATGAAATGAGATCCCCATCAATCTGCAGTGAATACAAGTAAAATGTACAAATATTTCAGCTTTGAAAACACCATCGACAAGGCCTGTCAACGGGCTTCGCACCCAGTTGTGCGCAGAAACTTCAGTTGACGTTCACACACCAAAATGGGCAGGCGCCTTGTAGGCGTTGTGAAATCCCTCCCCCCTAACCCCGAGACTATGCGAAGTCCCTGCGAGGCCACATGCGCGCATTTCCCCTTCAATTCCCACGTATGTGAATTCTATGCCTCTATGAACTCTGCGTGAAATCTAAGACGGGCGTCATCATATGCATGCCGTACTCGTGAAGCTCGGCAACAACGTCAGGAGTCGTGAAATTGCCGTACTCGCTCGCTGGCGCACGGCCCGAACTCTCTCACTGTTTCCTGTCCTTGCATACTATTTTCTCCCCTATGCACTCTGTAAATTATCCTCTGTTTACAGTAAAATCTCGATGATTGAATCTCACGGGACCACGAAAAACATTCGTATCATCCGAAATTCGTATGAACACAGAAAAAAAAAAAAAAAAAAAACTAAGCACTACAACAAGTTTTCGGTTTTTTTTTTCTTTTCTTACTTTCGCATGAAGAAATCCGCGACGTTTTTCTGCTTTGTTTTTTAAACCTCCATGTCGCCGAGCGGTCCTTTCTGGACTTCCATCACTCGCGGTGCCCAAGCTCACTACAGGAGCGTTTTTGCGTGCGATTTGTGCGCGTCTGCGATGTGCACACAATATTTTTACGCCCGCATCGGCCACTTGGCGACCGCGGTCAGAAAATCACGTGCGACGCGCGTGGCAGTGGGAGGAGCCTGACGACTAGCGCCCGAGACAGCCCACTGGCTCCGCCGGGGATATTTAGGCTTAGCACCGAGACATATTTCACGGGCGCTTTCACTGGCCACTTACCATTTTCGCTCACATTATTAGCTCATTTATCGCACAAAAAACTTCGTGTGTGCTTTGAGCGGCATTTTAAAGAGCGGTGAGAAGCGGTCTTCTGAGCGCCCCGTACCACTTCGCGGCCGAAACAGCCGCCATGTTGCCACGACCGGCCGCGCCCCACGCAGCGTGCGGGTGGCTTCGCGGCGGCGTCAGCTTGCCCGTGGAGTGTGCGGCGCGTTTTCGCAAGAAGAAAACAGCAGCCCGGCCGTTCCTGAAGAAAGCGACAAAGAGGACTGAGAGCCTGTACGTTGCCGTAGCTTGCTCGCTCGGCAGTCGGGCACCTCGCCGACTCGTTCGTATCATCCGCCGGGCACCGCAGGTCCGTTCGTAAGAGCCAAAATTTTTCCCATTTCAAACAATGAAATTTCGCCGGAACTTATCAGAAATTCGTTTCATCGAGATTCCGCTGTAACTACAACTCCTGCGTCCTCATCTCTTGCCTACTTTCCTTCCAGCACAACTCCGCCAGCACCCGGTCGACGCATACGCTGACGGGGCGCGTTGGCGAGCGAGTACGGCAATTTCACGATGCCTGACGTTGCTGCCAAACTTCACGAGTACGGCACGCATATCGTGGCCCGAAGACGGTGAGGCGGACGGCCGCGACGGCAACAGCCAGTCTCGCGAGCGCAATAGGTGCGAAGCGCACTGCACAGAATTAACAGTCTCGGGTGGGAGGCGGGGAAGGGGGGGGGAGGGTGATTTCATAACGCCTATGAGGCGCCAGCCGCAAAACGCATCATCGCCGGTTATTGCAGCAAGGGCCAGTTTGCCTTGGCTTGGCTCGGGTTGCGTCCTGAAAACAGGTGAACCGCGATGTCGCTTTCAATGAGGAACCTCAAGTAGTTAGTTTCGTTTCTGAAAGTCGGCGTACACCCTACGGCGCAGGTTGGGTGCAGAATCGCCAAATTTAAAGGAAATGTAGCAGGATGTAGCAGCCAGAGCACTTGGGCGCAGTTTGGCGCAGCGGTAGCATCACTGCAATTCCTATGAAAAAAGGATCAACCACAATTTTTTTTTAGATGGTAATGTACCAAACACTAGCCTTGGCCTACATTCGAGGATTCTTAAAAATATTCTAGTTTCCAAGTCAAACTGAGTAACAGTATGAGCATAAGTTAACAGGGATAAATTCACTAAGTGCCTTCTCAAATTCCAAGAAAAGTTACCAACTGGAATGTTCCGATCAAGATGTGAATGCAAGTTACGAAGGAATAGATGAAGACAGGAGCCACAAGAACAGCCTTAGCAGAAGCCATGCTGGTTAGGATTGAAGAAATTTATCAATTACAAGAAATGAGCAACATGGAAATAAATTAGGTATTCCATAATTTCAGAGCCCATGCAGGTGATAGTGATCTTGCCAATATGCCAACCCAATGAAAGAATTCCTCTGTCCAATGATTGCCGAAATACAAGCGACAAGGTAACAGCTCTCAACCCAGTCAATTTGATCGTCCCCTTAATTCGATAAAAATTTCAAGGTCCCACTAGAACAAATTACAGGGGGACGCGGGGATCAGATTGTGAAAAGTGACCAAAAAATCGTTTTTTTCGGAAGTCATATTTTCAGATTGCACGTTTATATTCTATTCGTTCCCAAAGTTTCCCTGCCGCAAACGATCGCAAAGTGCCAAAGAAAAATATTTATATCGGCTGAGGTGGCAAAATATTTCCTCAAAATGACGAAAACACTGCAATTTTCGCAGCGCTGTATCTCCGGAACGACACCACCGGGTGCCGCCATCTTGGTCGCGTTAGATCGGCCGACTCTAACTTTCGTTTTCCGGTCGCTCCTTCTGTCATCGCTGGCTCATAAACGCACAAACGACAGAAAGAAAAGGTAGTGAAACGAAGAAACCGATAGATTGTAACCCGCGATTGGCTGTCCGGCCGCCTTTTTTGATACGGCTCTCCTGACTGGGCGTCGCCATGGCAGCAAACACATGGCCGCAGCGCTGCTGCGCATTTTACGCTGACTGCGCTCCGCCGATGTTTTCAAAGCTTCCCGGTCGACTCGGTTGCAGTTTACTCGTTTTATCTGTTGCGGTACTGAACAGTGACATTGGGTTATTGCGGCAATAATGCTTGAGATCGTGCGTCAGATAGGGAAGTGCGCGGCTCGAAAGATGCATCGAAAACGTGCCCGCGACGTCGCCATGGTCTGTCCTTGAGTGGGAAGCGCGGTCCGTGCGTCTACAATTGCGGTTCGTGAAGCAAACTTTTGGACGCATTGCGAGCATTGCGATGTTATAAAATGCTGAGTTATTGCTGTGTTTCACAACGAGCTCGTGAGCTTCGAGAATGGAATGACCGACTCGCCAGAAGTTGTGGCGCACACTGCATTGGCACGACGTGTTCGGGCAGCGGCCGATAGCGGGATCGGTTGCTATTGCACGCGAGTAATAATAATTGATGTACGCGAAGTGAAATTTAATGGGAAAAGCGAAGTGGCCAGCCATAGCAAGGTTACCTAAATTACGATTGTGGGGAACGTGCGCGTAGGGGATTTATTGTAAGGGGGGAGGGGGGGTGTGCAATGAACCGTCACCCAGCTTATTTGAGAAACTTTTGCCGTGGCTCTAAACTAGTTCGTACAACGAAGACTGGAATTACAAAATTATATTTTCAGTGTTAGAAATAAATTAGAAAAGACACCGTAAGGCTGCAGCGTTTTACACTTCGATATTTTGATTGGGTTTTCTATTTTTGCAATGTTTGCAATTCTGTTGTCTATTTTGCAATGATTGATTCGCCTGAAGGTGAACAGCATGGTATGCTAATAATAAGCAATGTTGTAATTGTGTAAAAGAACTATTTTCTGCTTTCAAATAGCTCAAATAGCTCATCTTATGCTTGTGATGCCCAGATATAACTTTTTGACACTGAACACCCTCATGTACTAAGCTGTAGCTTCAGCAAGGTTCTGACACCCAGAAATCTGCTGAAAGTCTGCTGGTACATTCATATAAAACGAAACCATGCCTTACTCTTCATTTTGGAGACAGCTATGCATTAGGCATACATCAAGTAAAGTATAGGTACCCTAGTAGCCCATAGTGAACTTTGTGGTACACTAGGTGTAAAACTGGTGCTTCTGCCATCTGAAGGCCTGCACACAAAAACCTTCAATTGGCCAGGAAGGCCTCCCAGATAAATCAAAGCGCAAAGGTCTTTGAGGTTGTCCCCAAGCAAGGACAGCAAGGACTGTGCTGCTGCTGCATTTTGAAAAATCGTGAAGCCTTTGTAAACGTTAAGAGCTGTTTTCTCAAAAGTGCGTTTTACGAGTTCTTCGTTGCTCGTGGAAAGGATAACATGGCAACCACTGGGCGGATTTTTACACTGTCTGTTTTATTTCAATCCTTGAAGAGTTCTGCGGGGTATGACATTCTCGGATTTTCATTTTAGGGCCTAGTTATTTTTTTATGCGACATTTACGGCTGAATCAGCTGTATACTACTGGGTACAGGTGAAAATGTTCCCTGTAAAAAAAATTCGAAGAATGTCATACCCTGTAGTGTTCTTCCGACCACAATTGAAAAGTATTCTGAACTTCCTACCATATGTCAATACCTTGCTAGGCTTTCCACGTGTGGGCAACATGTACACCTCTAACACAAAAACTACTGATGGTATCATCCTGAAATTTCAAATTTCACCACTTGGAGTGTTTTTTAATGCACCTACCAAATTTCATTACTCTATGTCAAAAAATAAAAAAAGTTTGCTCCGATCCCCACCTCCCCCCTTAACAAGAGTTAACATGAGACAGTAGCCATGTAGACCCTGGTTAGGAGGCCTTGCATGTGTGGTGTTCCATCCTGTTTTGTTGCCTCGTCACAAACCGTACCTGCCAGCACCAGTTCCGTTTGATTAGGCCCCATCACATTAAGTATTTGGTCTACAGCACCCTTTCTCCAAAACAAGGAACTTTAAATGAGGCGACCAAAATATGCACAGCTAGAGGCTGCAGTGTAGACATACCAAGGATTTTTTGGCAAGCAAGAAAATGTGTCGCATACCTTCATCATCACTGTCACCGGTTTGTTCCTGAAAGCATCCAAAGAGAAAACAGTCTTAAATTTGTGCAATAACAATAAAGTGGTCACAGCCCAAGCACTCCGCGAGGGTGCCACACAAGACCACTACTTGCCACTGTTATTAGGGGGTACCAATTAAAAACATTTTCTCAAAATACTGCCGCTACAATCTGCACTTGTTTACCGCTTGATAGCAATGTTACTCACTCAATTTTTCTGTTTTTTGAATGCAACACAGAATAAACATGAAGCTCAAGTAATGGCCTGCCTTGTGCTGTATTCGGGTGGTCATTTTAGAGTGCTCTGGAGCACTCCGGAAAAAAAAAGGGGTGTGTGTGTGTGACCCAATGGAGGACGTGTGCTGCTCTAGCTGTACTCAGCCCCACCTCACTCATCCTACATGAGCCACAAGTGGCTGCTTAAGGGTTTCTACCATTCTGCATTCCCTAACAAATCAATTTATGCCTCCCAAGATCCAAACAATTATTACAGATAAGGCTATGTTCAACTATGTTGAAGATGGCAATTGAGGGCCTAGTACCGTAATTCATAAAAGCTACACGAGCCAAGACAATATTTTAGGTGTACCGAGTCTGCTCAAGAAGAATGCGTCAGTAGATGACCCTCCACAAATGGGCACAGGAATGTGTTTGCCAGATTTACGATAACACACCGATAGAAATAAAAATTGAGTTACTTCAATTTTTTTGTCTTAGTACATGATGTAACCTCATAAACAAGCGGGAGAAAGGACAGCGCAATAACTACATTTCAAGAAAAGGCTTAAATGTTGACATAGGTCTGCTCGCAGACTACGCCAAAACTTGAGTCGCTCGCAGACTCGTTACCAGGTGGCACCCCACTCCCAAACAAACGCTGGAAACAAACAAAGCACCACGCACCAGGTCTGGTGTGTCGTCATCCCCGAGGCCACCCATGGAGCGCATCATCTCCTCAAAGTCCCCTCCACCAGCACCCAGCTCGTCACCGGAGTCGTCCTCGTCGACCCACTTGTTAAAGTCCACCTTGAGCCAGTGGTGCTTGGCGTCGCCCTGAAGCAACCGCTTCCAGAAGGGGCCCTCCTCAGCCTTGGCCAGAACAAACTCCGTGCCACGCGGCCGCACCACGTACTTGGACTCCTCGGGCTACAATGAAACCACGTGCAAAGGATTGTGTAGGCCTAGATTTAGCCAATCCCCCCAATCCCCACAAAAAAAGGCAGAACTGCTGTTAAGGTTCGTTGAGGCAGCCTCAAAACAATGCCAGCACTGTAGCCAACATTAACAAAGAACATGTCTTTGCTTCCTTTGCTGCAAATGCCTGAAGAACAGGCATACTGATCAACCACCCACGCATGCAACGCCTCCAATGTACGTGGCAACGTTCACACATCCTCTCCCTCGGCACTTACACCGAGCTCTCTCCCCTGCACCCAGAGAATAAGTTTTCCCGGCAGAGATGGGAACAGAAGTGCAAAAGGGCGCCGTCACCTTGATGGAATGCAGGAACCTGAGCGTCACTTCGTGTGGCTTGGCGTCCACGCCCCCCGTCCCCTTGAAGTGTAAGGAGTCTGCGGTGAGGTTGATGGTGGGGTTTTTGCAGTCCTCCAGGGCCACCTTCACGTACACTACGTTCTTGCGCTGTGCCCACAGTACAGGGGGGACGGGCAGGCTGCGCAGAGCAAGCAGGGCACGTTACTCATAAACAAGCCAAAGCACATTTCTTCACAACAGCACACAGTGAAGTTGGAAAGTCGATGTGCACATCGACTTCGGTAAAGTGGCCAGGCTAAAGTGACCGACCTGACTGAATGGCTATTTTTTGCAGTATTAGCACCTATTCAGTCAGCAAATGGGCTCATATTGGAGCATAGGGCAACCCCGGGTAAACTGTGGCCAGCTAATGTGCAGCAAAATTTAAGCACACCAGTGATTTTGCATTTCATCATGATGAAAGTTGCATTCTCTCATGCATACTTCGCAACTTACAGGTCACAAGTGGCCCACATGACTACATGCAATGCTTGCCTTGTCAGTGAATGTGTAAACTTGCAGCATGCAGAATTTGTACAGGCCGACATGGAAATAATCTTCGGCACAAGCCGTACGTGCGCCGAGTACGCACGTCTTGTGCAGTGCGGCCTTTTCACACAAGTTAGTTGTAGCACAGGCCTTTAGAGGCTGGCAAAGCATCGTGTCAGCACATGTAAGCAATGAATAACAGGGGCATGGACTTGCCCGACTGGAATGTGCTAGAGTAGCTGGTGGCAAAAGAAGCGAAACTAAGCAGCCGACAGGGCCACAAGTTTCAAGCCCAATTACAGAAAACAATGGCAAGGCGAAAGCGTGTTGGTGGACCGAACCGATCACTGTAAATCATATCAACTTAAGGTAATTGCTTGAATTTTTTTTGTCACACTTCTGCCCCCAGACACACATGGCTTATCAAAATATACATGTACCTGCTTGAGTATGACGACTCACTGCTCTCTGCTACCGTGTAGAGGCCAAGAAAGCAGTCAAACAGTACTTAAAAATATAAAGCGTGTCGTATTGGAGGGCTACAGGTTAATTACCATTTGGGGATCTTTATTGCGTGCCAAATTCTCAACACACCGTTGTTTTCGCTTTTTGCCTCCATTAGAACAATTTCTGCCAGAGCCAAGCTCAAATAGTGTCCTTGGATCAACAGCAGACCTTAGCCACCATGGCGTGTTGAACATCTTGTTAAACAGTGCGAACAGACAAAATTTGCGAGTCCAGATTATTTCCTGCTATCGAACTGTTTTTGATTTGCACACAGGGACATCGCCCCGCAGTCACCAGCTGCAATGCCAGCAAGGAGAATACGATAAATTTACCTTTACGCACCACCAAGCAGCGAATGGCAACAAGCAAGGCTACGACACATTGGGCTTCCAGCTTTGGACAAGTGAAAATGCGTACACGTTTGTGATGGAGCACAGGAACGCACAACAATCTCATGCGACAGGAAGAATGTCTAATTTCTTGGACTATGAAGGCTTGCCTCAGCAGAGGACACCTCCACCGAACTACCGATGTAAGCCCCCTCAAGCTCACTTCAATGTTCTGGCATAACCACCAAATGAATGCGCTCTTGTGGATGGTGGGATACCCAATCTGGAAACTTACATGGATATACTATAGGCTCCGTGCGCTGGTGTTTCGAGTGCGACCGCAGCGCTGCCGAGCAGCGGCGCCGTCAGAAGTTGGATGTTGCTCAGCCCGAAGGAGCGGCTGTACCGGGCGGAGATTCCGCAGTCGTTGTGAACAAGTCGAGCTAGTAGTGCGTATATCTGTATGTATTGCTGGGTCTACTGCTCCCGCAACATTTTAAAAACGTTGCGAGGAGGCTGATGAAAAAATAGTTTATCTCGGTTCCCTTGAAATGAAGCGGAAAGGCGATAGCGATGAACCCGCGCAGTGCGACGAACAATGTAAACAACGCCGATCGACTTCTGGCCATTAGCGTTCATTTTGCTTTTTTGTGTGAATGTGGTTTATACTCTAGGATCTTGTTCCTATGCACACCCGCCATCAACTTCGGAGGGGACCTGCGACAGCCGGTGCCCAGCGAAACTTGCATAGGGAACGCGAACTTCGTCGGGAACAAAAACAGCGCGCCAGCATACACCCCAACAATCTTACCCGAGTGCTACGGAATATGATGCAGCGTAACGGTCGACACTAAACTGCAGTGATCCCACAGGCAACCACCGCAGCTAAACGAATGGGTCATTAATATGCGCGTAAATCATCTTGAAGCAGTGACGGTGTCAGTCTTTTTTTTTTTTTTTTTGTCGCCGAGCTTCTGCCTCCCCGGCATTTTAGCATTACGTGTTGCTTATGCTTTAGCAATCTGTATCATTTATTCCTCTTCTGTATTATGGTGCTCATCGCTGCTTACCCTTTCCTAGGTGCCGCTGCTTTGACGCAGATATCGCGGCCAACATCATACGACTAACATTTCGCTGATTCGGACAGAGCTGCAACACCGGTGTTGATACCGGCGCTAATATTTGGCAATAGCTGCCCGGTGCTCACCGTTATGAGTTGACGAACAAAGCAACTGCATCAGCATGTTTACGCGAGCCGTGGCACCCGGCCTTGCGCGTGCAGCTCCCCCCGCCTACCTCGCTTAGACTCCCTGAACTCATAATAAAGTGCAGAGATGCGTGAGCCGCGTGTTTACAACAGAACTCATAACCATTCACTGCACCCGCCTTTAAGTAAAAGTCGCAGCCCAGGGTCACGCCTGTTATGTGCCCAACACCATTGCTGGAAACATCGGACGGGTCCGTTGCGTTCGCTAGCTCCTCCCGGACGCAGTAAACATCGTTTGCGGCGTGTAGCTGGCGACCGAGTTTTGAGGTTTTCTTAGACAAAAAAAGACAACGAGCCAATATCCCCCACCTCTCTAAAACCGTTAAAACGAGCGCGCTGGTTTGAGCAATGTCATCGGAGCGTAGCACGGGCGTATGGGGAAGGGCGCAAGCGACGACCACAACATCCGATAAATGCCTCCAGTGGCCGTAGATGGCGCTAGTTGTTCGGGCGCTTGTGTCGCCACCATACCAGCGCACGGAGCCTATTGCACGTGCGTGGAAGCAGCAAGCAGACCGTCACCACTCTATAGCGCCAAAGCCACTTATTTTGTAGGAATCTTTGTGGGTTCCCCATTCACCCGTCTCCACACAAAGCAGACACCTATAAAGGTTCAATAAAGGAAAAACAAATCCCTCTCCCCTCCCTCACCCTGAACTTTTGGGACCTTACCCCGCATTGACACTAATTCAATTTGTTCCAGGAACAGGGGCCTTACAGAAAGACTGTAGCAATCGCCCGCAAAGTTCGAGAAATCGCTTAAACAGGGAACAAAACGACTGTTTTTAGTTGCGTGTTCAAAGGGTTTCATCGCTAGAGAAACGCCGCCTCAGAAATCGACCCCAAAGCCAGCGGATAAGCAAGATGCTTTGCTGATACCAATTTCACCGCCCTCCAGCGTACGGTCCGATAGCAGATTCCACGATGAAGACTCACGTTTGGCACTCAAACACTTTCACGGCACATTTTGGCTGACACAAATGTTTCTAAGTTCATTCGAGTCTTTCGAACTTACTGTCGTGAAGCTTTAACGGCGGAGAATGGACACGAACAAAGGCACAATCCAGGCAAAGAATAGTGAAACTAGGAGCCCGCCATTCGCCTGTGATGATTTAAACCGACAGAGAACTGCCGCTGAGGGGTATTTTGTAGCATAATTCGCACGCTTCGACATGGTCAGTCCACAAGCTACAGAACACACGCCGGCAACGCTTCTATCAAGTTTTGGCGTAGCCGGTGCTCTAACAACGTGACTGCGCAGGAAGTTCCATTCGAAGCTGCTTGCCATGTAGTATGGTTAGTGTGACCACTGTAGATTGTGACGTTTTCCGTAAAAATTGCAATGTAGAGACGCACATCCGGCGAAAAATGCGAGAAAAAAGGGGGAAACTAGGCCTAGTCGCATGGGCGCTTGGCTGAGCGCGAACCTTCTCGAACAAACGCGCAGGTGGAGCCACGAGACCCTGGCACTACTTTCACCGCGCTCCTTCCACGCCAAGATCGCAGCCGCCAATAAGTCAACAGTGATACCGGTGAACAGAAGGCAAGTGAATTTCCTCGCAAATGTTCATTCATACTTACGGCGTGGTTCCGGCTTCGCCTGTCATTTTTCACGCTCGGCAATGCTGCGCCCTCGCTGACTGATAGGACTCGCGCTCTGTTCACTTTCCACTACCCAACAGCTTCGCAGAAAATTAAAAGCCAAAAATAATAATAAAGATCAATTTTTTTACTCTAAATAAAAACATTAAAATTTATTGTTTTATATAGTTGCTTAACTTATTGTTTATTACAATCAGAATAATATTGTGCGGAGCTTTTTTAAGCAGACGCTTTTCACCTCTCTTGCGTGAGCCATACTGCACTAGAAAGCAGTAGTTGCGCTGTAAAATGTGCCGGATTCAACGACTGTTTCAGAAGACATCATAGGTACTGGAAATCGCCAGGAAATAATGAATTCATTTAGGGATGCTTTCTGGGTAAGTGAAGTTACTAGTACTTTTTATTATTTTTTAATCGGTTGCGCTGGCTTGCGGTGCTTTTGCACGGCTATCACAGTTCCGATCACTGTTGTTTTTCGTAAATTGAATGCATTTTGTAAGCTCATCGAACTGTTTAAACATCACCTCTGTAAGTGCGCACGCATTTCTTGTACGAACTGCTTTTTTGTGCGTTCGCTAAGTGACTATCGGAAGTACGTTGTAGCAGCCGTCGTGGCATTGCGATTGACTCATCGAAACTAATATTGGCGTTGTACTAATAGAAGTCTAACCAGTTTCGTCGTACACTCAATTGCTTTATGAGACCTTGTGATGTGCCGTTGTTGTCCTGTAGCAGACATTTTGACTGGACAATACAAGCGTTTCGAGTCAATGCGCTCGTGACCTCGTGAGCAGCCGTTGCGCGCGAGAACTGGACAATAGCCTGGCCAGCACCGAATCTTTGTTGTTTGCCCCTTTTATTTGAAAAAAGCAAAGCTGTATTCCTGTAGCAGAGTACGGAGACGTTTGGTATTGCTTGCGATTGACTGACAACCGCGTGCGACATCAGTTCGAACACCAACGGTCATCCAACCCATCCTCGGCGGAGGCTGGGCAGGGGGTAGGAAGGGAACTTTCTTTTTTTCATTTCTGCTATTCCCCCAGTCTCCGGCTGGCTGTGGCGTGGACAGAAACCGGTCGTGCCCTCTCCCATCTCCCCTCGCACGCGATATTAGGTCCCCCCCGCATGGCCACGGCTCGCCCGTTTTTATTTTATTCTCCGATTTCATGCGTGCGCTCCGTGAAAAATATCCGTCACGAAAACATTGACCGAGCAAGTCGTCGTCCGGCGTAGTGTACGGCACTCCGCCAACGCGTCGCGGCGGCTGGCGTCGACCTCCTTCGCCGCATGCGGGCGGCTGGGTCAGGATGCGGTTGCACTTATTTCAAATTTACGTGCCCTCTTCGCGGGTGGTAAACGTATATCCTCACGTACTACATATCCCCATCCCAGCGGAGAGAGGGGAGTTTCGGTAGTACGCGTCGCACGTGCCGACCGTCCCCCGCGGCGTTGTTTTTTTCGCGGCTCGAGCGAGCCGTGCAGCCCTCCCCCGCTTTCCTCTGCGTGGGGCGTTCGACGCGGAATTAGCGCTTCGCGGGCTGCTTCGGCGTTCGCGATTTGGTTGGCCGCTCCGTCGGATCGCGGATTCCGAAAACCGTATCGCTGTATCGCGCCATCTGCCTCACATTGAGCCCGCCCTGCCGTCGCTGCGCATGCGCCGCGTGCCAAGGCCGGCTGGCATGGCCGTTGCCCGCGATCAGCTGGCGCGCATTGCGCGCGCGCGCTTCCGTCGAGGGCGACAACACATGGCCCGAGGGCGTCGTCAACGCGTACCACGGTGGAAGTCTGAACGATAAACATTCACCGGGAACCTGCCTGAAAGCGTGCAGCAAATAGGCGCCTGTCTGCTTGACGATCGTGTTCAGAGCTGATTCAAATTCATTCGAAATTTCGATGATTAATTCTCTCCAATTAGCTGCGGGTTTACGTTCAGATATGTGAACCCTCTTTATTCCAACGTGCCACTTCCGTCGAGTGAATTGAAGTTGATAAAATAAATATCGTGGCTGAAATAAAATTTCAATTTTCATTCCAAATTTAAATAATGTTGGTAATTAATTATTTACCGAAACGAAGTGAAACACAAAATACAACTATACGCATTGCCTTGTAATAATTCTGAACAGTTGAAAGTAAACAGAAACAAACGAAACGGTCGCACTTTTGCAGCTCTTTTACAACATGCTGGGCACAGCATTTGGAAGCTGTCTTTCTTGTTCTTTTCTTTGTTTTGTTTTGAGCCTAAATAATTAACTTAAGCTGCATCCTCTATAAATAGACACTGTGTTGTGACTGAACTCGTTAACACTGTAGTTGTTTTTATGCTGAAGGTTACACTGAACTGTATCGGATTTGATTGGAATGGTATTGTACATACTGTACACACGTGTTGTAACGCATTTACATGCGCGAGTGGGCAATGCCACGGGTGATCTACGGTAAGATTGATCCCCAGTGCTTCTCCCACTCGTCATGATTCCCTTCGTGGAGAGGCTTTATGTAGAAATTTGTTTTGGCCGGTGAAGTAGTGCAACACTCGCTCATTAAGTTGCAGATGGCCGCCTTGCTATTTTGCGTGGACATTTATATGCTAACGTCATTTTTCGGATGCCAAAGTCACTTGCCTACAAATCTGGTGTCTTTTTTTTTTCTTTTTGTATTGTCAAGCTTGGTAGGCAGCAAGCTGTTGTCCTCTTGAACCTTCCGTCAGTTCCTACGCTAACATGCTATGGCTGAAGACGAAATGCAAAACGGTGTTGTCCTGGCATGCACAGTGTCTTCTTGTTCTCTGTGTTGTATCCATTATGGTCTTCATGCAGCTGCCACGCAGTCTAATATTCACGACTTGTTACATTTGCTACCAAAAAACGTTCATGACAGCCTCACATCTGTGTGCCACTCTGCACTTGAAGTTGAAACGTTTTATACAAATTCCTGCATGCAGTCTCCGTAGGACTCCCCATCATAGAAACCATAGAGCTTTGCCATTATCTGGGCTGCGATATTTTCCGAGCAGTAAGGTACACGCCATACGATAGCCCAAATGAAGAGCTTGTCCACAATTGTTGGTCCATCCTGCTTTTGGTGGTAGTCCTTGTCCTTGTAGCATTCATACTGTATTTTCGTGTGTATAGCCCGCACCAAAAATGCGAAAATTTCAGGGGGTGAAGTAGAGGTGCGGATTATATGCAAGGTATTTCCTTTGCTGTAGCTTCACTGCATGCGTGTTGGGCCGCGATGCCCCTACAGCAGTAATAGTGATTAAGCTACTGTTATCCCATTGACAGTGCTTATTTTGCACACACAGCACAGCAATATACCAGCCTGAAAAATCTATGCAGCAGATCTAGTTACATAGTCAGGTGGGTAAGTTCTTTTGCATAAACAATCGAGCAATAGATTGTAATCTTGCTTGAGTAGTAGTAGTAGTAGTAGATAAAATACGCGGGCAATACGTGGGGATATACATTTTTTTACTCGTCGACGGAAAGTGGGGGTGCGGGTTATATGCAGGGGTGGGTTATACGCGCGAAAATACGGTAGCTCAAGAAAGCTGGATTTTTTTTTTCTTCGTCTCCCGATATGCAGGGACCAACAGGGTTTGAGGAGCTGCGTCGCCTCCTGAAGCAAGGTGCTGACTTCTCCAAGGAAGTGGTTGGAATTCTGCAAGAGCGGTGAGCAAATTGCAAGCTGCGTCTTTCTTTCACCATTATGCGGGCAGTTGCTGGCAGGGTTGGACTCGATTTTGGTGCGCACACTTGATAGCTCTTCACGGCACTTTATTGGTGCTTATTTGTCCAGTTTAAGCATGGTAAAAAAGAGCGGGTGATTGCTGCGACAGATGAAGAGTAATGTTTGGAATCTGAGGGTCATTGCAGCCGCCTAAGCTGCTCTATGGCGTCATGTTTGTGTGACACCGGCCATGGTAGCACAGGGGCTAAGGCATTCGAGCTGCTGCACAGTGCAAGGCTGCAGGTTTGCTTTTGGAGAAATCTTTTGAGACAAGAGAAACATAATGGGCCTGCGTATTGGGGTGACCATGTATGCCTGCTCAAGAACACTGGGCAGCATAAACTGTCCACAGCTGACTGATGCCCAAACATTGCCTTGGCATTTATAATTGCAAACTCCACTATATTATGCTTATTGCACCCTACAGTGAATATATCATTCAATGAGTTGCGTGGTATTGCGCTGCTGAGTCCAAGGGCACGGGTTCAATTCCTGGCCGCCGCGGCCGCTTCTGTGATGGAGGCGAGAAGCAAAAACGCCCGTGTGTTCGAGATTTCGGCTAACGTTAAAGATCCCCAGGTGGTCAAAATTAATCCGGAGCCCTCCACTACGGCGCGCCTCATCGCCCATGTAGCCTCGGCACGTTAAAACCGCGTTATTAATCAACTCAATCGAGTTGCTTGATAAGTACTTTGTGGCATAAGACTGAAATAAAATAAGGCTGAAATAAAAATTTGCTTTCAAAGATTATACTAGAAGCTGCAATGCAAGTAACAAATGAAACAGCTGAATACTTATCTTGAGGGTTCTCATGTGTGGATTCTTCTGCTTTCCGTCCATCTACTTGCCTACCAGATCCGAGCTCGAAGCAGTCCACGCCAAGGGCCTGGCCAAGTTGTCCCAGCGTTTAGCCAGGGCAGCAAGAGAAGCCATAGGGTCAGTAATACATTGTGAGCTGCTTGCTTGGTTGGGGATAGTATTTGCATTGCCCGTTACTGATCCCAAATGCTCTGGAATTGTATACCGCAGAACCAGTGCCACGGCTTGGCAGGAAGTGGCGACCCAGCTAGAGCGAGAGGCCCAGCTCCACAGGTGAGCCGGAATTGGTGCTTTAGCCTCACGCTCACAAAACACGAAAGCTAACCACCTGGATCTCCTTTGCTTTTGCTCTTGGTCCACTGATCTGGCATGAAGTATGACAGAATTAGGATGCATCGTCTCGCTGAAAGTTTGTGTAATTCCATCGAGCAGGGCTTATGTAGATTTGCACATGTTTCTAAATAGAACAAGAAGAGGAACAGTTTGATCATCTGAGCAACAGGGCCGTTTCTTTCCTACAGGTAGGAAATTATTGTGGGACGGAGGAAGCATGCTGAGGGATTTTGGAGTATGCGCATGTTTTATGCATTGCCATTCTTGCATATATCAACATACTGGACTGTCCTGATATGTGTTGCCTGTCTCTGAAACATTTCCAATTCTACATTAGCGCAACATATCTTTTTTTCCTGGGTGAATGCCGAAAGGTTTCTGGTCGGGCAGGAAACCTTTCACCGCATATTGTTGAGTGAGTAGGCACAGTCCTTGTAGCGTTGCGACCGTGAGCACTTGAGTGGCCCCATTGAGGCTGCTGCCACCATGCAGAGAGCACTGCAGGCACCGCCATTGCACAGGGGCGTGTCGCGAGGCCTGTCGGAGGCGGTGTGCGGTCCCCTGCGGGCTTCGTGCGAGGCCCAGGCGAGCCGGCGCAAGTGCCTGGAGGCCGCGGTGGAGCGGCGAGCGCGGGCGGTGCGCGAGCGCCGGGCCCTGCAGGAGCGCACCAAGCGGCAGGCCCACCAGTGCGCCCGAGCCAACGAGCAGGCCCAGGGGCGGGCACTCGAGCCCCGCTCACACCGGGGAACCCGCCTGCTCACCGACAGGGACCTGAACAAGGTATGTGCTCACACCTGCTCGGCCGTCTTCTGTGTCACCTTGTGGCTTATAAGCTCATGCATTGCCTTCAGCAAAAGTCCAGGCAGCAGTTTATATTAGACCTAGCTCATTTTTGTCCATCTTTTGCATATACGTGCGTTGCAACACGCCTTGTTATTGCATTGAATTGTAGTGTAAGCCTTGTATTCCATTGTATCAACTTCTGGTCTATCCTGAAAAAGCAGCACCCATTCCGGCATCATGTCGATCCAACTTTGGCACTGAAGTTACCGGAGCGACTTCCACGTTGGCTAGAGACTTTGCTCCATCGATTACGTCTCAATGTAGCGCTCAAAAACCTACCAGGATCGCCTTGGCCTAACCTTGAACCCGACTGTGGTTCACCAGAAGCAGTCAAGCATATTTCACTGGAGTGCCCTACATATGGTCAACCAAGAAACAACCTCGCACAGAAGATCGAGTGCCTCAACCACAGTTCCCTAACTTTAAAAGCGCTTCTGGGACCATGGTCATCTCCCTCATCTCAGCGTAAAGTGCTAACCGCATTATTTGAATACCTCAGTGACATCGGCGTCACTGAGATGATATAGGATGAGAACATCCTTGCACTGTGCAACCATCTATAGACTTTTCACTTGTCGCACTGACGGTCCCCAACACACGCTACCTCCATTTTTCTTTTTAATTCTTTTATTTCGTTCTTTCTTCTCTCCCTCCCGCCTTACTTCCTATTGCAACTTTATTCCCCCCTCCCCATCCCGCAGAGTAGCATGTAGGCGTTAACATGCCGGTAGACCTCTCTGCTTTCATCTAGTAAAGAGCTTTCTCTCTCTCTCTCGTTGGCCTGTAAGAGCACAGTTTGAATCAATATACAGGGTGTTGAGCTATAGAAGAGTGTCTTGAAGAGGTTCTTCCTGAGCAATTTTAATCGACCCACTTTTGTTTGCGTGCCACTACAGTCGCAATTTCCTCCTTACCCCCCTTCCCCCCCTTGTGCAGCTGGAGAGCAAGCGTCGCAAGACGGAAGGGGCCCTGGGCAAGGCGGAGGGGGAGTACTACGGGGCGTGCATGTCGGCCGAGCAGGCCCGGCAGGAGTGGGAGACGCTGCTCTTCCAGACGGCCGGCTGGCTGCAGGCCCTGGAGCAGGAGCGGCTCGAGGCCCTCAGGGCCGCCCTGGCACGATACGCCCAGCACCTGGCACACATGGCCCCGCAGGCACAGCAGGTATTATTACGTGCAGGCGGCGCTCGTCTCGCCTTCCTCGCTGCGGGCTTGTCCTTGGGGCGTTCAACTTTGAGGAACTCGTGACGTATTCGTGCCCGTCTTCAGCTTCAGCCAAATTAGTGAAAGTTTGCAAAAATTGTGTTGTGTACGGCCAAGTGAGATCCCATTAGTGCTGCGGTTTCTTTGTGCTCCATCCACATCCTCGCACGCAGGGGCACATCTAAGAAAGTGCGCACGTTTTTTCCTCCCCAGCTGCAGCTCTCAATTTGTATTGACTAATTCAAGAGTATTGTCGTGAAAGCTGTTCCAGATTAATGCGATCAATCTGTTCTTCTATACATGCAGTGTGCGGACTGTGTCCAGGCACAGGCGGCGCGTGTTGACGTCAAGCAGGACATTGAAGAGGCCGTGCGCCTGAGGGGAACTGCTCCCAATGTGCCGGAGCAGCTGCTGCCAGACTTCTACGTAAGCTGTTGGCCTGAGCAAAGTCCCTTCCCCCCTGTACTTCAAGTGCTTGGCCAACGAGAGTGTTGTTGTTGTTGGCCCCCCGCAGGCAGAGGACCTGTCCAGCCCCATGCAGCCCCAGAGACGCAGAGAGGCCTTGGAAAGGCTGCTGCAGCTGCTGCAGAAAGACCTCGACACAGAACGGCGGGGGAAGCAAGGTGGGCTGGCTCTCAATCCCCCGACAGGGGCCAACTCCACACCCACAAAACCGCAGCATTTAAAAGGGTTGTGAAGGCATTTTCAAAAAAAATTTGTTGTGTGGGTACTTAGAACTCTGGAACCTTAATAAACAAACTATGCATAGCCGTTTCGTCGCATGATATTGGCAAATAGGAAAAAAAATGCAGTTACAGTTTCTCCAAGGCTTTCCTCCTCAAGTCGTGAAGTGACGTCATGTTAAGAAGCCTATCATAGCTGCACCTTGTCTGCACAACAGGTCGGCATACAGTGGGCTCACAAAGGGTCACATACAGCTACAACGTCGGCGCCACGATGAAACTCGCCCCGCAACTGAACGGGAGATGTCTGATCTCTGATACGACTGATCAACATGGTCAAACTTTCAGTCAACAATGCGGACGAGTGGCGAAGGGGCCCTAAACAGGGTTACAAAGGTTGCAATTTTACATGTGCAGTCGCTGGAGTACTATCCAAGGAACGTCCTGCCGAAAAAATGGTTTAAAAACAAACGAGTATTAGCTTAGCTATCGTACATTAAAAAGGGCCAGCAATAAGGCCTGGAGCTTTCTTTCTCTCATCGCGCCTTCAAAGCACTGTGGAAGCTGTGACGTCGCCAACCAGGTGTAAGACCACCTAGAATAACAGGGCAAAACCCTTGATGGTTTGAGATTCACGCAGTCATTGGCTCCACTCGGCAGTATGTCGCGCTTTTTTTTAGCAGTCGACGGCATGCTCTGCCTACTAGTGTCGCTACTGCTGAGTGGGGCCGGTCAGCCCGCATTGAACTACTGTGCGGCTGTCCTCAGCGCGGCAGCTGTGCCTGCATATGCACGTCAGTTTTAGAATAGGGGAAACGAGTGTTCAAAGGCTAGATAAAGGGGGTTCCCAAACACAACATGCTCGCTCACGACAGTAATTGAAGATTTTCACCGACGACTGGCGGCCTGCTAGCGTTTCTGCATGCGGTGCTGTCACGGTGAAAAGATCCCCCGAGGTCAGCAGAAAAGGCTTAGCATCGCCGCAGTTATTCAGTCACCGCTTTATGAAACTACGCCGACGATCACCAGTGCACTCTTTCACTGTACTATCACCCCCTTTCGCACATTTATAAACTGATTTTCAGCAATAGTCCCGCTCTGGCGGGCGGTGACAATTTTTAGCTGCTGCGGTGTATGCCGTATCGTACATGCACGGCACAGTGGGCTCATTGCCGACCATGTAGGCAGGTGCTTGCCGCGGTCACGTGAGTGGCGGTGTTTCTGCCGGCAGAGACGCTCCGTGTTTTCCAGCGTTATTCATACCTTGTAAACGATTCGCTATATAGTATCTACAAACTCAGCTGAGTTTGTAGATACTATATAGCGAAATGAGCTAGCTAAGCTCGTGCGACAGGTGGCGACGATCGATGTTCGTCCCTACTACGATACGCTGTGCCGTGCCTTGCTGCAACGGCCAAAATGTGCACCGGCGTTTTTCCCAGAGCTGGGAATGCTGATTGGCTACAGCATTTAAAGGGGCCCACCAATTGCAGTGCCGTACTGTTCAGTGCTTCGTGCGTCATAGAGGCTGCGTCAGAGCCAAAACTGTACGTCATAGTGCGGGACTATGGCGACGAGGTTCTGTAGGTAAAGAAAGAAAGAAAGGGAAATCTTTTTTGCATGTTGCGTGGCTCCTGCTTTATGAAGAGGTGAAACAATTGGTATACGTTGTCATGAAGGGGTACACTAGCGATTGCGCGATTGAAATGGTGACCTGTGGAAACCTATTTAGGGCCCCTTTAAAATAAACTGGGTATTTGTAAACTGTTAACACTGTTTTGCACTAGTCCAAACTGTTGTTCTGCTAGCCGGTATTCTTGTTCATGCTTGCTGACACCTGCCTCACATAGAGTTACACGAACGTTAACTTTCTGGCCTGACGAGCTAAAGCTTATTATCACTGAAAGCTTAAAACAAGAATTTACTACATAAACAAGTTTATCGAAGGAACTTGGAGTAGTTGGGAATTAAAACCAACCCATCATTTACTCTTCAAGGGCAAAATAACTAGCGAGAAGCAGTGATGCAGCGCGTTGCTGAGTCCCACCATCACACAGTTTGATTGCTTCCTCCAATGAACAATGCTGTTAACATTTTTTTTCGATAATTGGATATGCTCCCCTTTAGCTTACTGCAGAAGCCTTCAACATAAGTTGGCAGTTACAGCCCTGGGTACACTACAATTTATGAGAACCCACGAGTGTGCTGGGCTGCAAGTATGGCGCGGCTTTTATGCCACAGGTTTTTTCCACATGCGCTTTCTACGCCTTTAGTCAAAATGGTAACATGTTTTACTTCAATGCAGGCTGGCCCAGTGGCTGCAAGTTGGAATCGCACGCAGGGCACTTTTTTTTTTATGTTGCTGAACCAGCTTCCTGCAGTTTGATAAAGAAAAGACAATATTCCGAAGAGAATTCGACAAGACAATGTGAGCTTCAGCAGGGAAACCGAGTACAGACCGTACAAACAGTCAGTAGGTCTGAGTTCTGTTACAACGGTTGCCAGACAGCTGAAGCGGTCACGCCACCAATGTTTATGACAACGAATAAATGAGCATTATTTTTAAAGTATTGCGTCTGCAGCTTTACAAAAGAATATACACAAAGAGCGTTTAACTCTCAAATGTTCTTAACATGACATCACTGCTAGCTGCGCTGCCGACCTACGATGCCCACATGGTTGCTTGCAATGCACCTTAAAACGAGCATTTCGAAGGTGCCTCGTAAGTTCCAGAAGCAAATAATTGTGAACATATTTGGGATTTATGATATTAAACGCTTGTTCAAGCAGATAAAATTAGGCAAAGACAAATGCATTTTCCTATCATGACCCCGCTCCTCGCCATGCTGTACACGGTGTGGCAACCAAGCTCCTGTTTGGACAACAACGACAACCCAGTGGCAAACTTAAGATTATTTAATGCACGATGAGATGAAGAACATAACAACATCATTGCAAACAGGGCTGCGGCGAAGGTTGCACCTTCAGTACCCAAACCAGCAGCATAACAGCTCTTGAGCTCTCTCCAAAATGCACTGGCTCACTGGTTGCTAATGTCTGGAGCATCTGTAGGCTCAGATCCAACCTTCAAAAGTTTGCAGATGACATAAGAGAATGCAAACTGCGGTCAAGTAAAAACACAAGCACAACTTTACTGTGTTTAGAGGAGTATGGAGAGTCAATGGTGCGCCAATGATTTGCATCTGCATTTGCAACAGTTGTGGGATCGCTGTTAACGGGTGCAGCAGCAGGTGCGGCACTAGTTTAAGGAGACCATGCGTCGTGTCCCCCCCCCCTGCAGGTGTGGAGTCCCTAGCCCAAGCCTTTCGAGAGTCTCCTCGGTTTGGCGACGAGGAAGCTCAGCTACGTGTTCAAGAGAAGCTCCAACAGGTTCGTCCGTGTGCTGTTGACTGTGCGCTAGCAGTATGCTAATGCTGAAAGGCTGTTTCCCAATGCTGTGTACTATTAATGGCTAGCAGCCTAACATCTTTCAACTTGTTAGCTTGACACAGTTCTCCTTGTTTTGTAATTATTTTTCCTGTACTTTTTTTTACAGAGGTTTTAAAGGGGCCATGAAGACAAAATACAAGTTTGTTCTATTCGAAAGATTTCGTGTTCTACAGTGCCCCCAGCGCTTGTACGGAAGCAAACGATGCTTTATTCACTGCGAAATTAATCGATTTAAGCTAAAATGTTGATTCTCGCCCCAAAATGTGTGTTTGAACGACGTTTGCGATGACATCATATGAACAGGTCTTTCAACTAAACTTGGTGCACTTGGTCCACTTGCTTACTGTTAGACAACCTAGATGGTGCCACCACACTGCGGCAAGCCGTTTTCTGCCTTTGGTTTGTTTGTGACCGTATGTAAACCTGGCTTGTTTTCGTTGATGGGCAAAATAATCGTTTCGTGAAACACAACTCTCGCTGGACAAATATGGTCATGTGAGACACCGTCACTTGCGTCAGTCAGCCGGTGTCGTCTGAGACAACCCCAAAGCCCCGCAGTGCTGTACATCTAAATGAAGCATAGTGCATGCAGTACCTACTGCAGTACACTTCGGTACTTCTATATTTACGTCTGCTTTCGTAACTTCCACTATTTGTCCAACCATTCTTAAGGCTTTCGAAAGAATGTGTCCTAAATTTAAGCGCAAATAGCTCGTTAGGCAAGCTTATAAGCCCTGCCTACTTTGCGTTTGCTTTTGCCGCCCTCCGCCATTCGCAGAGTTGTCTGGTATGACATCATAGGCTCTGTTGCAGGAAATGAGCTAGTGGGTCGCATGGCCACTCTCTTTTTTCCTGATTATGTAGCTTATTTGAGCGAAGTTTACGTTAAAAATGGTGTCAGCATGATTCTAACGAGGCAATCTTTTAAATGAACCAAACTTGCGTTTTATCTTCATGTCCCCTTTAAGGTACTAGGGTACATGGTGTGTCATTTTAACATGCCACAGATATATATATACACATACATACATATCAATCAAGCCCCGGGGGTAGCATAGTGGTTATCGCACCAGACCGGTATTCTGGAGGTCGTGGGTTCGGATCCCACCCGGCGGGCATTTTTTCACCACTTTCTTTCTGACTCAAAATATTCTTCATCTGTTTATATGACCTACCGCATTCCCCCCTTTGCTTTCCGAGGTTTTCTTGGCGACCAAACCTTATTCTATCTGTATGTATGTATATATATATATATATAATATATATGTATGTATGTATTTGTCTCGCCTAGGGACGGACACCGGAATGCCTGCTGGTGTAGGGGAGGTGGGATAGGGAGGAAAGAGTACATAGGAATAGGGGGATAGGGTAGAGGCCTTACATAAATATATAACACGTGGGCAAGAATAACATATATACAACGTTAGGTGGAAAAAAAAAAAAAAACGAAACACTAGACATATAAATATCAAAATACAGGACACGAAGGAGCTTGAGTAGCAAAAAGTATATGAGAGAGAGAGATCCCATTTTTTTCATGTGCCATAGCTTTTCAAGAACAAGCAGGAACTGTAATATTAACTGCAATGATTACCAAATTAATTTATTAATTTGCAATTATTATGCTACTTCCTAAATGCAGATTTAATTTGTATTAAGAAATTGTGGGCAAGTAGTAAGAAAAGTCCCAAATCTAGCTTGTGAATGCATCCCAAAATATAGACCTCCAAATGTAGGGGGGAATGTCAATGCATTAGAGGTAAAACGTTGTAGATGCATGTCTTTTAGCCACAAATGATATTTAGGATTTTTTTTATGTGCTACCTCTAAATACTACCTACCTCCAGTTCTCTAATACAGTAAAACCTTATTGTTGGTGCATTTTTCAGTGTACTGCAAAATAAAAGCTAATGTAAACAGATTACACTGGGTCCAAGTTTTCACAATGTAACTGTTGGAGAACCACAATAACTGGGAAGATATCAATCAATCCCTGCTGTACAACCTTTCGCCAAAAGGCCATTAATTAGAAAGTCAACACGTTCGCTCCGGCATGCCTTCTTGAGAACCCGTTTTACATGCGGAGTGACCTGCCAGTGGGCCAATCGGCATATCTCCCAGGTGTGGTGCGATCCACCGGTGGGTCACACGCCTATGCCTGTTTCTTTTGCTCCAAAAGAGATGGCGCTGCAATTTTTCATGCTGGCATTTCGCGAATTTATTTGAAAAATGGTAAGGTGTTTTCGAGCAGCAGGAAATACGAATGAAACGTATTTCAGAAACTGCGGAAAAATGTTGGCGAGCGACACTACAGTGAAATAGACCACCACTTTACTTTGCTCCTTGAAAACAATAGCGCTGCCCCACGTTCAATGCAATAAATATATAAATCTACATTGGTTGAATTTTGAAACCTCAGATGGCAGGACATCACGGAGCGTTCTCAAGTGTGGGTCATCGGCGAGCCACACCACACACAGTATGAAAACGTTCTCATTAAGTGTGTCGTGGGTCACCTATGGGTCACGGCATTTACCAGCAGAAAGGTATTCTTCTGGCCATTTATAACTTCGTGCAACAATCGCATCACTGCGTTCAACTGTGATGAAGTTATTGCATCCGCAAGCAGATACATGCTCGTAACTTCATTGCCACTCGGGAGAAGCACAGGCCATGACCCACCGGTTACCCACAACGCAGCGAACGTATTAATAGACCTTGGTGCTAGTTAATGCGGTGATTACTGTGTTTTCTGGGGGCCACTGAGACCCCTACGCACACAACAAGGGGAGATGTGCTTCTAGCTTTCACCATTTAAAACTTGTTGCCGTTCTTAAAGGGACCCTGCAACACTCTTTCAGCAGTGCAAGTAAACCTGTGCGACGTTTAGATTACAGTGCCAGGAATACCTGAGCCAAACATTACACATGTACGTGAAGCGGTGAGCACTCAAATCTCTGTGAAAGACTCGCAAAAACCAACTGCGCTCTCTTCAACTTCCCTCATTATGCACCACTGGCACCGCCAAAATGACGTCATTTGTGCGGTGGCTGTCCTACTGGCTGTCGCTGATCAACATCGCAGCTTATTTCTCGCATTTCCTGTGACGATCCGCCGTCGTCGGCGCTGTGCACCAACCTCTTCTATGCCTGAACCTGTACCAGCAGTTTTGGCATTTCTTTTGTGTTTTGCTTGTGTGCGGAGTTTAAGTGATGAACTCAATACCTCCATTTCAACCAGACCACTCGGCAACGAACATTTATTGCTTCAAAAGCGCCTTATCAGCCTGAGCACGTGTTTGTGAGCAGGCAGCCATGCCTGCTTTTTTGTTGCACTAGACGGGAAATAGACCCCTTAACATTGCGGAGACTGGAAAACTTCTCAGCCTGTAATATATTGAAGGTAGCCAAAGAGAACACCGCAAGCCACTACCCCTGTGCGGGAGAGAGCGCACAGCTTTCATCGCGTTGTTCGCGGTTGAGTTGAGAAGGAACAGTTATGCGTGATTTCTCATCGCACGTAGTTTCGGTGATAGTGAACGGATTTTCATACGGTAATTCTTGCAGGAGGTGATTGCTGGGACAATAGACTTTACCCCAAAATACATACTGAGTAGTTGATGTTAAGCCTACAGGGTCCCTTTAAAAGTTGTACACCCTGTCTCTGTTAACATGCACCAAGAATTGCAACAGGACCAAGCACTCGAGGGAGATTGGACCAAGTGCATTTTCTTAGCTGTCATGCGTAGTTACAGCTAGTGTGTTTTTTTCTCTCATGAAGCTTAATTGGCAAAATAACTAAATTTAATTACCTGACTTTTTTATTGTTAGTTTAATCGTAAAGGTGCTGATCAGAAAGCTTTGGAGCACCTCGGGAAAAACACCCGAGCTGCGCATTTCCACCTTCATACGATTTGCGCATTTTTTTGTTCTGATTTGTTTCGTTTTCAGGGCAGGGAGAAAGGTTGAAAAGGTTGAAAGCATGTGTTTCCCACTAGTAAGGATTGCGGGGCTCTGGGGAGACAGCTTGTCTGCTCCTGGCAGTGTACACTTGTGCAAAGCACTGCCACCTGCCCCACCAAGCACTAGAAGGAGCCTCAGACCCGGTGTTGTCGTCGTCCCCTGCAGCTTCGCCAGAGCCTGGCCTTCCTGGAGGCCTCGCGCCACAAGGTGCAGTGCTGCCTGGCGGGCCTGGAGGGCCAGCCACGACCGCCACACCCCCTCGCCCCTCACCTGGAGCAGCGCAGGGACCGACAGGCAAGTGGCCAGGGGAGAGTGCCCTCGCCCCTCTGCCTCCTCCTCCTCATTTATGTCCCCCCCCCCCTCCCTTTAATGATCTGGTACCAGAAATATGCCCATGAATCAAAGGTGGATTCAAGGGCACCCCGCTGAAGCTCCTTCTGTAGAATTTTGATGCTTTCTTTTCATACTTCTCAGGCGTGTCTCATTTAAGCGTGCACTGTGTGTGCTAATGTTAAAAGCACTTTCTTGCTTTACGCAGGAGAACTCATGATGGTGCCCAGTAGCATGAGTAATTGTCTATAGAGCTTTAACCAACATGGTTAGCATTCGCCTATGGCCATTCACACTACATCATAAATTCTGACACCATTACAATAATAATTAAAGTTTGACTTTGACCATGCCTGTTCAAACCAAAACTCTGCTTGATTGGTTTACTTGATCTGTGTACCAGTCTATAAAGTGGGCTGTGCCATGAAGTATACCATTCTATAAAGTGTGCCACATTACAAAGTATGCCAGGCTCTAAAGTGTTCCACACTGGGATGGTGTACGCAGGGGCTGGCCCAAACAGTGCTCAAGATTCCCCCCTGGCTCCAGAGGCGCTCTTCAAGCACGGAGGACACAGAGGTGTGGGACCGGGGCTCGGCAGACGGCGGCACCGAAGCGCCACCCACTCCCAGCTCCGTGGAGGCCGACCAGAGCGAACCCGAAGGGGAACCGCAGCAGCAGACATACGTCAACGTGCTGCCCTCGCGGTGCCGCGCTCTCTACGACTACAAAGCCTCCATGGAGGATGAGCTCAGCCTATGCTCAGGTATGTCGTACCCCTAGAGCAAGAATACAATGGCAGGCACAACACCCATTGCAGTGGGCGAGCAACCACATAATGCCGCAGTAAATGCTAACGCAGATAAAGCTTGGCAGCTGTGACAACAAAGATGATAGCGGCACTTGATGGACAAAATTGTAGAAGTCACATTCACTTTCTCACTGCCCTGCGGATGCCGATCACGGCGTCTACACGGTCTTTTTCTCCGACAAGAGGTGCGCCAGGTGCCCTAGCTGCCCTACGAAGTGAAGTTTCCCCTCCTGTCTTGTTCTTACTCGGTGGTCGTACCACATGCTTCACCACTGTGGGAGGTCGTGGCTACTAATGGGACTGTATTACCTGGATAGCAAGCTATAAAACGAGAACCACAGCCAAATCCCCACCGCGACGTTCGTTCGACGACGTTCGCTGGCGAGGGTTCGTTCGACTCACCGGGAGGTGCCAAGGATGCACTTAGAGCCAGGCGATGTCGACAAACCAGGCTTTATTGCTCGTTCATAAAATGGAACATGCGCTGGACAGGCTGTCCTGAGCTGGGATGGGGGTCGGAGCCCCACGAGCTCGGTAAGCCGTCCGTGGCTGCTGGCTCGGCTCGGCTCCTGACGGGAGACTAGCCTTGTCGCGGGGTCAAGGAACGCCAGTTCCTTTGTCCAACCCGCATGGTTCCAGACCTCGCAGGCCAAGCCCCAAGCAGAGCATTCCTGCTCCGGACGTAACCTCAGTTGGAGAGAAGGGTCTCCAGGAGGGGAGGAGGGTGCCAGCGGGAAGCCGGCCGCTAGAGGGCCGGCACTCCGTGCACTGATATTACCGATGGGGAAGTGCTTTTTAAGCCTGGCTGGTTATTTTACCACTTATTTTGTTGTTCAATAATTTTGATCAACATAACACTGAATAATACTGCACAAGGTATTTTATTCTGCTGTTCTTTTTTTTTCTTTTTCCCAGTTAAGATAGACACTGACTGTCAAGTGCATGTGCAAGTTGCCTGACGGGTCTTTTGGGTATCTCACCGATTGGAGTACAGCTGCATAATGCTCTCAAATAGAGAAAAAGAAGTGGGGGGAAGACAGCTAATCGAAAATGGTCATGGGGGATATATTGGCTTGCTTGGAAATGCAAGCGATTACTATATCAAAGTCTTTAGCACTATGCTGTGTCCAAGTATGCTTGATCCTACAAAACAAACTGGACCGACTTTTAGATGCGACTGCATCTCATTCACTCGCCTTGTCCCTCCATACGGCGTTGTTGTTGTCCGTCCACACCCCTCTCCCATTCTCCTCGCCGCGCAAGCTGCGCTCTCCCCGCCGCTCACCCCCTCTCCTCTCCGATAGCGAACACTCTCTCGCGAGGGGCATTGGATTGGATTGGATTCGATTGAGTTGGGTTGGCTTGGATTGGATTAAAGTGGATTGTGTTGGATTGTGTTGCGTCATAGCCGCGGTCGTTCCAGCACCGGCGTTCCGATTTCGGGTACGTGCATAGACTTGATCTTCGCTGCAAATTGCACGGTGGTCCCGTTACTTCACCATCCACTACCCGTACACTTCAGCGACCACAAGGCCGTCATCGTTAACGTTACGCCGCGTGTTAAATAAAGAATACATCATAAGCGTTCCTCACACGTTTCACGCAATTAGAAAATCAACCCAACAGAAACACCAAGTGAACCCCCAAGATGCGTGGCATCTCTACAGGGTTCCCCTCACGGGAAGGTGGGGTAATTTTAAACTTTGCTGTCACAGTGCAGAGTGCCCTGTGTAAGGACATTGAGTGGTTTGTGCAGGTGACCTGGTGACTGTTCACAGCCGGGCAGAGGAGGGCTGGTGGCATGGTGAGAAGGATGGGCACTGGGGCGTCTTCCCGGCCAGCTACGTCCAAGAGCTGGGCCCAGAGCCCGGATAGACGTCGCTCGTACGTTGTACGAGTCTAGAAACGCCAGTCATTGCAATCGTTCATGTTAGTCTACGCCTATCTTGGCTGAGTACACCCTTGTCACATGTAGCTTCACTTACCCATGGCCACAGAAGTGTAGATGCAAGAGGACAGAAATGGTGGATGTCTTGGCTGGGTAGGAAGCACAAGCATTTATCCTGTGAAATGTGCAATGCATCATTTCGAACAGTTCCTGGTGCTTGCTCTGTGCGTTAAACTAAATGCGTGAAGACGAGGCTCAGGTTTGCGGTCAAAGGAGATCAACCGTGCATTTGGGGGGCTAGGTGGAAGCCGCTGCTGTTTTGTCTTCACTGGCAGAGTGAGTCTGGGCAAGTGCACCCTTAGCCACTTACATTTATTGTGTTTGTCCCAATTCTTCATTTGGACTCTCCCTGCATTTGATCGAGGTGCGTCAAAAAGCCAGAAAAAGTTGAGGTGATTCATTTGGAAAGCCTTGCACAGCCTTGCTGTGTATTCTTCTAGCATGTTTTAGAGCTAAATGGTAAAAATGTGGCCACTTGGCCGCAGTAAACATGCATTTTCAGTGACCTGGAACAGTAGATCAGTATTCCTTGGGGGAAGAAAAAGACTGGCTTTATTTACATTAGAGGATGAGTGCAACACACAGCATCATTACTTTTTAACTTACTAGTTATCAGTTATGCCACAATCAAGGCTTCGGGGCCACCAGACGATTGCACATTTCAAGCAATCTTGTAGGCTTGGTCTTGCCTCTGATATCCTAGCACAATAGCCTTTGGGAGGAAGATTTTTCGATGTGTCTTGCATATAAAGCAGCGTAGGCTCGGAAATCAAATAAAAGCATTTCATTCTGGCTTTAATAGTGGTGCAGTTATAGAACCTTGGGGCTAAAGCCACAAAGTGTGTTTCCTGAGTCGAAGTGCTAGACTGTCCTTACACTAATGGTGTCTGCATTTCATCTGTCAGTACTTGAGGGCCAAATTAAGAGCAGTGATATTTCTATCTTCTGAGGCGGCGAGTTTTAATTCCCAAATAAGTGCCTTAACCAACCAGGAAAAGTTCTTTTAGAACTTCGTGACAAAACCAAACTGTGCACTGCAGTTATACACTTGGGTCTGTTAGCTTGTTATTACTGCATATCACTTCAACTGACGACTTCTTATGCCCCCTCCAGAAATGTTGAAAACACCCAGAGATGCCGAAGTCTTGCAAAAAATTCGCTGAGTGCAGCTAAGTGTTTGGTGTATATACAGCTACTCTCTGTCGGAAGTAGTCTATTGCAGTCGTACATCGTAATACTAGAGTGTTCATTTTTGTACTTCATTTTTTTAATTGCTCGTCATTGTCAATTTTTTTTGGCATCTTATCAAAATTTACAATGCTGGTGCTTTGGCAGAAATTGCAAGCCACCCATTCTTGCAAGTGAAATTCTTTTGTTCTTTATTGTGCTTTGTAATGTAGTTTTCATGACTTTAATATCGTAAAGAGAACCATCTGTTCAATGGCCAAAAATCAGTTCTTGCCCTAAAGAGAAAGGGAAGCATCCACTCCAGATTGTGGAGACTTGTTGCTTCACCTTGAATACAGCTTGTCTATTGAGTTCCACACATTTCCAATGTTGTTTGATACAATGCAAAAAAAAAAAGAGCACGAGTTCTTGCACCTGCTATAGCATGCATTCCGAGTCCAACTTTCCAGTATACAAACCGATTTGGGTTGGAAGAAGTGTTGGACTTTCTGCCTGCTTATTTTTGCCAAAGACCCATGTTTTCTATTTCTGTCAGCATTTACACTTTGGTAGTGAAATACCATCAATGGTGGTGGAGCAATGCTTGTTTTGATGTGCCGTGGCAGCACACAGTACCAATCCAGCCTTCTGTCCAACTTTAGTTACCAAGATCAGGTACAGTTTCCATTGTAAAAGGCACAGAAAAGATCTTCAGTGCAGTGAGCATTTTGAAGAACACTTCTGGTGGCTACATTTTTAACTGCTAAAATGCTAAGTGTATTCACTAAGCTGGGATCATTATGCAAATACGGTAATGCTTTGCTCACTTGACTGCACTCTGGTGGCTTTTAATAAGGGTCTTGCAGTGTGTACAAGGAGGACATAAGTTGAAGTCATCTAGTTGACAGTGAGTCTGCTTGTCATTCATGCAAACCAGCCCTGGTTTTTCAAGCTAACTTGTGGTGCTTGAACCTACTTCTCAGCAGTCTGATACCATTAAAGACGTTTCAAGTCTGGCGTTGCCTTCTGTTTGCACATGGAGCAGGTACTACAGCCTAATAACGCACTGGTCATTACCATCTGAGAACAAGCGTGCCTTGTTTTAAAGTTGGGGTGTGACCACTGAGGGACCAAAGAATATTGTACGCTTTGTACAATTGTGTTCAAGTACGTCGTAAACGCGAGCCATTAAGTGCAATTTTCAGTCCTCTTGCATCTACTAAGCTAGTGGGCAGTGTACCGTGCTGAATGCACATTATAGCAGCTTGAAAATGCTGTGAAGTTATACCTTGCGAGTACTGCATCCTTTATGCATCGCAAGGGCCTTGGCCAAGATGGGGATTCCCACCACTAAGTCATTGTTTGTAGCCTTGCATGTTTCTTCTTTTTGTATTAACAGCAGCGAGTACTGGGCTGTGGCCTTGCAAGCTTGCGATGTCAGCCAGGCCTCTGTTGTAACTTGTCTTAGTTCCAGTGATCAGGGCAACATTGTGTTCCCCTTGACACATAGTCGTACTTCAACATAATAAAATTGCACTTCAAAGTAAAAATGTGACTTGATTATTTTAATTGAAGCAGCTTGTCGAACACTTTTGTAGTAAGCCTTTTAAATTTGGGGTTCAGGTGCGGTGAAAAGACTGCTTGCCATCAAGTCACAAGGAAATATGGGGTGTACACACAGAGAAGGAACACTGGTCATTTTTTTTTTGCCACGAGTGGCAAGTGTGCAAGAAGGAAGTTACTTAGCCATGTGGCTGGAAAATCCCATGTCTGAAGAGTTACTTTGATGGACCAGTGGATAGACCAGTGCCTGCCATTGCTTATACCTTCCATAGCATGTGTAACATGCACTTCCCCAGTTCATCTGTGCCACCATGTGGTGGTTTAAATAGAGGCCCGTTTCAGAGTGAAAAGCTTGCTTGGAGGCAACCTGGTGAGAAGCAACCTTCAATGGAGTCACAAATGCCTTTTGTCGCGCGAGTAAGGATTTTAAAAGCGATGTTCAGGTTGCATGAAGAAAGCTGGGTCAGGACTTTGGGCACAAAGTGCAATACCCACTGGTGATGTGCTTTTTCTGAGCTTTCAGCTGGAATGTCATGGAGAGCAGCTTACAGAAAAGATCTCTACACAATGTCTAGTTCAAACTTTGCAACCTGAAAGCGGCCGTCCTAGGGGTCTCTTTTATGCAAAGGGTAAACTCCATAACTTGTACATAGAATACAAGAAACAACTCGGATCAGTGAAACACTGGTTGTCAGTTACAAGTGCAGCTGGAACTTTTGTGTCGTCCTTTGATAAAGAAGTAAGCTGTGCCTGTTGACCATCTTTGTGTGCTGTCACCGCCTGAATCTTTGGGACCACGTTACAGCACCCTTCATGCCAGTGTTCGCGTGCAGTTCTGTTGTGATGCACACTGAAACTGGGTGCGTTTCTTTTAGTTAGCAGGCTGGGGGGAGCTGTTGGTGTTAGCATTCTAATTGCTGAAGCGGTGTCATGTTTCCCACACCTACGAGTCTCCTTTTGTGTTGTCTTCTGTTTTGCAAATGAATCAAGTAAAAAGAGTCAAGCAGTTGTGATTGAGAGCTCTCTTTTTCTTTGCCAGAAGAACTCAAAGCACACACACAGTCCTGTACATCGTTACATGGTTATTTGAGTATTTACAAACGCTCTACGATACTGTACACTGCTCTGTAAATCAATGGCAGATGTCTTGCAGGGCAGTGTTGCAACACAATGCTGGCGTGGTAATCATTTAGCTAGGTGGCAACCTGGGCAGCAGTACGAGATTCCAGAGAAGCAGCCACGCACTCCGTCGGTTGCGCGAGCAGAAGGCTTTTGAAGCGCTGTCTCAGACTCCGCACAAAGCGACCCAGTTTACCGGTCCGCCTCAGCTGGTCCACCAGTGCGTCAAGGTCGGGTAGGGCAGGATTGCATTCGGACACTGCAGAAAACACCATAACAGCGTGCTGCCCTGTTCATGCTACAGGGAAAAACAGCCTGATATGTATCATGTGTCGGTGGCCTGGCAGCGTAATATACACCCTCCTATACTCAAGTGCAAGTTAAAAACGTCAATGGCTCATGAAGTGTATCACTCTGCCAAAATGACGGACCTGGGTGCCAACAAGTGTGCGGGTTTTGAAAGGAGACTGCACTTAATCCGTGGCATAGCCCGCTTTTTCTCACGTAGCTTGTTGCTGCAGTGTGTAGTTTATGAGCAGATGAGTGTAAAAAATCACAGAAACGACTCGTGTCATGTTCAAAATAACTCCCAGTAATGCGCTCTTTGTGCTGTGTGAATTGAACAGCCGACTGCAGTGTTGCATGGGCAACTTTTGTTGTCATTCTTTTGTTATACCAGAGTACAACTGAAACACAGGAGAGGGGCCACCGGGAAGTTGTGTACATTAAGAAACACAAGCTTTCCACAAGCATAGCAGATATTCAGCTGCAGCTTGCAAAAAACGGTGCTTTGTAGGAAGTGAAAATATTGAATCATTTAGGGCACCAAACAGCTGGTTTTCAGTAGAAAAAGATTATTATGTGACAGAAACAACTATGTAATAGTATTCAAAGCTTTGCAGCAATTATTAATTTTTTGGGAGAGAGGAGCCACCTCTGCCACCAGTGAATTACACCAAGCAAAGCTTTACTTTGAGACACCTGTAACTGTGGAACAGGCAATGAGCAACGTTACTAATTGTAATGGCCAACAACGAAAAGAATAACATCACACATCGTTGTTTTACCGGGGATGTGCAAATGGCGACATCTATAATTCTATAATTGTATAATTACTTGGGGATTATTAGCGGCCTGCTCATGGGGCTGGCATGAACAGAAACCAACATGTGTGGTGCCAATCACTTTAGTTCGTTTTCGATGTTCCTGCACTTTGCTCCAGTGTCACCTGATTAGCGGTAGCAATCGGCGCATCTATCAGTGGAACACTTTTGCAATATGATGTGGGCAGACAGAGGGAAAACAAAGGCAGTTGCCAGTAGCGGTTTCTGTTTTTGCAAATCTGTTTAAGCAAATCAATCTTTGTACTTTCATGGGGAAGCAGAATTAGAAAGAGGTGGGATACAGGTGTGGCCAAACACTTCGACAAACGCAAAACTCAAAGAATAGTCGGGTGTGCCGGCAAACAGACTGCCTGTCCCAGCAACCCACAAAATGTTTCTCCCCAAGGTGCACGTATGCTCTCGTGACATTGCGAGAGCGTGTATGATAAGATACAGGCGGCACATTTGAATTCCCAATGACCAAGGACTGCAGTTTCAATGGCAAAATATTTTAGTAACCTGCTAACTTCCAAAGAACATTTGGCACCCACTATTGCGGGAAAAACTGGCAGCTGTTTTAGTCACGACGCTGCTGTGAAATCGCACTGGCATTGGAAGAGAAGGTGTAGCCAGAACATTGCCAAGCTCAGCCGCTGATCACACACTGCCTTCCCTGGGGGAATCGGGCACCTCTGGTGAGATCATTGATGTTGGCCACTTTGTTTTTGTCCCGTCTCTCCGCCATTCATTATGTGTTTCCAGATGGCTACTCCTTTCTACTGCCTGCACTGGGCCAATGCAACTCGCTGCAAGAAGTACTCAATTCAGGAGCTCTGGCCATGAGAGGCGTCACTGTTATCGTACTTAGAACTTAAGTTGTTCTCCATCGTCATTGGCGGTGTTACGGTGGGTGTGCTGAATTCCCATTCACAAGGGCCTTACTCTCTGCCTTCAAGCTTCAAGGTTTCCGCCACAGCTGGAGTTGATCACAATTTGCAAAATTAGGTGCAGCAGGCATAAGTTGAGTAAAACATCTCAACTTGCATGTGCGCGTACCAAGGCAGCAGTTGGACCGCTCTACACACTCACCGACGTAGCTGCTCTTCCCGCTGTCGATGCCCAGCAGGAGACTGCAGCAGCGGTGCGGCTGGCGGTGGTCAAGCAGGGTCAGGCATATCTGGTAGCCTCGCCCTGCACAAAGCACCACCTCTGGTTCGCCCCTCCGCACTCTGACACAACCCTCTCCACAGGACCGCGCACTGCCCCGCACTTAGAAAATTCCGGGAAGGTGGACTCGAGGATGGGGACACCTATTGACTGTTCTAGTTTTAGATGCAGAGCATCTGATTCACTCGCCTTGTCCTTCCGGCGTCGGCGTCGTCGTTGTCGGCGTTGTCCACCCCTCCCCCATTCTCCTCGCCGCGCCAGCTGCGCTCTCCGCCGCTCACCCCCTCTCCTCTCCGATAGTGAACACTCTCTCGTGAGGGGCGATGGATTGGACTCGATTGGATTGGATTGGATTTGGATTGGATTAAAGTGGATTGTGTTGGATTGTGTTGCGTCATAGCCGCGGCACGTTGCGTCATAGCCGCGGCAGACGCGCTGGGGCCGGCGCATGTGCAGTACTCTCTCCCGTGGTTTCCTCTCCTTCGGGCGCGCTGCACATATAACCACTGTGCCCTTCTCCGGCGAAGCAACATCCACGCTTGGCTCAAACACCTAGAGTCCACGCCGCTTTACAAGTACGCCAACGTCGTCATCGACTGGGACCGGCTTACGCAGTCCCCTCAACGTTATGCGCGCTATAAAACGCGGTCCCTTCGCCGCTCCGCCTATGCGTCGCATCTACACAGGGGTTCCCGCGAGGGGAGGTGGGAGTTTTTTTGAACATAAGCCTACCTGGGGGAAGTTAGGTAGCCAGGTGGGTACATATTGCAACAGAAGGAAAATTTTACAGTGTGCTGGCTCGCTGCTTCAAAAAAAAAAAAAAAAAAGGGGGGGGGGGGGGCGGCGGGGGGCATAAAAAAAAGTCCTCTTGCCTAAACTAGTAGCCCATCTGTTCTGAAATCCTGCACACAGAGCATTTTGCAACTTCGTTTTTTCTCTAAAGAGCTTGTCTGGTGAGAACGCTTCGTTCATTAGCAAATAATTATTCTTAAGTTTCACAATAAGTGACGTCGTTTTCAGGAGTGACCTTTCTGCGAGGCAACAAAGTGCTTTAGCCACACCCGAAGCCACAGTGGAGGGGAATCAGAAACTACAGAGCCCGATGTGTGACCTTCAGCTAGCCACTGGAACAATCAAGCGGGGCAGTGGGTGCAGCTGATCCTTGTCTTCCACTGATTGTGCTAGAGTCCCCAGCCTCCACCCATATTCCCCTTAAAGGGACCCAGAAGAGCTTTGTGAAGGTGGCAATCAAATGCATTCAGGTGGTAAAACACATAACGGGGGATTTTTGAGCCAAGTGTGAGCCCCATATGTTGTACGGATAATTTGTAAACAATTTTTGAAGATCGCCTTTCTCAGCCGATGAGCGCGACGCCGCAGCGAGCCGACCGCGGCTGATGCAACGCCGGTCGCGGCTGACGCAACGGCGAGGCGCTCCCCTGATTCGGCTGATTGTCGGCCACCGGCAATGTCACTGCCATCGGCTTCCGGCTGCTCTTCTTCCTTCCTGCGCGATCCCGAGGCAAAGGCGGGCCCGCAGCGATTGACGCGTGCCTAGGCGCAGGAATGTAGCTAGCGGAAAACAAAAGTCGAGCGTCGCGATGTCACATGGCTATTGCCAATGTTTCCAGCTGCTTTGAAAGAAGCAGAGAGGGAGAAGGAATCGATCGGCAAGGGTGGAGAGGTGCACTTAATTGCTTCTCGCGCAGCTAATACTGAATGTAGATCAATAATTCCAATGGCATTGCATCGCTATATTGGTACTACGCGACAATACAGGCCTTTTGTAACTTTTACAAAAGGCTTTTCTGGGTCCCTTTAAAAGGGGCTACGAAGACAAAATGTGTTTGTTCGTTCCAAGGATTGCCTCGTTAGAATAGCACTGACACCACTTTTAATGCAAACTTCACCCAAATAATCCGTATAAAACAGGCACTTCACACCCTAGCCACTTTTCAGCACTGAATTTATGACGTATTACATGGGAAGTTTGTTGCGAATGGCTGAGGCCTACAAAATCCAACACACATTAAACAGGGATTATAAGCTCGCAGAATGAGCTACTGGTGCTTAAATTTAGTGCGCATCTCTTTTTATGGTCGTAGTAATTGTGGGGAATACAAGGAAAGCTACAAACGAACATGTAAACATAGAAGCACTAGTGTGTACGGCCCACACTATGCCGGCCAACGCTACCCTGCCATTCAGAGCATTGGGCTCGAATGACACTAGCATAAGCGACACTGCCACTTACATGACCCTTCCTGTCCAGTTGTACGCAACATTTTACAACACAATTACTATCAACCATAATACTAAGCCAGGTACAAGTCCGGTCGGCAAAAATACCGTGTGCAGACAGTGGGCCTTCAGCGGTATCATTACGCCATCTATGATGGCATACAGTAACCAGGCTACCAAAAAATGTGTGCTTGCTGTAGGTGGCAGCCTTAGTCAACATACTAACTTTTGTTTCATAAACCTGCCCTGAATACGTCACTGTTGACATTATGAAATACATGATGCAATGGGAGGATGAAAACTTTGGATTAAATTGTTTAATTTCTTAATGAATAAAGCATCACTTCCTGCCATACAAGTGCTGAGGGCACTGGAAAACACTAAATCTTTCGAATAAAATGAACTTGTATTTTGGCTACATGGCCCCTTTAAGTATACAACACTCGCTTCAAAATTTTGCGCACGAGGGTTTGGGCACTTTTAGTTTTGGTTGCTAAAAATACAACACACTTTTAAGGATCGAAATCGATTCCAAATCACAGTGTTACCTCAGAGGGAATCGCAACAAATCAGCCAGCAGCCCTCCACTGAAATAGAAGTGAAATTGATGGCTTATGTGCAAGTTATGTGACCTGTTATGAAACCCAAGAGGTAGAAGAATGGCTCGTCACCAATTGTAGAACTTGACTTAACTGGAACCAAGAACAACAAAGGCAAGGGCTGCTGCTACTGTTCTGGGCCCACAACCTTTGTGGGGAATTGGCCAACCATATGCGAATTATCCAGTTGCCAGGCTACAGAGCTGGAGGCTCATTTTGATTGAAGAGGTTTTTAAAGTGCAGCACAAAGACGAGAGATCGAAACACAGGGAAGACAGACAGTGTACAATGTGTGTCTTCCGAGTGTTTCTTTGTCTTCGCAATCATGTACCATCTCGCCCAAACCACGACTCTGCAGAACCTCATTGTGATTCACCGCTCCAACAAGGAAGAAAAAATTGGCGCAGCTCGCACTAGTGGTGCACGGCTGAAGCAGCAGCAGAGCCGGCGGCCACTCTCCCTTCGTCGGAGACCTGGCTGTTGCACGTCACATTGATTTTTGAACTTGCCGCTCAAAGTTCTCCATGACTGGCAGACCCGGATCGTTTCGTCCGCAGGCTTTCACACCCCTCCCAAAGTGGACCGTGTTATCACGTGCTAGAACCCGCGCACAAGTCCAAACCCAACGCTCCAGCTAGGAACCCAAAGGAAATGCTGTTTGCCTGCAATGCGATGATAGTAGCTCACTCGGATAGACGCTGGTTTCATAATGAAAGGGACCCAGGTTCAATCCTGACCGCAGGAAGAGTTTTTTTTTCTTTCCAATTGGCTGCACGTGTTATCGTTTCCCGCTGCTGCTAACCCTGTACCCCTCAGGCCTTTGGGGCGGCCCACTGGCGGTTAGGTTGCCAGTTTCATGGCTTAAAGGTCCCACGTTCAATTCCCGGGAACTCCCTAACCACATTTTTTTCTTCAGGCATGCACTCCCAAAGCCTGCTCATGGGCTCCTTGCCTCCTCGCCACTTTCCCTGGTGCGACGGACGGACAATGCCCGGCCTAACAGCTCTGCTGTTAAAATTACAACTTGTTAATTACACGTACACTGCTCTTGGAAGAGATTAGTTAGTAAGCTGGCCAATGCTACGCTCGCATTTACCCAGTGACGGTTCAACAGGCGACCTGCTAGCAACTGCACGAACTGCCAGGATCCTCACCTGGTATCGGAATGAGCCGCAAGCCAGCCCATTTGGCAAACAGGTCCAGTGAGTGTTCAAGGCTTGGCACTATTTTCTGCACTGAAGCACAAGCCTGTGATGCTGGGGGGGATAAACAAAATAAAATGCAATTAAAAATTCTACGAACACATAATAAATGCAATTGCTGTGCTTTTACTGCACATGACGATGTCGGTTTTCTAGTACACGCAGCATTTTGTTTGTGGACTAACATTCGGCACCTTTAATAGGTTGCTGTACCTTCCTTGGAGCAGTTGTTCAACCACCATGAGACGTGTGAGATATCTCTTGTTAGCACTAGGCTGAAAGAATGACACTGTCGTTTCTGCAACCTTTGAGGTTCTTAACTCATAGTAGAGAGGATTGCATCCACTTGCCCTGAGTGTGGCGTTCCAGCTGTCCCCGCTTCTGGACACACATGTTGCCGACAGCCGCTACCCGTTCCTCGCTGGCATGGTTTCGTTCCTGGAGCACGTGGCAACGCCTCGTTAAGTTTGCCACGTCTTGGAGGATGTCTTCCATTGCTGCGCAAGAGTGCACAGGTTGCAGATAGATTGTAATTTAGGCTAAAACGACACATCCAATCTACCTCGCAGAATTCCTCTGCCTATTCGCCGCGAGATCAACATGTAGGTGGCGGCACTGTCACGCTGCTAGTGTGGATGCTCCGCTGAGCGGCCCCGAGGAATGCACACTGTGGGCGCGCTTCGTTCCTTTCTCGCCCCGAATGTGCGCACGAAAGGCGCAGGCAAGAATGGTATGCTGTAGTTCGGTTCCTCAACGTTCAATTTATAGCATGGAAGCGGAAATAAGATTTTAATACTAGTACGCCAAACAAGCGGCGACCCATCGGGAATCTCAGAACGACCGCAATAATGACAATGAACTTGTACGCCGTGGCTCATAGCAAGCTCGATCTTTGCAGACTATGGCTTTGAGCCTTTAATAAAACCATAAATAAAAACAGGTCAGGAAGCCTCGATCTCTGGAATTCAGTTTACGACAGCATTTTCAATCGCTTTCGCTAGCAGCATGATGCATTCTTGCATTTGTGGGATGCCCTGAAATAGTAACACCACTTAACTGCCCTGACATTCTTTCTAAGAGCTTACGATATTTTTTGTGCGTTCGAAAGGCAACACAAAATTACTGAATTTTAACCAGCACGGAGATATAAATGCAATCGTTCTAACAGGTCTTTTGCGCGCAGCTTTAGATAAATGAAATTTTAGCGACACTGGAGGCAGGTTTGATGAATAACGGTGTTGGATCACTTATTCGATGCTTTCGTCGCAAGTGACCTTGCGAATTAAATTGCTAACGCACGCAGTACAATCAACATCTCATGATTAGCTAGACTTGCAAAGTGACGAGCGGGTTTACAGCGTGTAAAGCAAGCTCCTGGGACCTCACAGTGCGCACAGATTTTCTGTTACGACTGCACTGTTGACCACTTGCGTTCCTTTTAAAATCTAACAGGTGCCTAGAACAGCGAGATGTGTTTGTATTTTTCCGTAATGTCGCTTACGAAACATAAAGATGGCAAATGAAGTTGCCCTGTTGCAGATGTAGTAAAACGCTTCTTTTTATTTCTCCTAACGAAACAGCGCAACGAGCTCCCGGTAACAGCTTGTTGTTGTAAACTGATCCTCGTTTTTGTCTTGGCATTCAATTCTTGAGGATTGGTTAAAAACGGCATAAATAAAAGTTTTCTGTCCATTTCGCTTTTTTTTTTTAATGGGGGGGGGGGGGGGGGGTTCAGCCATCGTTCCAAGCGCAGCGAGAAAAGAACGCATGCAACGTGAAAAGCCAAACATTGGTTATCAGTATTACTTGCAATTGAAAGTACTCTAGGCATCGTGTTCCGTAGCAGTGAAAAAGCAGCTACTTCATCGAGTAGACGACATTTTCAAAACTGATTAACCCCTGTTTTGGCCCGAGATTGTCCAGGAATAGTGGCTCGCCTTTTTCAAAATTGTATTGGAAGCGAGCATTGTGGAAAAAAAAAAAAATCCAGGGAATCACGGCACACACCCTCCCCACATGTGGGCAACAACGGGCATTATATTACGCGATTTTTCCTCCTTTAAACCTAGGTCCACCAACACGTTTCTGGACAAGGTGATTCATGTCGGGATTTGAAAATGGATATAAAAATGACACACGAAATGCCACAGGGCAGACGCAAACTCACAAATACTTAATTTTACCCAGAAATCCCCCTGAAATATGCTTGTGCATCTGCAGAAACGTATTTTAAATAATATGTAAAATTAGCAACACAGTCCAGGTGAAAATATGTTTTTTTCTAGCTGGATTCTCGTAGACGAGAATCTGGTGAACCGGGCGAAGACGGCAGCCACCACCAGAGGTTTCCTGTACTGAGGAGACCTACCACCTCGGACCGACAAGGACCAAGTCCTAGCTAGTCTTTTCAGCCAATAAACGTTTATTTCTCTCTCCCTCTCACTCTCTGTAGCTGGATTACTTAACCAGAAATTTCCTCCAGCTAGAAATATGCTAGAAGAAATGGCAGAATTTCTAGCTAGAAATTCAGTTTCTAGTTTATTTCTAGCTAAGTTGAGATTTACTTCCAGCTAGCATTTGTCAGTCCAGCTAGAAAAAAAAAAAACAAAAAACCCGCAAGCAGGAAATAATCGTCTTTAGGTAGACTAAGAGGTTTTCTAATTAGAAGCTGTCGATTCCAGCTAGAATCTAATAATCGAATCAGAAATGAAGATGGAAATTATGATTTCGACTGTGGCCGACTGTGTTCGATCTCGGGGCGAATAGCTAGGTAATGAGACTGGAACAATGGTTCCGTATCGAATGTTCCAACGTGGTAGGTGGTTGTCCCGCTTTCCACATGAATCTGCCACACTCACCTTTCAAACTACTCTCCTGTAGGGTGACAAAAGTGCACAGAAAGTTACTTTACGATGCATCAAGTGTTCAAAATGCGTAAGCAACTGTGTTCAGGGCATAATCCAGCACGAGTGTGGTCAATTAAAGGGACAATAGTTGGCAGCGACTTGTTCGTGCATGCTTGGAAAATCTACGCCTGAAATGAGATACAGACAGACACCGCAATCGATGACTTTCCCAGTCGGAGAGGAAAAAAATGGCGAACTTGTGAAGGGCACAATACAAATTAAGTGGCGGAAAAGAACGGAAAGCAGAAATTGGTTTTGCATAGACGATCGACGTGTTCGTGAGAAAATGTTGCACAGGGGTTGGGAAAAATTAACACTGCATTACTGAAACAATAAACTTCATCAGGACACGAGCGCAAAGCCACCAACACTTTGTTGCAATTCTCAGGGGCCGTGCAGAAACAAGTTGTACGAGACAGCTCCGCCTGATAAAAGTATCTAAGAGCAGAGGTTTAAGCGTTCTTCAGCAAACAAGGGCAAGGAAATTCCAGATCCAACTGATGTAACGCAATGCCAGGGTCGGTAAGTTTGTGGAAGTCTAATATTTCAGCCATAGAAAGCCAACAGGCAGAAGTGAATGATAACGCAGGTGCCAAAAATTCTATGGCTGAGCTGCCATTGCCTCTTTGGCACCCGTACGCTTAAACAAGGTCAAGAAGGGCCTTACTGATACAAACAGGGCGGCAAAATTTTATCTTTGCTTTCAACGTGATAGCACTTATGAAGAAACTAAATGCCAAATGTGCAACCTGGTGAAGGTTTTCATGCAAAAATTTGTGATCCTCCTCGGCCATTCAGATAGTAGCAATATCACTGAAAGAGGCCATACCTCTCTTTGAGGAACATTGTAACGACAGTTTTCGAGGCGATTTGCAGACTGACGATTGAGAATGAAGTTGCTGCTATTTTACACATTCTTCATCAGCATTGTAATAGTGCATCCAGGCGACAGCCCACGATCAGTTTGGACTTAATGACCTCATCCTGACATGTATTCGCCAGACTCATTTATTACCTTTGAAATGTCATTCCTCCTGAAGATAATACTTTTCAGGACATCAGGAAGCAAGCTAATAGGATGCTCTGTCTGGATACACTTAAGCATTCTCCATCATAACACACAGTCCACAAATTCAGATACAAATCATCTCCCGGTGATAACTAAGGTTGCCACCTGACCGGTTTTGGACCGGTCAGGTTTTGGACTGGTTTTGGACCTGGTTTAGGTCTGGTTTTGGACCAGACCTTTTTTTTGGCAGCGGGCTGGTTGCTGGTCTGTACCTAAAACCGGTCGACATTGGTCGGTTTTTTGGCCATCGTGCCGCGGGTATTTCTTTTTTGGCCTTTTGTGAGCATCAATGCAGCAACTGCGACGATAAATATGTGTCGACAAGCTGTGCAAAGACACGCGTGCCAAGAAAATACGTGTCTGAGCACGATTCCCGAGATGAAAGGGGGACCAAAGGGCGGAACAACATAACGAAATGCCGCCGGTGCGGTAGCAAGTGTGGTTACTTTTCACTGCAGCACATTCAGAGCAATAACCAAAATCTCAATCACTTTCAGTACAAACATTATGTGGATTTCTCTGTAGGGAAATGCTACAATAAATGGCACTGCATGTCACAAAAATGAAAGAACGTGACGCCTGTTTTTTAACACAAATTCAACCTTATATGTAGCACCTCCCTCCCCCTCCCCCCACAACCTCCCACCCCCAAGGGCCGTTTTTCTCTTCAGGGAAAGGTGGAAACCCTAATGTTAACGCCCTCCATGGACAACACTCTATCTGCTAGTCCTCCAGGACATGCAACCTCGCAAATGTTGGTTCACTTAAGTTTATCAGACAAATTATTGACCGACCGCTCCAAATTTCAGTAACCTGACAATAATACTTTTTTACCAGTAGCAGTTTAACGGGGAAACGACGCAACGTAATAAACGAATTTAGTGCGGTGGTTGGTCTAATCCCTCAAGACAGTCAATAACTGAAAACCGCCGGTCATCCTTAACGCAAAGCTTAAAGCAACGTTTAACGCAAAAAGCTCAACGCAGAAGGTGACCGTCTCAGACGGCTGCCGCAACATACCTTCGTCCAACTGCCGAGCCTCGAGTCTTCTGTTTTCAACGTCATTCCGATGTTTTGAAACTGAAAAGGCAAGTGCGTGGTTACGGACGGCCAGTCGTCAATTTCGCCACTCAAGTCTTGCCGATGCCAGCAGCTTACCGAGTGCATGTAGTGAGCCGAGCTGATCTTGAAACTGTGTAGCGAGCATCCGGGCATCGAGCGCATACTGCTCAACTGTCGCGAATACGCCCTGGCAGGCGTGCAAGCTGCTCGCCAGTGCCCTGCGTAACGCGTCATCATCCATTTTTGGATAATGATAAGGCTACAAACGTGGAACTACTCCGCAGAATAGGGAGGATTATCACGTCACACTACACCACAGTATAGTGCCTAGAATATTCTAGGAGACAACCACACACCAAACGCAATTTATGTTTTGGCGGTTGGTCAAATCAAACTGGACAAACGAAAGGTTGAGATGATGATGATGATAGCCAAAGGTTTTTCTCTTTGAATCTTTCCTCCATGCTTTGAATCGAAAGCGGATTTTTTTTTTTTTTGCGCCATTTTGCCACAGGGCATAGGTAACAGGAAGGGACGGCTTATTCCACCTTGCTTGTGTAAAATTGTAATCTACAGCTGCTTATCTTTTTGTATGCTTCGACTAGGGTGTGACGGCCTTGGGAACTGCCTACTGTGTGTCCGATTGTTTTCGTGCGTGAAGGAAAGCGTAGACCTCTTCTATTTGTCATTAGAGACCGCTCAGTGGCAGCTCCATATTTTTTTTTATTTCGCTAGAGCGAACAAAGCGAACTTCTCTGGATAGGCAAACCGGGCAAACGCTTCCGTGTAACTGTTTTCACCGCAGCATACACAACCCGGTCCTGCGGAAATTCCTCAATCAGCCAGTTATTGCTCAGCTAGTTGGCTAGTTTGTGCATAAAACCATGCAGCTCAACGTAGAAACAAAGGACTAAGTATCAACAAATAAATGACAGGGAAAAGCGACGCACTTAGCTTGGTGTTATCGCAAAAAATCCTCATCCTTGACCTTTCGTTGATGACTTTTCGTTTTTAAGCGCACATGTCAATCTCTACTTCCTCAACTTTCGTTTAACGGCTAATTCTGATTGTTCGTTTACCCCGTTAATTTGCACTCCTCGTCATAAAAATTCGGCCGGCTGCAAGCTTGTGCACATCCAGCACCGACCAAGGGATTTCTGACCTCAGCCAATAATTTCTACATATTATAGCGTCACAGAAAATTTGCGGCACGGAGAGTAAAAGCGCATGCGATTCACTAAAACACGCGGGCAAGCAACAACTAAAAAATCGTCTGTTGGGATGCAAAAAAGCGAGCCTGCCAGGATTCGAACCTGGAATCTTCTGATCCGTAGTCAGACGCGTTATCCGTTGCGCCACAGGCCCAACATATCCGCGTGGAGTGAAATTGCGTTGATACTTTCGTCGAGAACTAGAAAGCTAAAAGTGCATTTAGCTTTAGATAAATCTTGCGGGACAGAACAGCTTGTTTGACAAATACGCTCTTTTTATATTTTTGTAAGGTCTGCGTCGAGCTTGTACTAAAAATCCTACCTGTTCTGTGCTAGTGTACTTTAACTTTAGCGGCTACACTGGCGGACCTGACGTTCAGGAACGGTGGACGAGCACTACTGCGCATGCGCCAACTAGACATCAAAAAACAAAGAAAGCGACTTTTTTTTTTCGCAGTGCCTATTCTGTGGACCAGTCCACAGGATAGTGTTCAGCTTTATTCTGTGGACCAGTCCACAGGATAGTGTTCAGCTTTATTCTGTGGACCAGACCACAGAATAATGTTCAGCTTTATCCTGTGGACCATTTGAGGCGGCGCTTGGCGGTGCTGAGCGCCTCACCAGGGACGTCCGGAGCCTGCTGCTCCGGATGCGCCTCAACTGTTGCGAGGTGGCGGCCCTGCTGCACCACCAAGGACGACGCGCCTCCCCCGCCTGTGCCGACTGCCCCGAACCCGAGACGCTGGAGCACCTGCTCCTGTCCTGCCCCGAGCACGCAGCACACAGAGCAGTGCTGCAGGCTGCACTCCAGCGTCTCGGACGGCCCAGACAAAACCTGCAGGACCTGCTGTTCCCGACGGGTCCTGCCAGCTCCCGTCGTGAAGTGTTCCGACACCTCCTGGCATTCCTCGAGGCCACTGGACTAACCCAGCGCCTGTAGCTGAGGCTACTCAACGAACACTTGTGCCGCTGTCGCTTATGTAGTGCCCCCCCCCCTCTTTTCTTTTTTTTTTCTTCTCTCTTTCTCTCTCTCTCTCTCTCTCACTCTCCTTTCTTCCTGTCTTTCTCTTTCACACCTTTTCTATTCCACCCCTAGCCTCCTCCCAAGTCTTTTATCCCCTCTTCCCCTCCCCACCGCACTGGGTTGTATGCAGGTGAGCTCCCTACTGAGCTCAATAATATCCCCAGTGCACTTTCCTTTCCTTTCTTCCATCCAATCACTTCTCTCTCTGTTCGGCGCGGTCGTGTCGTGCAACATTTTTTTTTTTTTTTTTAGATACTTATTTCAGTTTCGTAACTGCGCCGACTGTGCCTTCCCGGGTGGGCGCTCTGGTCGCGAGTTGGAGGGACTTAAGGCGGCTGCGTTGACGGCGTGCGCCGGTCCGCTGAGCTCTAAGTTGCGGTGTGTAGTTGCGTGTCTGCTCTACAAGTTTCTTCTTTTCGCTTGCGTTTGTCTTTACCCTTGTGCGAGAACTTTGCCTCTTCAGTGCATTCGGTTGTACGACCGCGGACGAAAACGTTTCGTGACTCCGTAAACACGCTGTTTTCTTTCATGTGCTGTCTTGGCGCCCCGACCTACCTCACAGCCGGCTGTACGAGCGGATAATAATAATAGGAATCTTTATTTACAGGAACAGTACATGCATTGTGCATGGGGCACATGCTTATGTCTTTTACAAAATGAACGAGGAGGAAATCTCTTGCTAAAAAGCTTTTAATAAAACCAAGCAGCCTAATGAAGAAAAACCGAAAAATTCTTAATGCTATCACCGTCGGCAGGCGCGCATGCGTGTTCTGCCCCTTTCGTTTAGCGCCGGTGCAACTACACGGTGCTCCTATGCGGTTCGGCCACAGCTCCCATGCTCCAGTTACTTCTGTCGGCACCTACTTCTTTTTAGGGGCTGGGGCTGGCATCTCCCGTCGTCGTAATCGTCCTCTCATGTCACGGTGCTACAACACCCGGACACTCGTTTACGCCTCGCGCTAGAGCGCTTCGTAACTTACGTGGTTACCAATTTTAGAAGAATTGTCTTCTTTCGATGTGTATGATAGTTTTTGACCACCAAAGTTCGGTGAGCGGGTTTTAAACCGACACTGATGTGTTTTAAACCAGCGTCGTAGTCATTCACGTGCCTGTTTGTTCTATATGCAATAAAGAAAAAAAAAGCATAGTAAAAAAAAGAAAAACACAGAGACTCTCCTTTACGCCTCGAGCTAGAACGCTTCGTGCTTCGAAGACAAGAGACTTTTACAGCAAAGCTGTATACCTCTATCCCCTCCCCCCTCCCCGACGGTTTCAACTCCGTTAATCAGAACAGCATTCCCCTTTACGCACAGCAAGCGATGCAGGTAGCGTAATGTCGTCGTCAGGCATTTAGTACACAGCATAACAGAACACACGAAATCAACAGACTTCCGAAGCGGCGAGCCCTACATTCTACACCACGACGACCACGATGCGGCGCAATGCGGCCGAGTTCACGTTCACAAAAATTAGGCGGGCAAAGAAACGTCTTCAACTCCCGATGACATGATGCCGACCGTTTTAACGCTACAGGACGCTCAGTTTGTGCCGTATTTGTCTCACGCGAACTTTGTAATATGTAGTCGCAATGTTTATTATCTTTCCTCCATGTTTATTATCGAACAACAAGCTTGGCGTGGCTTCAGTTGACTTCGGGGCAGGCTTGCTAAAAAAATGTTGCAGTACGTTCAAAATCGGCATCAAAAATATGTGTTACTAGGTTCATAGCCTAGGTTTTTTGTAAACCAGATCACAAACCTGTGGACAAACCACGCAGAAAACGCTAAGTTAAGTTGGCCGCACAACCGCGCGCTGAAGAAGCAAGGTTCTCGCACGCGAAAAGAAGAAACTTGTAGAGCAGACACGCATGCACTACACACCAGAGTTACTGGATATAGACAGTTGCGAAACTCCCCATAGGCCCCATGTATCGAAAGCCGGTCTTCGGTTGCCCCCCTGCGCCGGGGCAAGCACGGGGCAAGTTGACTAGCCTGTCGTCTGTCGGCAGGACGTTGAAGCAGTACTCAAGTGCTTGCGGCTGCTGCCGTAAGTCATAAAAAGGAAAGCCGCAAAAACACAAGTGAATTTTACGTAATTATTGTGTTTTAATTTAAAAAGCAATCTTTAATTTACAGAAGAATTTTGAATAATAATAGTTTAGCGAAGTTCCGTTTTCATCTCCTAGGTGCCGCGCGCGTCGACTTGCCCCTCAGCTTCCACCATGGAGGAAAAAAAAGCTTAGGAGAGGCCCCCAGCTATCCCCGCGCATTGGCAAAAGTGTGGAGGAAGTCACGTGTTTTCGGCGGCCATTGGAAGTCGCGTTAGCAACGGCGTCCTAGCAACAGCCCGCCCGCCGTTCGCCAGTCATGGAGGAAAGGCAGCGCCTGCCTTGTCGTCCGATTGCGAAAATTGCTGCTTCGCTTTGCTGCTTCGCTTTGCTGCGCTGTGGTCTTGCGGAACTCGAAAAGGATGCTGCGAGTTGCGACAGCTGCGCCGATGTGAATATGTCATTTAATTTCTACTTGCAAGTGCACCTTGTACCGCGTCAAGCTTTTGCTCCGGTCGCGATCACGACGCGCCTATTGAAGTGCAGATATCGTGAACGCGCCGTCCCGTCGTACGCGCGGACACCCGTCAGGTAGATTTTAGGGAAGTGATACACGGTGTGCAGTACGTAGGCGACTTGCAACCGAACGATTCGCAACTCAATTTTTTGGTTATCGCCGCTGCAATATATAGTTTGCTAGGCCGGCAATGCGCGGCAGTGCCTTTGCAACTGTTACAAGGTAGATTCCCAGTTGATATAATTCCATCGTCCTATTACCTTAGTAGGTGTCCGTCTGTTGACTGGAAGAGTGCTGGATCTGGAATCTGGATCTTTTTGTGGTCTCGCTCTGGATTTCGCTTTTCAACGCTTCATACTGCGAGGTTAGTGTATGAACGTTTTCAACTGATATCACCTTGAATTTATTGACACTGAGACAAGTTGAAACTTGGCGAAAAAAAGTTTATTGACGCCACCCACCCTCTCATTTTTTTTTTTACTCAATAAAATGTTTTGCCTCCTCCTCCTCCTCCTCCTTCGCAAAAAATTCTATCGAAGGCACGCGAACAACGGTAAAAACATTCTACAATTTTTTAGCGTGAAATCTGCATGAAGTACTGCTTACCTATATATATAGAACGGCCGTTTAATTGACTAGTCATCTCTGGGATTGCCAGTGAAACTGCAACGCAAACTTGGGCACTTTCCAGTCCGGTAGCCGCACGGCGTTCGCCCACTGTTTGCGGCGTTCTCCATCGCTTGGGAACCTATAAACGGCGGCGATTGCAAACAAAGGATGAATGCACACCAATGTACAGCAATACTTGTCAGCGGAATGATGCACTAACCGGTGGAAAGTGACGCCCAATTCCTTGGGTACCGATCGCGACTTGCAGCCTGGCACCGAGCATTGCGGCATTGTTAGAGCGAGCCGCTTCGCAAACCTGCTGCGGCCACACTGAAGACGTGTAACAGTGTAACCGCGCGTTTAGGTTCACGGTCACGCGCTGCAAAACGGCCTTCTACCTGCCTATCAGCTGATTTCCGCCGGCTCGGCGCTGGCAGATGCAGACGACAAGAGAGGAGATACAGGACGGAGGAGGCGGAGAAGGTGCACCGAGAGAGAGAGGCAAAAAGAGTCCGCCAATGGCATGTAGGGCCAATGGTCCGCCATTCGACTTACAGAAATGGCGTTTCCGGCTGCGCTGGGTGTGACGTCAGGGCCTCTCCTAAGCTTTTCTTTCCTCCATGGCTTCCACGGAGTGGGGGGGCTAGCGCCGCCCGGATTCTGAAGCGGAGTTTCGCAACTGTCTATATTGAGTAACTCTGCTACACACCGCAACTTAGAGCTCAGCACAGAACAGGGAGGATTTAGCTCAGCGGACCGGCGCACACCGTCAACGCTGCCGCCGACACCGCGCAACACGCGACCGGAGTGCCCGCCCTGGAAGGCGCAGTTACGAAACTGAAATAAGTATCTAAAAAAAAAAAAATGTTGCACGACACGACCGCGCCGAACAGCACCGCCAAGCGCCGCCTCAAATGGTCCACAGGATAAAGCTGAACATTATTCTGTGGTCTGGTCCACAGAATAAAGCTGAACACTATCCTGTGGACTGGTCCACAGAATAGGCACTGCGTTTTTTTTTTGCCGGATGTGACGTCATGGTTAAAAAAAAATGGCAGCTGTTGCGCGGTCATTTCGCTGCGCTCTTCTCGTCGTGATTTTTGCCTGCCGTTGCAGCGGTGCATAGGTGTTCGGCTTACGATTGTGACGAAGGTGCTCTCGAAGAACTTCTGGAGAGCACTTACGGTGGTGTGCAGCGTGTGATCGGGACGCTGAGTGTGTGCGACTGCCTAATTTTCGCGTAGTACGTTGCGACGGTGACGACGGGCGCTCTGCATCAGTTCTGTCGCCTCGATTTACGACAGTGATGAGTGCGTTCCCGTCGAACTTCTGCACTGTGTTTTATTAGAGCGCCGTGTTGAGGCCGCTGGGCGTTTCGCCGCCTACGTACCGTGGCGAGAGGCAGCAACGCCGGTCAGACGAGGGCACTGGGATGGCGCATGACCACTCCCATCGTAACCAAGCTAGCCACTGCAAACGTAGACCACTTCTACGTAGACCACAGGGCTGTGTTTTTGTCCCAGTACAACGGAGTTAACCTGTGCGAAGGTATAATTGTGTGTTCGGAGTCGTGAGGCAGGCAGGTAATGTTCACCATTGCGAAGGTGTAGTAACTCCCATAATCTGTCTGCTAATCACTTTGTTGGTCTGAAACCTTAAGCCAGCTGATAATAGGACATGCAGCCCGGTGGGAGGTAGGGCTGCGCACAGGACAAAAGTTTTTTTTTTTTGTTGTTGTTACCGGCTGTAGGAACCAAGCCTTAATCCACATCCAGGCCTCAAGTAGTGAATGAGAAAATATTAACTAGTTGCACTTAGCCCTGGTGCTAAGCATTTTTTTTTTCGTGGGCCCTCTCAAGTTACCGCTTTTAAAATTATCCCTTCTAAGGCACGTTCAAGCTGGTATAATGCAATGCATTCAACAGATGCTGGACAGTTCACCCAATATGCCCTTGATGTGTGCTGTCACATGCCGAAGAACAATATTGTACTTCAGTTGGTACTTTTAGGAACAGATCTTATGATGTGCAATGCTTTCAAGTTCATTTCTTCTGTGTTTAGCGTGACTGAGGACTTGCCTGCAGCAATCTTACCGCAAATAAGTGATTGCTTGTCGAACAGCACAAAAGTACCACTACAACTTAAAACTGAAATTAGTCAGGGATGAGGTTTTGCTTGTCAGTTTTCTCTCTCCAGCAGTGATGGCAATGGAAGCTGAGCAGTGGCGTTGCTGGGTAAACTTGCACCCGAGGCCCAGAAAATTTGTCTCCCCCTCACATATACAAAACAATGATTAATAATAAAACTAGTGTTATTGTTATTATTGATAATATTAATGTCTTCTCTTAGCATATGAACGCTGGTTCACACTTGCGACTAAAGCTACCAAAAGCGATTTCTGTCACTATTGTCACTTGGCATTGCTCTCATCGCGCGACAAGAGCGTCTGGTCTCGACAAATTTTTTCTTTCATTTGGATACCAATGTAAAAAAAAAAATTTTACAGCTACTGAATGCATGGGCTTCGAAACGTCAATGCAAGCATGCATAATATGCGACATGCGATGCGAAATGAAGCCACAGGATACTTGATGTGTAGTTATTTATAAGAACTGGCAATATATTAGAAAAGTAAGCAGCAAGATAAGAAGCCGTGTGTTATTTAGGCAATAATAGCTACACGAGCTTGGTTTAGAGAACCCCAGACGACGACTCTGGTGCAGATCTTGATACCCAACACTGACCTTTTCAGTGAATTAGGCATCGATAAAAATCCTACCAGTAAGGAGCATTATGGTGTGTCACTCGTGAGCACGAAAACACCATTAGCAGTCGAGAAAGGAGTGGCCAAGAGCTACTTGCGGCAGCACAGGGTGTAATGTGCCAAACCAAAGTAGGTTAGGGGAAAAGTGAAGGCTGATATGCGGCAGTGTGAGAGTACCACATCTTACAGCCGATACCAAGCGAATGGATGCCTGCAAGAGCAATGGAGGTGTGAGAGAGTCTCGGGCCTCGTCAGACAACGACACTTATTATAAGGTGGTCGCCAGAGGCGTTTGGAAAGCTTTGCAGCCCGTTGTGTTGACTAAATCATGCAGACGTCCCGCGGGCCTGGAGGAGGGTGGCCAGCAATGATAGGGCTGTTTAAAGGCAACACATGCAAGACAAATAGTCGCTTCATTCGCATCAATTTTCCTGTGTCTAGGAACACACCTTGAACAAATTATGCTTGAAGGACCACAGGCGGAGCCTGGTGAAAGAAGGCTGGGGGAGAAATAGAAGTTGTCCCAGCAAATAAACAACAGCCGGACTTAAAAAAAAGCTATTTCCAAGTATTGTGCAGGACAAGTGGTATAAAATGTGAAGGAAACGGCCGCCCCATAAATTAAGAAAAACCGCCTGCGCCTGCCCGTTTGTCACTAAAGGCAGCCTCTGTGGCAGCATGCGACTGCTGGAAATTTCTCTAAGTGAGAATTTCAGTACGTTTGAAATAGATACATTGTCGGGTCTCTATTTCTATGGTTATGTGATTACTGAGAATGGAAGCAGATAGAAAGGGAGCATTTAGCGGGGAAAGAGATGCCTGGCCGTACATGAGTCGTCTAAGCGGCCAGTGCACGGCTAGTCGTGTGGATGTTTGTCTGCGACAATGTTGTCGTTTCCTTTCGTACGTTGTAAAAAGATTCCACCACACATTTGCAAATAAGTTAATTGACATTGGTGTCTTGGGAAAACGAACACAGTATAAAGTATAAAATGTGAGGTTCGGGCTTACCAGTGAAGCAGCCACTAGTCAATGAAGGAAATCTGAATCGAAGGAGGTTACGAAGCGATAAAGAAAGAACTCTTGAGTAAAATATCAGATTCGTACGGGCCCGAGTGTATCAGCGCCACACGCTGGGTCACAACCGTTCGGTCGCGCCCATCCCGATTTGTTGGTGACGATTTCATTGACGTCGTTGTACAGTCGGCTAGCTCAAGACAGATCCTAGATGAAACAACCTTTTCCCAGTAGCTGAGGAAATAATATCGCCCTCTCCAACCAAAAGTAATAACCAAGAACAAGACGTTTGGGACCCATCTCGATTCCCTCTTCCTTCAGGGGTGACTGGGGTCGCGTTGTAGCGCCAGTCACTCACAAAGTGCCTCGCTGTGGAGCGCGGTGCCTGCATGTACACAAGTGGAGGGTTCGTAGGGAAGGATTTAGGTTCTTTGCAACTTTTCCTCCAGTTGGTCACGCTTCTGGAGCGTTTCACCGAAGTCTCTTTTGCGGTCTGATGTTTTGCAGCCAGACGTCGTCGTTGTGCTGCCTGAGTTGTTCCAGTAGATTTTTCCTCCCCACTGCATGCGGAGGGGCACTCAGCTCAAAAATCTTGTATACCACACCGGGCGTCCTGTCCTTTGTCGCACAGTCTTCAAAATTTTTTTTCTAGTAATGTTCACAAAGCACTCAGCAGAACGCTTTCACTAACACAGAAACTGCCCCTCACTCCCACCTCAATTATCGTGTGGTCTCCCGACCATGTTCCGGGATGGGAGCACTCAGCGGATCGAATGCCTAATGATAGAAAGTGGGTGACGTACCTGGTGTTTAACTTTTTGTTATGCACTTAATTTCGTTGTCCTGTCCTTTTTTTTCTCACCCTCCACCTAGATGATGAACCTACCAGAGCAAAATATTTAGGTCATCAGCTTCAACTATTTCTTCACTTAGAACTCCTTGGGACGGTCACTCGGAAACCATGGTAAAATGGAAAGAACATGAACACACGGCTATCCGCTTTATTTATGTGCGCAACGCAGATACTCATTTATATTGCTCTTAACTTACAGGGGAATGAAATAAAAAAACGTAGATTTACCTGATTAAAAGTTTGGTAAATAAAATTAATGCCTACATAACTGTTCTATTTCTTGCATAATTTGTTCAACAAGCTACTCGTCCGTTCTTTTAGTTTACATACACGGGGCCGCATGGGATACGCCCCTTCCATATAATGCCATCTTCGTACAATTGCCATGTGCTGGCTGCGTCACTGGGCACGATGAAGGAAAGTCAACGACATAAAAAATGAGCTATCAACACCCGATATCAGATCCTTTGCAATTGCTTAAATTGCGAATTGGTTGGTTAGTGCAAGCACTGAAGGAATCGGGTGCAACCAAGGGGAAATCGCGACAACCCATTTGTCTCACCTAATGTTGAACACCTGAGCTCCCACCCCTCCTCTCAACACAGGCTTAATTTGTACAGTTAGCTCCCCCGCACCAACCTTCATTGCATGTTTCACACTTACTTTCATTTCGTTTTAATTATCAGTCCCCGCTTCCTCAAGATTCAATCTTCCCCATATTTTTTTTTTTCAGGTCATTTTCACCGTTGTTTCCTTCTGAAAATATGACAACCGGACCGGGGTACATGGTCTCCAACGCGTCACTGCGAAGACTCCAGAAAATGCTAAACATTCACCATGACCCGTACACAACATCTGATGTGCGTAAAAAAAGTCACATAAATAACCGCCGAGGACACATGACCAAAGTCTCGTAGGCTTGGATGCCTCCCCCTTCACTCCTCCCCCCTACTGATCTCATCCGCCGCCCCAACAGTGGTCCTGGACGTGATGAAGGGGCTTTGTTAGGCCCCTGTCGTCCCATTGAAAAACAAGCTCGCTCGCTACACCCCTCCGAGCGTCGCAGTCGTATACCGACGCACCCCCTCTCCAGGAATCGTTCCTTGTTTGCCTCCGCTCACCCTGCAGCCAATTAACTCCTAAGCCGCACCCATCCTCGACTACCGCGACATTCCTGGATGCCAAAATTCTCCTCGCTTTCTTCCATTGTACCAGGAAACAAATTTGAATAGACTGGTGGGGACGTAAATTGAACAGGCCAAAGCTTTGGTCTCGTTACAGTTGTCTTCCAGTTTTCGACGTCAGCATTGCACATTGTAGGGGCCCAGGGACCCCCGGCCCCCCCTTAGCGACGCCACTGCAGCTGAGTGTTTCTTGTCACTACAAACGACAACTTACCTTTTGTATATATATTTAGAGGTGTGTGATTATCAACTTTGCGTCTGTGAATTGAACACAAGTTAAACTTGGCTGTGAATTCAATAAAATATTTTTGAATACGAATAGTAAAAGCTGGCTGCGAATTGAATATTTTCAAACCACACTATCTTTGTTTTGGTGTTTCTAGAGTGTATAAAACATAACTACACCAAAAAAGACAGCTTAGGCAGTCAGAACTAGACACATCTCTGTTCAGGTACTTGCGCTTGACATACAAAAAATTTAATGTAACAGAGAAAATAAAACATAGACATGCAAACCAGTGCAACAAGAATTTTGCATATATTGAGATAAAGAAATATGGGCTCCTCAAAATGCTGTGAACACAGTAAGCATATTAGGCATATTTAATATGATAGGCAGCAGTCCCCCCACTCTCCTCAATGATTGAAAGGAAGCTGCGCATGCTAGTTGCCGGTGGGACCTCACCAACAAGCCAGCAATAACGTTTTATTTCTCACTTCTGCTATTATATTTATAGGAAAGCTATTTTAGATTATAAATTTTGCTTTTGTAGTGTGGCACTTGACCTAACATACAGCACAGTTAGTGAACACTTGCTTGGTGCAAGGCTTCTGCATTAGGCTTTTGGCACGGCTTCGGTGTCATGCAGAAAAACCAACCCGCAAGGTCTTACCATGTAGTGAAGCTTGAAAGTTTCCACATCTTCAGATAGAGCAAACATTCGTTCCTCTACTATTTGTAAATTTCAAATATTTGAAACAGAGCTGCAAATCGAATATCAAAAAGTACTCGCACAGTATTCTAAGTTGCGAATGTTCACACACCTTCAAATATACTGCCTGGTCACTTGAGTATAAGTGTATAATTTACACAAATAATTTCATGAACGATAGTTAAAAATGCAGTAAGGTGTTTCATGCAAGTTTGACGCATTTCTTTGAAATCACTGATAAGCATTGGGTGCAGTTGATTGGATGCTTAACCGCTCTGTCTTCCCTTTACTATCTCCTACATACCCTCAAACTCAATGGGCATGGCTTCATTTCTCCTACTCCCTTCTTTAAACACTGCTATGCTTTCCTTTCTTCCTCCACCGGATTCGACCTCCCTCGAAGAATACGCCATTGCCCTTGCAATAGAGCATGCTACTCTTAATGTTCCTACCACCACGCCAGTATATATCTTCTCCGACTGTCAGTCAGCACTTCGTAATTTCGCTAACCATGAGACCCACCCACACACCACTGATTTCGTCACTTCGATACTTGCATCGAATCCTTGGCCACGCTTCACACTGGTTTGGGTTCCTGGCCACGCTGGCATGTGCGGAAACGCCTTAGCAGACGCGCTCACCCGAGTACCTTTCCCAGGTCCGCCCATGTCCTGGCCAACCTTGTACCACCCGCCGACGGTTCGTACTCAACACCGTGCTTCCCACCATTACCAATTAAACGCCCAATGCCTATCACGCACCCTGTACCCACCCCCCAGTTCCTGTCTAACTCGTGAGGCTGCGTGCCTCATTCGAGAGGCTTAAACCTCTTCACTCCCCTCCCATCACATTCTTCACCGCATCTATCGGCGCCCTGGCCATCCTTCCTGCCCCAGGTGTTCTTTCTACCCATCCGTCCCTCATTCTAATTGGGACTTCACCCCACCATCTCTTACCCAATCCCTCACTTTCATCACTTCCTGGGAGCTCTGGCTGTCTCCCCCGCCGACAGTGAACATTTAGGCTGCCCAGGAAGCTCTCTACAAACACGTGCACCGGATCCGCACGGACATTCTGGAGTACTACGTGGATCCGGTGAATTGAACTTTCAAATTAGGACCAGGCATTCAGGAGTACTACGCGGATCCGGTAAATTGAACTTTCAAATTAGGACCTGGACTTAGAAATAAGTGTTTGTTCTCTCTCTCTCTCCTTCCTTCCTTTGCAGGGTGGGCATTCATAGGGGCACGTGTTGGGTAATATGTTGTGTTGTAGTATGTGTGGGTTTGTAGGCATCTGTAAAACGGCTTTGGACTTAGAGGTTCGCGAGGGAATCTGGCAGGTCTTTTCTGCTTTCTACGAATCCGTGGCTAGTAAATTTGAGGGCAGCAGTGTGTGCCGCCTCATTCCCTTGTAGAAAGGCGTGATGTCCAGATGAGGTAGATGATCACTAGCTTTTGTATGCGTCGTAGTGTACTTGAGGTGTGATGAATCCTTCTTGATAAAGGGACATGCTTACTGGGAAGCACGGTGGAATCTGTCATGGCTGTGCTTGCATCTGTTTTTTGCAAAGTTGTGGAAGTGGTAGTGGTGAGTGTGGCGGGCATCAAGGGTTTTTTATGAGTGATTAATGGCAGACGTCCCAGGGTTTTGTGCTTAAATATGCATCAAAACAGTGAACTGAATGAAGGTGGCTATGCAGGTTAGTTGAGACTTCATCTTGGAAATTTTGGTCAAATGTCAGGCATGACTCAAGGAAAGGATAGAGGAAAGCTTCATCAACGAAGCTTCATTTCCCTCTGAGAGTGATTACAAAGTAAACAAAACCCTCATGTGACACTGCTTTAACACCACATGTATAAAAAGCAATTACAGCTGCTGCACACTTCACACTAATTATTCAGTATTCTATAGTGCATCTGTCTCCCACCTTTATCACATAGGCCTCAAAGATTTCTCGTTCCTGTTTTGTGCCATACAACTTCAGCACTCTCGTCGTATCAAATTCTGGCATGCAGCCACCTGGCGTGCATTGAGTCGAGTCTTGGAGTGGAGCACCAAATCGGTTTCTGTTCAAGTCGTCACCAATGCGGCATGCTCCCACCACCGCCTGTTAGGGCTTTGTCTGCCCTATGTACCATCAAGATACATTGAAATAGGAACAACAAACTACGTGACTTTCAGTATATGCTGTGCATCATGGTGACGGGCTGTGCAGCCACAGGAGGAACAAAGTTACAAGAATTCGTGTCCAACAGTGTTATGGAAATAGCATTTGAGAATGTTAATTTGGCCCACTGCCGCATGTCGTGCGGGGTCCCGCTACGGTTATCAAACTTTGTCACTGTGTACGCTCAAGCAGAACACGACGAAGGCTGATCGCAGAAGCACAAACGGGCACCAAATATGGTGGTGGGCGAAATAAATATTTTCACGGACCGAACAGTGCCCTCTCGACACCCACGTGCAAGTTGGTCGAACTGGAAGTACATAATACCTTAGATAAACTGCACGAAGCTTACCATCACTCCCAAACCTCCCGCCTCAACCACCTACCAGACGAGACACCCTTGAACTCCTCGTATATCCAGCGCCCCAAGAACAGCTACAAAGTGTGCCCGTCCACATCCGTCAACACATTTGTACAGCTCCCATACCGCGATATATACGCATCAATACGCTCGTCAGGAAAGCAACCCTCTGGAGACCAACGAAACTAACGTGGATAATTACAAACTTTTCATTTCTGCGCGCCAAGAGTCCTTTGCAATGATTTAAGAATATGCAGCAGGACCATGACCTCCTGAATATAATGTCAAGAGCTTATGACAGCACGCAGCGATTACAAGACACGGGGTTCGACGAACCAAAGCGACGCGCAGGAATCACCTTTGTAGCCTGTAGGTCGGAATAGTCTTGTTATTTCTTAGTCAACGACCGTGTGGTGAGCGACAATAGTTTCGTGCGAACGATCGCTCGTGGCTGGCCGGTCGCAATAGTCTTGTCTTGATATTTCTTAGTCAATGACCGTGTGGTGAGCGACAAGAGTTTCGTGCGAACGATCGTTCGCGGCTGGCCATGATAGCACCGCCGTTTGATGTTGAAGGCATACGCGCACTCGCACATCGGAGACGAAACGCCCAGCGGCCTCAACACGGTGCTCTAATAAAATGCAGCGCAGAAGCTTGTCGCGAGCGCACTCATCACTCTCGCAAATCGAGGCGGCACAACTTATGCAGAACGCCCGTGTTCACCGTCGTAACGCACTACGCGCAAATAAGGCGGCCGCACACACTCAGCGTCTCAATCACACGCTGCACACCACCGTGAGCGCTCTCCAGAAATTCTTTGAGAGCGCCCTTATCACAATCGCAAGCCGAACACCCATGCACCGCTGCAACGGCAGACAAAAATCACGCCGAGAAGATCGCAGCAAAGTAAACGTACAACAGCTGCCATTTTTTTTAATTATGACGTCACATCCGGCAAAAAAAAGTCGCTTTCTTTGTTTTTTGATGTCTAGTTGGCGCATGCGCAGTAGGGCTCGTCCACCGTTCCTGAACGTCAGGTCACTGGCGGTCGTTCGGACGTTTTGTCGCAACCCGGTCGTGGTCGGGTCGTGGTCGAAACAGTGGAAAGGTGTTCGTACCATATTCAGTATTTTGCGGATATTTTCGGTGCTGTGCTTTCAAGGCAACTAGCAACGGAGGAAGGTCGGGTGCGTAATCGAAGGAACCGATGCGTGCGCCCGCGGACGAAGCGGCACGTGCCCTCTTCGGGGTTGCGGAGGTAGCACCGCAGCCGCTGGAGCCCGTGTCAAATACTCGGCAGTGGTTGGGCAAGGTGGCAATCGCGGTGACCGGCTGCGGCGCCCTAGGTATTCTAGCAGTTGCCGCGCCTTTCGTGTCGCCTGCCTTTCGCAAGATCTGCCTTCCGTACGTGCCGGCGACGGACGCCCAGGTGCGCAACGTGCTTTCCGTGCTGTGCAGGCGGACTCGGCGATCTGCTCTCGTCGACTTGGGAAGTGGAGACGGCCGAATCGTCTTCGAGGCCGCCAGGCGAGGCTTTGCACCGTGCGTCGGAGTCGAACTGAACCCTTGGTTGGTGGCCTACTCGAAAATCAAAGCTCTCGCGAGTGACGGTTACCCGGTGTTGAAGCCGCGCTTTGAGCGAGCAGACCTCTGGAAATTCTCCCTAGTGCCCTTCGACAACGTGGTCGTGTTCGGCGTCGAAGAAATGATGGCACCGCTCGAGCGGAAACTTTTGCGCGAACTGAGGCCCGGGAGCTGGGTGGTAGCCTGCCGCTTCCCTTTGCCTACGCTCAAAGCGGACGAGTCCCACGGCGACGGCATAGACACGGTGTGGCTGTACCGCTTCACGCAGCACATACCGAAGACGGATCGTTGATGTGTAGACTGCGACCACGAGGGTAGTATTTGCTCTACCTGCGGCTGCATTCACCCGCAAGTCGTTACTTACGCGCGCATCTGCACGGACCCACCAAAAGAACACTAGGATCCTGTGGAAGCGGTCAGTCATACAGAAAAGCCGGCACGACCTTAGAGCAGCTCGCATTGTCGCTGCGAGTAAAACAAGCCAGACATTAGTCACCGAAACGGGCGGTGGGTGTCCCAGGGGGCCTTCAGGCAACAATGAAGGCATGTGCAACTCAGGAAATGGGTCTGTTTTGGCTTTTATTTATGAACGGAACTATGAGCGATATAAATATTACTCGCGATTTGTTTTAAAATCTGCACCGTCTCACTGTAGCTCTTCTTCCTTCGGGTTCCTGGGCGGCGAGCACCCAGCAATCGCACAAAAGGGTGGCCTCAGTCCGTTGAAAGTCCAGCAACAGACTGGCGGCCCAGCAGCCACTCGCAGACGAAAACCTGGCTACAAACTGCACACCACAATGCTCTTCTACCTGCGTAAGCCATAGGTGACAAAGACCGTCTAGCAAGCGGGAGGAAAAGAAAGCAGGCACCACCTTCGGTGAAAACAAACAGTCCCCTTAGTGACAGCTCCTACACCCCACACAGCCAAATGTTTAATACGCACATCTCCTGCTTCTGCACTTGCATCTGCGCACAACAGGCTTGCATCAGGTTGTAGCCCGAGTTGAGTAGCCAAGACAAGCCATTTTAAGAGGCCCAGGAAGGAGGTACCGTGCACCTCAGACGTGACAGGGTCTAAGAGTGTGTGCAACAAATGTGAACTGGCTTTGCGCAGAAAAGCCATTAACCTATGCCTTTTATTTAGAAACCTAGCATGCTGCCACAGTACAGGGGGGGAGGGGCAAGAACAAAGCGCAACAGGCCTCCTCTGACTGGACCCTCCACCGACCTTTCTGGCAGACGACTTGCATAAATGACTCGCTCCAATGAACACCTCACTCAAGGACAATGGGACAGCGTGCCTTGACAAAGGCTAAGGTTTTCCCACATACAATCTATGCATAGGCACCACAACATGAAGTCTGAACAGCATTATTTGCTGATGTGCTTACACAGCCAACTGAGAGGGATCGAACACAGCAGTACAAATTCAAGGGGGGAGGGGGAAAGCAAGGGATAAAAAAAAGCGGACAGCACAAAAAATTTGTAGTGCTGTCCTAATCTACAGCCTAATCAGTGTATGTTGCTGCTGTCGCATGCAGGTTCACCTGTGCCCTATTTCCTCAACAAGCGTGTTTTATACAGGGGTACAAAGGTTCGTACATGGCTGGGAACAAAACAAGGGCGACCCGCTTCTTCAGACGATGTCGGGGACATTCAGGAATGACTGCAGCACCCTTTTTTTTTTTTCAGCCACACATTGTTCAGAGATTTTTGAAAGTGAGAAGCTTCACGTTTTAGATCCTAACCTTTACAAAGCAACTTTGTGTAGCTTGGTACAACCATTATATATATTGCACTCAATTGGCTGGTAGTTTGTGTTAGCTTCACTCAAGCCTGCAAGGCATGCAAGCGTGCTTACTCGCAATGCTCAAGGGCCTGCTCCTTTGGTGATGGCCTCAAGCTATTTTTTCAGCAGACTCGTGACGGGGTCCCATGTCCTCCTCTTTAAAAATGCAGATTCTGGATTCTTGTGCAAGCACAAGCCATCTCCTCACCATCCATTCTGACCAATTCCCCGATTTGGGGGGCTAGCCAAATGCTGAAAAGCTTCGAGCATCTCTGTGGCGTGGAGCTAGAATTATACATTTTGCATTCCATGACCTTCGTGCTACACGAATTCCTCTTGTGTCCGCAGTCTCCTGACGTGATCGCCGTGCCATCCTGAGCAGTGTTCCAGTTCATTGGGCACCGCCGCAGATGCACCCGGTGCCACGTGCAGTTTTTACCGGGCACTCTCGTGGCAATTAATGCCTGCTGTGCAATGCCCCGTAAGGAAGTGACAGACAGGGCGCACACCTGTCGTGCACGTACAGTGGTGCAACAGGGCGTGCTGTCGGCACTTGAAGCTAGCCTAGTTTTTGTTACGGCACACAGACATCGACTCCTTCCAGTTAGTATGGCCTCGTACACTCCAAGACGAGCCTTTGCAAAGCGTGGAATGTGACAGAAACGTCACTGTCCCTCGGACACCCCGAAGAAACGCGGTGCAAACAGGCGGGTGGGGGGCAAAGAAACAGACTCGTACTGTTAGGGTCCTCAAATTCCAGTTAGCGAAAACATCTCCTCCAGAATGTGGGGGCACGTTTATCGGCTCTCTCTCTCTCGTGCGAAACAAGGCGAAGGAATATAGTGTAAGGTGGCAACGGCAACATCAGCACACCACGCTGCTGCGCACGGACAACGCGACCCCCGCCCCGAGTGCCAGACTCGGCCCCGCCCTTCTCAGTGGCCCTGGGGGCTCTGTGTGGCGGCCGCTGCGCAGTCCCCCTCGAGGGGCTTCAGCTCCCGAATCTGCTTGATGAGGTAGGCCTTCTCGTCGTTGAACTGTTCGTCGTCCGAGCGGTCCGTGTGGAATTTGCTCAGGAAGTCCACCAGCTTGTCCTTGTTGCGGAGCAGGATGTCCAGGATGGGCTTGGGCTTGTTGGGGTTGGCCACAAACACCTGCAGAGAAAGACCACGGCTTAGCTCAGGGTCACACTGCAGTCTCTCTCGCGCTTTCACAGGGCCAATGGGCTCGAATCACCACCCAGAAATGTGGTCACCAAGTGAGCACACCCAAGGCCCTTCCTTTTAAACGCATACATAAAGAAGACGAGTCAAGATGCAACCAGTCAAGCACGGCTAAACACTCCATTTAGCACAAACTTCAGCATACAGAAAGTTTTATTAGGGACACTTTCTGGTAATGCTGGAAAGGACCTAGGGCAAACGGGCCACAGCACAGGGGTATGATCAAGCCTTGGCTCTAGGTAAGCTGGCATGCCCATTACCCTCAATGCCACAAATATACCGTATCTACCCACATAATGAACACACTTTTTTTTCCCAGAAAATTCGGCATGAATTTGGGGGGAGAATTCATTGTGCGGGAAAAAAAAATTGCAATTTTTTTAAAAGTTGAAATTTCATACAATAAAGTTGCTAAGAGAAGCACTGCCAGAGGCTTACCATTTTTATAAAAATGCGTAGGTAATTATGTAATATATTTTCTGTTTTATTCCCAACATGCTTGTGGCCCCCTACTCGCCATAAAGCTGTCATCCTCACTGAAGTCGCTTGCGGCTTCATATTTGTTGTCGGCCCACAGCGCACAGTCTTCCGTGCCATAAATGCACTCCAAAATTTCTTTTCCCACACTGGGAAACTTCCCTCCTTTGGGCCCAGAAACACACGGCGATCCCTGTTCACCGCCCAAAAACCTCTCGTTTTCGCCTGTAGTGTACACGCACTGGGTGAGCACTGAACTGCCGCCAGATGCGCGGTTTCCATGTGCATCAATGCGTGCTTCATCACCTTCAGTTTAAAACCAGTTGTGTAGCTCATGCACTGGCCCATCATACGGCGCACACCAAGAGCACGAAAAAAGGCCGGAACACAGCTGAACAACAGATCCACGGAGCGTAATGGTGAAGTTGCGGAACAGCAAGAGCAGAGGAGTGCGGAGTACGTTTAGTGCTTTTTTTCGCACGCCGCCGGAACCAGCCGAAACAGCAAAGAGCAGGAAAGGAGTGCGAAGTACGTTTTGTACTTTGTTCGCACGCCGCAATGTTTTTATGGCACAAGGTTGGTTTTGCATTCAGCAGGTGGCGCTCCGCAAGCGCACAAATTTTAAATTGCGAGTTACGGTATTCCCGCTCACGTCTCCGGCTACTGATGAGTTTTTATTTTTTTTTTTTGGAATGCGTTTTTAGCATTTCTACGTGTACTTTGGCGTGATATCAATCCGCCTCTTTCACAACCCCACTGCGCGTGCGCAATCCCCTAGCGGCCAAGTCCCTAAGCAGTCCAGTAGGGGCAGCAGACGACATTCCCCACAGCTCCCGCACAAGCGGGAAGGGGTCGTGGTTGTATTTACATCGTTTGATTTTTTGTGTGCGCTCGTTGTGCGCGGAACAATGCCCACAACTTGTGCTACGTTCCGCTGTAACTCGGAGTGCCGAAAAGGGAACGGTGTCGGCTTCTATCGCTTCCCGTCGGCCGCACGCGATCGGCTACGGCGGCTTGCGTCGCTCGCGTCGGCTCGGCATCCTGGCGGATATTTGATCGCTGCTATCTGTGCAACTGCGAATGACAATCCGCAACACAACTTTTCACTACACTATCATCCCCTTTCTCGCATGTGGAACTCTATTTAAGTTATAACTGCCGTTTGAGTGATCGGTGACCGAAACATCTGCGTAGCCTGTTTCGATGCTTCCGCGCAGGTATCGCCATCTCTCGGCCGCTCGGCGCACCGCGCGCCGCGGCGACCGGCTTGCATCGCGGCAGATATATCTGATCGCCGCTTTTAAAATAAGCCCTGACAACAATCCCTAGCACAATTTTTCACCACACTAACACCTACTTTCTCGCATGTAGAACTTTTTAGCGATCAGATTGATTCAGAAGAGCAGCGACAAGCGCGGTTGCTACCGTTGCTACCGTGGTCTGCGCCGGTTCGAGCCGCTGAGTGTGCCGAGCTGGCAGGTGCGGCCGGCGTGTGCGCGGACTGTTTCCGAAGGCAGAAAACGCTTTACGGTTGCTTGCTTTATCCATTTCTTGCGAACAAACGCGCAGAAGCTACAAATTCAGCTCAGCGATCATCGTAGTTGACCATGGAGCAAAAACAGTGGGCGGAGCGACGCCGACGACGCATCTCATGCGCGCATCGGGCCGTCTCAAATTCACGCGTACGACTAGTCGTGGCGACAGTCGTAACGATCAGTCGCATGCGAATCGCGTGTACCAATCGTACATGTGTCCAGCGAACTGCCGGCCTTTGTTGAGCTGGCGATCGCACTTCATGCCAGACGACTCCAAGTACTGCTCGCTCTGCTACTCGGACGGCACACGGATCTGTCCGAGATTTCTCTGCCAGCCCTCATTCAGTGATAAGAAGCCGCCTGGTATTATGTGATGACTAGGGGCTGTCGTCTTAAGGCGTTATAACACCAACACAGAAGAAAAACTTCGGCTGCTCCTCGCCGTAATGTGGGATTGCCGTGCATACAACGAGAACGCAGCCGGAGGAAACGCCGGCAAACCCTACAGCTTCAACTTCCGCTAGGCACGCTAGGTGGCAGCACACCGCAATGAAAGAGGCGGATTGATATCACCCTACAGTATACGCAGAAATGCTAAAAATGCTGAGGTAAAAACATATTCTTCCTGCATTGTTTTATTCAATGTGACAAAAAAGTAAATTCTCAAGAAGAAAAGTGGGGGGAGGGTTCATTACGCGAGTAAATACGGTGCTCAACAAACTGTGTTTCCAGTGTGGCAGTGCCATTCAAAACCTTCGCATATAAAGTGCAGCTTTGTGTGCTCAATACTGAGCTTCATTCACTGCACAAGGGTTAGGCGAACGCCGCCTGTATAAACATTACCTCACGCGTGAGCGAAAAATGGCCAAACAGCCACTCTCCTGTTGCTCTCTCCTACCCTTCCCCGCTCCGTAGCCTTCCAGTGTGCTTTCGTGTCCGCCAGCCAGCGCCGCTTCTCGGAAACTACGCAAAATAGTGGAAAGTTTGTTTAGCGTTCCCGAGGCGGCGCTCCTACGCCTGCTTGTTTTTCACCATGCCTGTCTGTCTTGGTCTGTCACTGATAAAACTTCCTTTGTCACGAAGCAAAATCCCTTGCGCTGCCGCAGGCTGATGCCGGCTTTGCACGCTTATCTACTCGGATCACAGGCCCTGAAATTTTCTGAGTGGGGCATCCCACCTCTATCCCCTCCGCATTTAGGTATTGTTTCCAAACCCTGCTGTTCGCGCTCCGCATCGGTACGCACTTCTAAAATTGAGGACTGTACTGTAGAAGCGCCCGGACAGCGCGGCGGGATCCCAGCTGCTTATCCTTTTGTTTCCTATAATTTTCTGAAGTTTACAAGCACGTGATATCATAGGAAAGTAATCGTAGAAGTGAGCGCCTGAACAAAAAACGTGCACGCAATTTTTTCTTCTCTGAATACTCCAGAAAGAAAAATATCAGTAAAAAATGGCTGCTCCATCCGAATATATCGTTTTTCTGTTAGCTATATGTCTACCCGACAATCAGTATGTTCTTACACTATTTCAGTCCGCCTGCGTCTCTATCTTTGGAAAAATGCAGCAATTATGAAGCGAGCGACACGTTGAACGAGATCCCCAGTGCGCCTAGGGTGCCTCGATGCGCGGGGCGTGCATCGAGGCACCCTAAGTGCGCCACAGAACTAGCGCCCCGTCGCGGCTAAGATGTAAGCGAAACGGCCCTTGAAGCCCAACAGGCAAGCTGACAGACACACGTCTTAGAAGTGGGTGCAGCGTTCGCGACTCTCGAGCAGTGACGTAAGGCGAGATATCCGCCGGCACGCGCCACATAGCGGATCAGTGCCTGAACTAAGCGTCCCTACCCTTCCAATTGAAAAGCGCGCGACGCGTCAGGCAATGTTAATACAGGCGGCGTTGGTTAGGCCTATGTGGTCCAGCAGTCAAGTTGCATAGCTGGCGACGACTGTAGTGGCCACATTTCTACAGAATGCAAAAACGTAGAAACCTCCGTAGTGAAATTTGGTGTGCACTGAAGTGCTCACAAAACCCCCAAGGCCCAACTCTCCTGCACTTCCTAACTCTTTTCCTGCAACGGATGACACAAGCTTGTCGGCACAGGGCAGCTTGAGAGCTGCCCTTGGACAAGATCAACATAAAAATTTGGAGTTTGCCATGCCCTCATTATGGAGTGCTGCAGTTTATAAAAACTCTCAGTGCGGCATTTCCAGGGAATAGGACATTGTCCATAATCACAAAAGTCATCATAATATGTTGAGATGGGACGTGTCCTTGCAGATGATTGGCTGGGAGGCCAGGGGTCTTCCAGCATTGGAAATGGACAACAAACAAACAGACAATAGACTCATGGTGGCCACTATCTGCTTTACATGTGGAAGTTTCACCTGAAAGCCTGAATAATTTACAGCTGAACCCCTAAATGGCAAAACAGCTGGGGAAAGCCAAAAAATCCGTATTTGCAGGAATTTGGTTGCCATGAGAATGAAGCATAAACAGCCAGAAAATCGCCCCCAAACCAAAAATTTACGTCCAACAGTCAGATTATATTATTTTGTGAACCTTACCTAGCAGCAACTTCACAGCTCAGGTCTCACACTACAAGAAGTGGTTCACTGCTAGTCATGGTGCGCACATAAGAACGACATAATCATGTCAAACACATCCAAAACATCCCGCGGTTCGCCTTCTCTGCACGTTTTTCCAATGCTGTTCACAAAATGAAGCGCGCACCGCTTTGATGACGTCCGGAAAGGCCGCAGCTGTCACTGTTTCGTTTTACACACGTGCACCATTAAAGCACCATGTGCACCATTTTCAAAATGGTAGAGCGAGCTGAAGGCGGTTCCAAACTCATTGACGCTATCCTCCCTTCCTCCGCTTGGGCCACTAACTTTGGGTGCCTTATATGGTAGCCATAAAAATTTATGCTTTTGGGCTGGCGGAGGCATATTATTGAGAGCAAACGTCACAAACACGATGACTGCATGTGCACTGTTCAGCAGTAGCCGGCTAGCATAGCCAAAGCTGTGCCATGAGTCATCATGTGTCGCCCCCTGGTGGTGCCGCTGCGAGGCTGCCTCCATGGCCGCCTGTTGCACGTTTCGTTTTTGTAAAACAAATATGGCGGCGGCCATGCAAGTGCAATGTGGCAGTTAACGCGCCTTTATGCCAAAAAAAAAAAAATATTTGAGCACTGTTTGGACACTTAGCCTCGAGTGGATAGATAAAATGCCGACCGGACTTGCAGCCAATTTTGTTTTCGCATTCCAAAAACACTTTGTTGTCGCAAGATAATAAATACATGGGCTTCTGTAGACGCTCACTGAGGATTCGAAAATATTTCGTTGCGTCCGTGGGAATTTCGTTATTGCAGGGTTTGACTGCATAAAACCATTCTGCTGATGACACTGAAAATTGGCGCATTTCTGCATGGTCACACGCTTTCCCTCAAAGCCAACCGCCATGGCTGCTGTGTATTCAGACATGAATGTGACCCCGCACACGAGAAACGTATGCAATTTGCCACGACTCTGGGATGGGTAAATGAAGGGGCTTAGCAGCTGGCAGCAGATGCTTCTGAGGTGGTATGTCTGCACCCTATTACCACAGCTCTGTAGTCTGCAGTAGTACCCAAATGCTGAATGCGGTATGGAAAGGGAAAAGAGAGAGAGAGAAAATAGCAGTTCCATCGGTCGGAAAGTGCGGAGCCTGCCAACACGGGCGGTGGCGCGACTAGTTTCAGCATTAGCCTTGCATTGACACCAAAAGTAGTCAAAAGAGGGTGCCGCAGCCCTGAAAAGACCTATAAAGAAACAACAGATTGAGTTTAATTAATTTTGGGGTAATTAATGCATTAATTCACGATTTTCTTTATTTTATAGCATTGTGTACTTATTTGCAACCCAGCTAGGGCAGCGTCCGTGGCAACGGCCTGGTGCAAAGATCACCCCAGCACTTTTCACATGGATGACGTGTGTCTGTGGCACGATGGGAGTGACATCAGCTTCGTGATGCGAGGGACCGAGTTTTGGTCCCGACCAGGCAAAGTGGTTTTCTTTACGAAGCCTTTGTTTGGGTGCGTGACGCTGTACGAGCAACGACAAGCGGGCCCCTAAACTGCTCCGCACTTTTAAGAAAGAGAGGGAGGGGGATGTTGCAAGAGATGTTTCACCTTGAACACATGGAAGGCTTCAAACTGGATGTTGCGGCTCTTTTCCTTGAGCATGTTCATCATGAGCTTCAGGTTCTCTGGATTGCTGATGTAGCGTGTCATAATGCTGAAGTTGTGCCTATCCAGTAAGAGTTCCCCTAGTAGCTGCAAGCAGACAGGGAAACACAGCATGTCACCACCAGGCAAGTTGCCACAACGTTGAAGGCATAGGAAATCAGAACATAGAAATTTGACCCTCTCTAGGTATGTTAGCAGGAGGGAGCCCCAGGTACATGCAATGGTACCAAAATGAAGCACCAAGAAGCTTGATCAAGAGCTGCCCTTTTGAAAACCGAGATGATGCACAACTCTTTCATCAGCTTCTGTAACGGACTAAGTTCTGTTTAGCTTTCTGCTAGGCTAGCAATTAGAACTATGTTCTCTTTTTCACTTGCACCATAAGAATGATGGCATCTTTCATGGTAAAATGCTGTCACCTGATGAAGAAAATTAAATGTTGCAAGGTAGTTATCAAACCCTTAATTTTAACCCTTAATTTTGACGACTACAGTACATTCCAATCTTTTCTTTAACAAGCCCCTTGAGCTGTGACAAGTTCTTTTCAAAGCTACCACAACACACCTGGGCATGCATGACTGAGGACCCTTGAGGACGTGCTCAAGGGTCATCTCATTACTGCACAAAAATTATTACCCTGGCATGCTTTTGTGTGCAAAGAGATACATTTACTATTTCAAAGATGTGACAAGTTCTTTTCAAAGCTACCACAACACACCTGGGCATGCATGACTGAGGACCCTTGAGGACGTGCTCAAGGGTCATCTCATTACTGCACAAAAATTATTACCCTGGCATGCTTTTGTGTGCAAAGAGATACATTTACTATTTCAAAGCCAAGGCAGAACTATTAGAAAAGTATTCTATTTGTACTCTACTCAATCACGTGGCTGTTCCATTCGGTTTCAAAAATGCCAATATGCTAATGCTAACCATTGTACAACTTGGCAAGAGCCCTGTGATGTGATGCGCATAGAGGACTAGCCAAGAATAACCACTCAGTACACTGACACAACACTGCTGTGAAGTGACTAATTTGGAATGGCTGACCAACTCAAGTAGATTGATTGATTGTAGGGTTTAATGCGCCGACGCAATGCAGGCGATGAGGCGTGTCGTAGTGGAGGGCTCCGGACTAATTTTGACCACCTGGGGTCTTTAACGTGCGCCGAAATCTCAAACACACGGGCATTTTTGCTTTTCGCCTCCATCAGAAAAGCGGCCGCTGCGGCTGGGAATCGAACTCGCGTCCTCGTGCTTAGCAGCTCAACGCCTTAGCCACTGAGCCACCGCTGCGGGTAACTAGTCTAGTCAGCCAGAAATGCTGTGTTACAGAGACGCCACAGATGGTGTGCCTGCTTCAATAAGTAGGACTGGACGAGCCGAGTTCACTGCGAGCCGACATAATTGGAAAGGATACTTGAATTGGAAAGGATACTTGAATGCCCTTCCTCAATCCCCGTTATGTTTAGCCCAAAAATTCATCACGAACTTGTGTCTGCTCGAACCCTCGGGCCCTTCTGAAAGCACTGCCAGTGTGATTCATTCCCAATTTTTCAGACTTTTTCAACACCTGCCATGTTGTTATGGCAGTGGCTCATGGGATGGTGCAGAGCCTCCCCAGTCCTATGTGTTTGCCTCCAGATAATGTTCATTCCTTGCATAGTTTTGCACTGCAGCCATTTGCCACAAATAAATGTCACTTTTAATTTTAGGCACATACTGTTCAAATTTGTAGTTGAATTTGTCAGCATCAGCCCATCGTTACAAATAGCATAACAAACTGAGTGTGGGAATGTATCTGGTGATTCATTGCCCTTATTTGTGTTTTCCTCATTATATAAAAGCTTATTTCATTCAGGTTCACACTAAGATTAACATGGGTGTTATTTTGACGAGGCAATCTATTTGAATGAAGCCACTTTCATATTGTCTCGCCACATTTCTTTCTTCCCTCACGTGTAATACAGTGGAACCCTGATAATAAGACTTTCAAGGGACCGCGCTAAAAGCGTCCGTCGTATACGAAACGGTACGAATAGAGGGTCTCGCGTGACTGCTGGGTTAGGCACTGATTGAAATTACTACATTTAGCACGTTGTCGCGTAATTTGCGAACCCCTAACTGAAATGCAAAAATAAACAAGTAAATAAATAAACAAAAAGGAAAAAAACACGCTGATTTTGTGCCCCCCGCCCCCACAGCATCTGTACTAGGCCACCAGCCCTGCGCCTCGTGCGTGCGAGATGTGCTAGGAAGGCCGACGCGCCTGAGCAATAAGAGAGGGGAAAAGGCGAGAGTAGTCAAGGCCGCAGGCAAGTGATACAGGGGAGGGTAAGCAGGCGAAGAAAGCGGGAATTCAGTCACCACCGTGGGGTACTACATTTGTGCGTACACGCGTGCGAGCATTGTGTGCCCATTGTTTTCACGTTCGTCAGCTCTATGGGACTATCAAATTGGCGGTCCGCCAGCTAGCTGGACTTTGATGTGTTGCGGTTGGCGCGTTGGTGCGTAGCTAACGTGTGAAACTGTCAAAAGCTCCCACGGCCTGCCTGCCAGTACCAGACTGCTTGCTTGAGTCTGCTCAGCAAGTGGTCGGGCCCGCCGCGGGCATCTTTGCACATCAAGCAGCACCAAACAGAGGTTAAGAAATAAAGGTCGGGACGCAGCGACGTGAAAGGTAGGAAAAACGCTGGTTTATCCCCACCAGCGTCCGTCGTATGAAGCGGACTACGTGCACCCGAGTGTTGCATCACTGGGTTCTTAATGCATTGTTTCTATGGAGAGTTAACCATGCCCACGGTGATCCATCTTAAGAAGCGGATCGTCATAAAATTGGGGACTTATCATCGGGGCCCCACTGCATCTCAGCCTGAGCAGATTAAAAGAGCAGGGCAGCACCACAACAGCAACGACAGTCACCTTGAGGGACTGCCGCCTCGTGACGTAGTTCTCCGAGTTGAGAAGGTTCTGGTAGTGGGAGAACACCTTGTCGTAGTGCTGCTCCAGGAACTCTGCACACACCATCTTGTGACGCGTCAGCAGCTCCTGCAATGGCGGTCGACAGGCACCGGCTCAGCACAGGAGGCCAGGGCTGTTTAACAGCAGCCGCCTTCGCAATACCACGTTCCAGAACTCAAGCCAACACAAAACACACGACCCTACATACGCTAAACACTGGGAGGGTCGAAGCAAAAACCTCCACCAACAGCAGCACTGTATCTATCTAGTAGTGGAGTGCAAAAGAAGAGATTCTTTTCTGCGTTGCGGAGGTTGAAGCAATTGCACTGCCTTTAGAAAGCGGTGCACGTGGGGAGAAGCAGGGGAACGGTTTGAACGCCCACTGACCTTAAATGTAGAGAAGGCATCGGAGGCGATGTCGAACGTGGAGACCTCGACATATTTGAAGAAGTTGTAGAACTCATCCGAGTAGAGGATGATCTTGGCCAGGGCCTCGTACCGAGCACACTCGCGAAGCATGGTGCCGCAGTTGAGCGCAATGTCCTGCTTCTCGTACCTGCGCATGGGTCAAGGAAGGGCCCCCACAGTTGTAACGTGTCATCAGGAAAAATATTTCCCGAAGGGAGCAAGGCAATTCCGCTGCGAGGAATTTCACGGTGTGAAGGCAAACTCACCCTTGAATTAGCGTGAAGAGGATGTCTGGCTTGGTGCAGATGTAGTCTACTGTTGGCGAACGCGTGCCTATTTGCCGCCGAAGGATGTTGTTGAAGATCTGGGCCACATCTTTCTTTCCCTGAGCATAAACACCAGTTTTAATACGTTAGAGTTAAACTCATAACAGCATCAAAACAAATTCAGTGTATTAACTGGTACATCTGTGTATTTAACCCGGAAAAACCCGAATTTCGAAATGGTGAAAAAAAAAAAAAAAAAATCGATTACGAGTTCGAAAAATAGCACCCGATTTTAAACCCACTCCCCCCCCCCCCCCCTATTTTAAAAATTATAAAACCCAAAACAACCCTAGTATCTGCCATTACTTTAGCCATACTAGCCAACTGAACACAACATGGAAGGGCAAAAAAGGAACAAGCCACGCAACATCACACACCCTGGGTTCAAATCACCGAGACAGCATCGAGCTTATCATCTATTGAGCTTACTTTGCTTATTATCTGGACTAGTTGTAGGGAGTTCACATTAAAATTGGTACCATCGTTACTGGGACATAGTCTTACTAATGTACCAAACCTGCATTCTGAATTTGTTGTGTCTTTTAAGGTGTGTTGCCACTAAACCATCATTTTTAGCCCAAATTTTCATGACACAGCTATGTCACTTCTATCACCACTAAAAAAAAAAAAAAAAGCATTTCGGTTTTTAATCCCACGTAGTTCATTTTGGAAGACCACTATGCTCTTTAATTTGCAACTGCCTTTGTCAGCATCTGCTAATCACGCACATCAATACCTTGATAATGGCGGGCAATTGCAGGAGTATAGATGCGCCATCACCACGTTTTCTTCTGTTTTCTTAATCTAATGTAGTTCGCATTGCTACTGCCGTGTTTTCTAGTCATCTGACAAGGCAATTCTTGAAACAAAGCAAATTTGCAGGTTGTCTTTATGGTATTGCAGTCGGTGCATAATTTTAAAAGCCTTTTGGTGATGTTAATGGGTACGGGAATGTGTGTGCATGATGTTTACACAGAATGAAGAAAATATGAAATAGGCATGCTCAACAAAGGAGTGGTAATCTATGAACAGGGTTCGTACAGGCTTCAAAAGCAAAAATTCAAGGGTTTTCAAGGACTTTCAAGGACCAGAAAACACATTTTCAAGGTCCCCATCTAATGTTTTATGTGAGATTATCTATAGCTTTTTCAACACAATACAACAGCTTTTTATTGCACAATACCTAAGCATATTATAGTACGCATTTACATAGGTGCTAACGGGTTCGTAAATGCTCCCCCAGCTTCATTTTTTTTAATTCATGGCTGGTATTTCGAGGTTTTTCTTTTTCCTTGGTGTTTTGCTGAGGCTGTTTGATTTCAAAACTTAGTTAATGTTGCCTGCATCTCCTGCATTGTCAGCAAGAGGATCAGCCGAGATTAAATCGAGCAAGTGTTGCTTCAAAGCAGGATGAACTATGTACACGTCCACCATTTGCACGTAACAGCAAACGTAGATAGAGCGTATGAGGCACAGCAAACATGCAATGAGCAAGCGTCCACAGACTAGATGGAAGATGCAAGATGGAGAACAGAAGCTGGCTTTCACTGGATTGTATCGCGATATAGATTGGATTGACAAGTGCCTGCTTCCAATGTTGCCCTGTTAATAATGAAAATCCACCAAACTTGTAATTTCACGCAATACACTGAAACTTGATTGTTACGATGTTTCATTACATGAGACCTAAAATCCATGACAAACACTTTAAACTCTTGTGAAAAAACAGGGCCATTGATTCTGTCCGGAAAAAAATCAAGGGTTTTCAAGGACCATTTAAAAATTCCAGGACTTTCCAGGCCTTGAAATTGACACTTCTAAATTCAAGGGTTTTCAAGGTTTTCAAGGACCTGTGCGAACCCTGTATGAAGACCACAGACGATGTGTGCCTACCAGGGCAAGCTTTGTTACTTGACCATGTTTAACCATAATGTATTCCCATATCAGTATACGTGCAATTGCAGAACGAGATGGTTGCTTTTTCAATACATCTGGCAGTACATCTCATCTTTGGGGCAGAGCTCACAGAGTCATTTGTACCGCAGTCACTCCTATAATGGACCACCAGAGAGCCACCCATTGCAATTGTTCCAATTCTTGTTCTTTTAAAGAAGGCTGAACAGCACAAACCAATCAGGCGCCCTTCACTCTGGTGTAGCTTGTGGACTTTTATTTCAGACGCGTAAAAGACGAAGGGTTCTAGCATTCTTCTAGCCACTGTTTACCAACAAGTCATTCTGGGAGCACCAAGAACCACTGGCGAGCGATGCGCACCTCGAAGTCGATCTTGGAGAGGTTCTGGACGAGCAGCAGGAGGAGGTTGGTGTTGTAGAGCTCCTGCGCCAGCTGGGCCACCACGATGTCCGTCTGGGGCTCCGTGTCGCTCGTGCCGTACAGCATGTTCTTCATCATCACCAGGTGCTTGGACACGTCCTCCTGGGCCTGCACAGTGCACACCGCTCAGGAGGAAGGAGCACACCCGCGGCGGCCTAACGAGCACCCCGCGGGCACACATCCATCTTGCCACTCGGCCCGCACGGGGAGAGGGCCCTCCCAAGGCCGGCGCTAGTGACAGCTCGGTCACGCCTTCTCGCTCGCGACAAGAGGGGGGGAAACGCGGCCACAATGCCCGACACGACAGGGAGACAAGGGCACAACGCTCCTTGCAAAAGTTGCTCGCGCACAGCTACAAACGGGTGGACAGGTGCCCCCCTTTTGAAACAACGGCCACTCGCTCAGTGATCACCGGCTTGGCTGCAGCGCATCATGGGCAGCACTGTTGCTTCACCCCGTTCGTTCAACTATCAGCACCACTGGGGGCGGGGGCAAAGAAAAGTGAGAAATGACATGTGGAACCACTCAGCGTCACACTTCCCAACCCAAACTGTGGGCTTTTGTTGGACGTACACCACTTTTAAATGGGACAAGTGCACACAAGCAGCCACAGGACCATACTAACTCCCATGAATGCTTTGAAACAGGAACGCGTCATCCTGAAGCTGCTGAAGCAGCAGAAACGGAAGCAAAGAAAAGTGGTGTGCACTCGTAAGGTACCTGCGGCCTTGAAATACATTAGATTTCTTTAGAGATGCTCATACCTACTGATGTCGCGCTTCATACGAGACATGGCTCAAGTAAGCAGTAGTGAACAAAATATTGGTACACCAAACCAAACTGACAAGTGCGGCCAGATGCAGGCCCCTTTGTACAGTGTTGGAAAAAATACAGATCTTACATTAACCCTTAGGAGTATGAATTTCTTACTGCAATTAACTGCATTAAAACAGTAAAAATGTTGTTTATGAGAATATCTTATACAGCAAAGATAAAAAAAATAATAAAAACAAAGAGAGTACTAGTTACACAACGAAAACTTAACCAGCCTTCACGGCCCAATTGATACCACAGTAGTGTTGCAATCTACAAGCCTGCAACTTAAATTACAAAAGCTTGCTTGGAGGGGCATTTAAAAATTACTGTCACTGATCCCAAGACCACACAGGCTAGGCATGCATTTCCAGTGGCTAGCAACAACTGGCCATGCACTAAGCGACTTCATACACCAGCAAAGCGAATCTCTTGACCGTTCCTTACAAAGCTTCGACAATACTTCACGGAAACAGCACGCTTCCTTCTATGCGAAATGGGCATTGCCAGGGCAGGCAGGGGACAGACAACGTGCAAGCGAAGGAGAGTGTACCAGTGACAAGCGCTACTTACGCGTAGTGCTTTTCCCAAAGTTGTGGGCAGCTTGCATAGACAACCAAGCAGAAGAACAGTGTTATATGCCAGCGGCAGCTAGGCTCAGCTGCACATTTTGGGGTGCACACAGTGACCGGGGCCATTTCTAGGGCCCGCCTAGATTAAACGCACTCTTGATGACACACAGGGCAAAGTGCCAACATTATGCACTGTGCGAGAAGCACACCGCTGTACAGAGGTAAAAACTGCTAACAACAACGCGTGGCTTTTGTTACATGCAGCACATCCTGCTGATAGTCACGGGCATTAACAGTGAGATTAGAGATTAGTGGACGGCACTGTGGCAACCAGGCATGTGGAAGCTATAGCAGCTGCTTTCATGTCTGGGGGGCAAGGTTGGACATAAACAGTCCCACACTGCGCAGCCGCTAACGCCTATTTAAAAATTATCTTTGGCTGATAACTTGTAAAGTTCTGATCTTGCCTTCGGCACAGGTGTTCATTCCAGCACCGTGAATTTCTAGCATGCATGCACACGCATGCGAAGTGGCAAAGTCTCGCATGTAGCCCAAAGCTTTGTGCGTCATGTTTAAGACGGTAATCACCCGTGTTATTATTCACATGTTAGTTATCCCTTTTTTTCCACACAGAGACACAAACAAGATGCAAGCTGCCAGCCAAGAAATAACGTAAAAAAAAAGAGAAACAATAGCATTGACATGCCAAGCCGCCACAGTGCTGTCCCCTAATCTTCCTGGTCTCGCCAGTGGCTATCAGCAGGCTGTACTGCATGTTTCGAAAGCCACTCGTTCGCGCATTGTTGTTAACAGTTTTGACCTCTGTACCCGCAGCAATTTCATTGAATGTGGTTTCGAAGGGAAGAAGAAAAAAATACAGATTGTAAGCAGTCATATTAAATGCTCATGCCTCCAATCAATATTCCAGTTTCATAGGTACATCGACATTAGTGGAATATGATGCAGCTGAGACGATCACCACAACACTGGCTGCCAGCCATGCTCCTGACCACCCAGCCACTGTGCAGAAGCAAACAAACAGGTTTTGTGAGCCTCTCCAGACCCCATTTGCCGGACGCAGATATGCCCGGGCCATCAGTTTTGTCGCGGTTTACGTCACTCGGGCGCATGAAACCACTCCGCGGATCCGTAGAGTGAGGGAGAGAGAGAAACGACCACAGTGTGTGAAGATGCAGCCCGGCCGCGTGGTCGAGCAGCACACACACCCACCTTCTCGGCCTTCTTGTCGCCGCGCTCGAGGGCCAGCACGGCCTCGCGCAGCACCTTGACCAGCTCATAGGGGCTCTTTTGGGACTTGCCAAAGAGCGGCATGGCAGCAGCGGGCACTGCGCCCCACCCGTGCCTGCTCCGCCCGCCCACCAGCCGAGCACCAGCAGGAGGAGGAGGAGGAGGAGGAGGAGGTCGTCCCTGCATGTCAAGACGTCGCACATCAGCTCTCCTAAACGAGTCGGCTGGACATCAAGCAATGATCACAATGCACAAGGTCCACAGCCAGCTTTGAAACAAAGCTTTCATATCATTTCTGGACTGTTCACAGCTTATCATCACAATTGCACTATAAGACATTTGTTCAGAAGTAGATATTTAGTAGGCATCGTTAGACAAGAGTATTACAACCGCCACTTATTACGATTGGATTAAAACGGCTTTGCCGAGTATTTGGAAAGAAAACCATGGAGTCATTAATTAAAAGGAGCATCAAGACAACACACAGCTTCGCTTCATCTGAAATGTTGCTGTCCTTAATGAGAAATTAGTGTATAAAGGTTCAGACTATTTTACCCACTTCGTCCACCAATTTATGATTCAACTGGGGCTTTGACAACTTGGGGGAGCTGCCAAAACCGGACAGTACGTAAATAGCAATCGAGCAGTAGTAGCCATTTCCTGTATAGTGTTTTAGCTCCCAGTCCATATCAATTTTTCGTGCTGTTATGTCTTGCTCTACAACAAACATTCCCCTGATGTGCCTGACTTGTGACGAGGAAAAAAACCATTTAGATATGTCTTCTTTTAAAATCAAACCCCCAGTGAGTCAGATGCATCCCCCCACAAATTGTCACCTATATCCCCCAGAAAATTATCAGTATTAAGCTTGCTCTCATGTCAAAACCTGTCCACAGATTTCCCAGCAGCAAACCAGCTAAGACAAGTTTTGCATTTTTCATTGTAGGGTTTAACGCGCCGACGCAACGCAGGCAATGAGGTGCGCCGTAGTGGAGGGCTCCGGATTAATTTTGACTACCTGGGGACCTTTAACGAAGACAAGTTTTGCATGCTTAGTTTTAACTTGATTACAGTTTTGGGAGTTTCCCGTGCTGTTGCTGCCACTGGGCTAAGAGTTGCACCATAGTGGAGGGTTCTGGATAAGTTTTGGCCCACTGAGAACCTTTATTGCACGCAGAATTTTCAGCACACTAACTTTTCCTTTCTCCCTCCATCAGAAAAATGTCTGCCATGCCACGATGGTTTAATTCTTGATTGATTGATTGTGGGGTTTAACGCGCCGACGCAACGCAGGCGATGAGGCGCGCCGTAGTGGAGGGCTCCGGATTAATTTTGACCACCTGGGGATCTTTATCGTGCGCCGAAATCTCGTACACATGGGCGTTTTTGCTTTTCGCCTCCATCAGAAAAGCGGCCGCCGCGGCCGGGAATCGAACCCGCGAGATGGTTTAATTCTGCCCAATTGGTCAATGCCATGCAAATGTACAGTAGACTAAGTTTTAAACAAGAACCTCACCTGCCAAAAGGTTGAACATAGGACCGTACAGAAAGTTTGTGATAAAGCGAATGATGTCCCCACTTCCTAGCAGCAAGCCCAATGTGCAGCAGAATCAACCCCTTTGCAGCAATCTGTAATTTCTTTAATCAGCATACTATGCAGCTCCCAGAGAGTTTACCCAAACACAACGAAGAGTTTCACATTCCAATGCAAAGGTAAATTCTTCTCCCCCTATGAGCATCCTTTTACTAATGTAGCAACGAAAACATTGTTGCTGAAGCTGCCAAATAAGCAAAGAAAATCTCTCAACCAGGATTCTTTTAATCACTGACAAAAACTTTTTGTGTAGTACATGTGATGATATGAACTTGATAAATCAGAAAATAAAATAGATTAACACTTTCCTGTCCATGCCTATTCAAATCAACAGTATACTACCTACTCTTCGAAGTTCAAATTTCGACATTTTCTCATTCGAATTTGGCACTTTCCGAATGCCAAATTAGAGACGATAATAATTTGGAATTTGAGACGTTAATAAACAGACACACACACGCAACAAAAGATTTTGGAAGCAAACAAGGCCATGCGGAACTAAGCTGAGCAGCAGAAAAACTATTTCAATAAAAAGCTTTTGCCAGTTGTGAGAGCTGCAGATATCCCATCTTTGAAAAACATGTCAGAATTTTCCCTGCGTGAAGCTCTGATATTTGCATTTGGCAGCTTCTAGGGCAGACATAGTGCAAGGAATGACTGGCCCAATCAAAGCTTCACCACTTCCACCTGATTGATTGATTGATTGGTTGTGGGGTTTAATGCACTGACGCTACTCAGGCGATGAGGCGCGCCATAGTGGAGGGCTCCGGATTAATTTGGACCACCTGGGGATCTTTAACGTGTGCCAAAATGTCGAACACACTTCACTTGCACCTGATCTGCTTGCTGTGCCAAGCATGGATGCAAAAAGAGCACTTCCATTTCCTGGAGAGTCTGCTCTTATGGCATACGGCAGATAAAGCACTCGCAGTGCACATGCCATGCCATTTTTTTTTATTTGTGCTCTCCTGAACGAGTCAAGTATAGTTAATTTTTATTTGGTGCATCTTCAGGCAATGTGTCTGGGTTCAGGAAGTTAAGTGATGCACAAGTTATGTTAAATTTTCAGCAGGGAAGCAATTTATAACCTGATAAGTGCACAGACACAATACAGCACAAATCCTGATAAGAGTCTTCGAAAAGCACCAATGGAAGGGAAGAAAATAAACAAGGGAAAAAGACACTCTCAAAGGTTAGGAAAAAAGACACAAAAAACACTGAACACTAATTGTATCATGGTACACATTCAAATGATGAGTTACGTTGCCGCAGTGCTATTAATAAAGCAACTTCTAAAGGAAGCAAGATCACGCATTTCGAAGCTCTCTCGGCTTTTGTTCGACAACGAACGATGTCTTGCTTGCTCAGAACTAAATAATCTAGGCTGGCAGACCACCTGACTTCCACTGGTGGATATGGGGGCCCCACCACCGCTCCCTTCTTGTGTTTCTTCACGAAACAGGAGTCAGCTTATACCAATAACGCAGTCTTTATGCCATCGGGTATACTATCGCAATATATTAAAAAAAGATTTAGGCTGAAATTTCCCTTTTCATTGTTTTCCATGATGTTGAAAAGCAAGCGACAAAGTGCCCAGAGTGAACCGGGGCCTTAGTTTATTCAATTATCGCCACCTCCCAGAAAGCCTGTGCTCATTGGCTTTCACTTTTGTTGCAAAGGTGGGAAGCCAATCAGAAACGGTCTTCTAAGGCCTTCTTGGTCTAGCGGGGTTAAGGCTGGGTTGGCCATCAAGCCGAACCCCTCGAAAAGTGGAGAAAATGCACGTGCAATGCTGACCAGCAATAGAGTTTGCATGGAGGAAGGAAAAAGTGGGGAGACAGCATGACGTCACGCAGCCAGCCTTCACAAGCCCACCTCCGTTGACGCCGCTTCCTCGGCCGTTTCTCTTTCCAGAGCCGCCGGAGTCAGCCCAGCACATGACCCACAATATTTTTTCTTTCCTCGTAGGTTGACTGTTAAGCTATAGGTAGTGTTGCGACCGGGCGGGGGCACCCGATCCGAGCTCCGTGGCCTCCGACATACGAGTGGTAGCGTGTATGATGCGAGCGGCCAGCCGCTGTTGCAGTCGTGAAGAAGTCCAGAAGCCGTAGGCTAACGTAACTGTTTACTTCATAGCGAGAGGTGAGCCGAAGCCAAAGAACAATGCCCCGACGGGCGAGGTTACAATACAGGACTCGAGCAGAGCGACAACATCGATTTGCTGCTCTAACAGGAATGGTTTACAACGCTTGGGCAGCTCTATTTATACCCAAAAGCGATAACGGTCAAACGCAACAAGTGGGAACACGCACAACACTCTTTCCAGAGATCGTAAGCCGTTCATAGCCTCGGGCACGTTGAGTCCGAGAGAGGGGAGAGAGGAGGACTCCGTTGCGATCGACGGGGCCTCTGTGTCCTTGAAGAGCGTGGAGACGAGCCACGCCGCCAGCCGCCGAAGTTTTGATGGGCTGAGAGCGAAGCGTCTGACGCGGCTTGTCGCAACTTGCCACCGACATGGTTGCGCCTGTTTTCGAAGGAGCACGCAGGCGAGGAGTGATGCGGGACAGTACGGCGGCGCTGGCCGATTCGTAACAGCTTCTCCGCCGGGGGTCCGAGATCCCGATGGATAAGGGTCTTCAACCGTTGTCCGGAGGGATGCTGTCGAAGTGAAGTGCTCGGCAGACGCTCGACTCCAGGCCTTGTCTGTACGACACTGTGCTGGAGCTTCACCGGGCGGGTCACTGGACGAGTAGTGGCTCCCCAAGAACGTCTCTGGCTTGGTCAGGCAAGCAACAGAACAACACAGGAAGACACAACCGCATCGCCGGCAAGTGCGAAGACAAATCAACACTGAAGATCTACCAGGCTTTTAGTTGCGAAAAAGTACGCGAATAACTAACTACTCTAGTTATATTTTTGCCCAGCAGTACTTTAGACAAGTGACAAACTTGAAAGGTGACATTTCGCGTGATTGGAAATGTCCCACACACAAAAAAAAATGTAATCGTAAAAGGGCGAAACCTGCTCCAGGAAAAACAATGAAATTGAGAAAGTCAGGCGTCTACAAGCCACTTCTCGCGCTGAGAGCTGCGATTCGAGCTCTCATCATTGCTTCGAGTTTTCCCCTTCTTGTATCGCACTTTAGGTGCGCCCATTCTCTGAAAGAGACTGCTGCGACCGCGTGAAAAGACACCGGTCGTCTTGTTTGACAAAGGTCGAGCGCGCGGAGGAGCGAACGAGATTTTCCAACGTTCAAACGAGAGGCACACACTCCTTTTTGGAGGCGGCGTTCCCTTGGCGCGATGCGAGCTCACGGCTTTGCCCCTTCGCGTGCCCGCACTGAAACGCGCGCCACAATTACGCGTGGAAGTTTTTTCTCTCTCCTTCTTGCTCGCCTTTTCGCGAACGCGTTCGGCAAGCAAACGCCGGAACGCGTTTGTGTTCTCTCTAGGCTGGTCGGTTCCCAACTTCGGCTCAGCCCCAGGCGACACCGGAACCTCAACTAGCTCTGCCGATGCTGGCCTATCGTCGGGAGCATCAGCAGGGAGTGACAAGGGCACGACGTGCTCATTAGACACCTCGTAGCTTCCAACAGTCACTACTTCGTCGCCCCTCGCGCTTTCAGCGACAGCCTCGGCACGCGAAGACCGAAGCGTGTTCCCGTTCTGCTTCCTCACTGCCAGAACTATGCTACAACCAGGCTGCCCTGTCTCAAAAGACGGCTCAGTTGCCCGCGTCGCCGGAATTTCTACGAACTCGGCTGGTCTTCGCTCGAGGTCAGTTACCTGAGCTGGTGGCAGGACGGAATCGGCTTGCCCAGTGGCGAGATCGTCATGACTCCCAACTGAACCGTGCAAACCGTTTGCTGCCTCGGCTGCAGGCTTTCCCACCACATCGCTCGTTTCCGCACTACCGTCCGAAGGAACAACCTCCGTTTTAGCGGACTCGTGCGGCCTCTCGGTAGCCTCATGGTTTCCGCACTCCAGCGAAACCTCGCTATCTCGCGAAATGTTCACGTTCAGATCGGTAGCCGCTCCCAAGGTCTCCCGCAAATTTGAACCGTCCGAACACTCCGCCGAGATCTCCAAAACAAGCGCCGACACATTATCGCACTCAGTGGACACGCACTGCCCTCTGCCGCCTCTGCCGACAGTCTGAGCTAATGCGCCGTCGTTATCTCTCTCAGCAACCTTGCCACACTGCTTGGCCGCAACCGTCGCCTCCGACTCGCGCTCCCGAGCGTCTGCTACTGGCAGCGCTGGCACAGTGTTTTCCCCGACAACGAGGTCTTTTTCGAGCAACAATTCAAACTCAGGCTTCGCTTCTTCCTGCTCGAGTTGAATTTTGTGCTCTAGGTGCTTGTTCTCCCGTTGGGGTCTCTCTTTTTCGAGCCTCTTTCTTTGCCTTCGGATTCGCTCGATATCGAGGGCCTACCATCGCATCGTTTCCTCGTGTTTGAGTTCCAGATCGCGTATTCTTTCCTTGCGTTCCTGTTCTTGTTTCTGCCACTCGAGCTCCCGTACTCGCTTTCTTTCCTCGCGTTCCTGCCTTTCGAGCTCCTCACGCTGACGCTCAGCCTCTGCCTCCGCCTCTGCGGCCTGACGTTTCGCGGTCTCCCTGCCATTGATCCACTCAATGCATTCCGACAGCTCCTCATCGTCAGCGCCGACAGCGAGTATAGCCTGTATCAGCTCTGGCTTTCTCAGCGCGTCCGTAACATCCAAGCGCAACTCTTTTGCAAGCTCCAACAACTGCGGTTTTTTCAACGCTTTCAAATTCATGGCCGGTCTAGAGTACTGCTTTCCCACTGCTCCAAAAATGTTTTGCGTGAATAACCCACGCGACAAAAACACACGCCCTATCAGCTATCCTCAGAAGCCTGGTAAAACTCAGTGAAGAAAAGTCCCGCACTCACCCTTGACCGCCGTGAATTCTGCGAAGTCCGAAGCCGCCTTGAAGTCCGTGGTGTTGGGTCTCGCACCGCTGGCCTCAGGTGTTACGAAGTTGCCATTCCACCGCTGCCAACCAGTTGTTGCGACCGTGAAGGCCAACTGCAGCCGGGAAGAAGTCCGAGAGCTGATAGGCCAACGTAAACTGTTTACTTCATAGCGAGAGGTGAGCCGAAGCCAAAGAACAATGCCCCGACGGGCGAGGTTACAATACAGGACTCGAGCAGAGCGACAACATTGATTCGCTGCTCTAACAGGAATAGTTTACAACGCTTGGGAAGCTCTATTTATACCCAAAAGCGATAACGGTCAAACGCAACATGTGGGAACACGCACAACACTCTTTCCAGAGTTCATAAGCCGTTCATAGCCTCGGGCACGTTAAGTCCGAGAGAGGGGAGAGAGGACTCCGTTGCGATCGACGGGGCCTCTGTGTCCTTGAAGAGCGTGGAGACGAGCCACGCCGCCAGCCGCCGAAGTTTTGAAGGGCTGAGAGCGAAGCATCTGACGCGGCTTGTCGCAACTTGCCACTGACATGGTTGCGCGTTTTCGAAGGAGCACGCAGGGGCTTCGCCGCACAGCCGAGGAGTGATGCGGGACAGTACGGCGGCGCTGGCCGATTCGTAACAGTAGCTTTTAGCAGACCTCCTTGTATTCGTCTGCTCGGCGTTCTCTTGTGCATGTGGGCGGGCGTAACTAATTTGTGATATATTTTACCTAGTTCACAAGAGAGGAGAAATGATTACTGGCCAAGGTGGTTTAGGATCAGGCACATTGTCCCAGAAACCAGCATGCGCGTTCATCCTGTAGCACTGTGTAATTAGCGCGCAGTGGCCAATACATCCAACCGTGTGCTGTCACATGGCATGGTCACGTGGTACAGTCAAACCCTACTACAATGAACCCACATAGAGCGAATTATGCTATATATCGAACAAAAATAAATCAGTTACGGAAATACACGCGAGACATATTCCTTATAACGAAGTTCACATCTGATATATCGAACTCGGCGTGCCTAGAATGGCTGCCCAAAATGCATGGTCTCGGAGCGGCGATTGAGATATTGATTGGCCGCGACCACTGAGCAAAGGCCGCAGCTGAGACATCGCACCTCGTATGGAGCGACATGACGCCCGACACTTTCCTTAACTGTTTTTGACGCGTGGAACTCACGATGGAACCCGCCTATTCAGTGAGTCCGGACCAAGACTCCAGCTCTCCAACCTTCCCGATTATGTGCCGAAAAGAGTGTCCTTAGAAGATTTCCTGAGTGTCGACGACAACTTTGCCGTCACTGTAAGCACCTCGGACGTGGGCACCGTCAGCAGCACCGTCGTAATGCTGATGAAAAGCACCGAGGAGGCAGAGGATGTCGCGAGTGAAAGCCGACTGACGCTTAATGAAGTGCTTTCGGCAGTCGATGTCCTCCGCCAATAATTCTTAAATATTGAAGAACACGGACTCGAACTGGTGCAAACAATGTCTCATGTAAAGAATGCTGTGCTAGTTGACGTTGCCAAAACGAAGGGGAAAACAAAAGCCGCCTTTTCTTGGTAGTAGGTAGTTATGGCGGCAAGTAGCTTCACTATTTGCAATAAATCGATTGTTTTGTGCATAATAATGACATACTTAATTTTGTTCATTTCTGCATGCAGGGATGGCAAGGGGATTCCCGCGTATTGCGAACTCATAACAATAAACTTGTTATAGGCGGGTTCGGCAATATCGAACTAATCGTGGCGCATATTGCAGTTCACTATAACCGGGTTTGACTGTATAGTGACGTCTGGGCTGGCTTTGATTTTACTTTTTATGATTAGGCGTCTTGCTTCTGAAGTGGCGCCATCCCCTTAACTTTTCTTTCACGATGGAAGTTTGGGGCCGCTGCATCCTGGTAGCTATCCAATCGCGCTAATAATTTTGCTGCTGGATATTTCATTACACAAATATGGTTCCCACGTACACCTGCATGATCCTTATTGACTGCACTAGAACAGCAAGGCTAAACACTCTTTAAAGCTGAGACGAAACCTTCTGCTTGTGGTGATGTGTTCCATTTCTCAATGTTTGCTAGCAGAAGTTGGCCCATTATAAAAACCACATGCTCCATAAATGTTCCCGCATACATTTATTTTGCGTTTACACGTCCCAGAATCTGTGTTCGACTCAGGAGAATGCTTTGACAAGCTCCATCAATCCCATTTCACCATGCATTCGAGATTCGTGATGCGACAGACAAATGGTAGTGCGGGAAGATGCAAGGGTCATCAATACGTGTTTTCTCACTTTTCGCATCTTCCGTGTTAATAAGCAACTGCTGCTGCTGTGAGCGACTAATCTGCATTCACGACACTCTTAACTACCAGTATTGCTTGTATTCACTGGCGAGGGGAGCAATGCAAAGTATTGCCTCGAGTCCACTGTGAGTGCGATTAATAACATCTCTGTTGACACCCTCGTTGAGAATCAAGTTGAAACAGAGCAGACGACGCACGCCCGTGTTTTTTTTTTTTTTTCTTCGCTGTGCGGGCGCAGTGGCCCAAGCAGCGCCATGTTCCTGGCGCATCGGCCATGTCTGTGGCCATTTGCAGTTTTGCCAAACGAAGAAATTGACAGCTAAACTTTTCAACGAATACCACCTATAGGCCATCTTTTACAGTTTAAAGTCCCTTTAAGCTGCCAGTTGCAAGACTTAAGCTTTGGTAAAACCAGCTCTACAGGTTCATTCCTAGCTTTCTTCAGTTCTAACTACAGCAAGACAACAAAGAAAAGGTTCATTCTCAATGTCACACGAGGTCAGTGGCTCATACAATCTGTTCCAAGTGTCACGACCCCGTACAGGGGAAAAAAAATTCGCACTTAAGCCACAGAGCCAAACTAGAGTCCATTGGTATGTCTATGGAGCTAAGATTTCTAATAATAATCTAACTGTACTTTAATAACTGACACACTTGAGCTTACAGGCAAGCTTGGGCCGCACAGACCTACTTTCCCATTTGGAAATTATATACTACTTCTATCCTGAAAGCATTTATTAGTGAAAAAAGAACCACTGGAAAAAGCTGAAGAGATAAAACAACACAAAGTTACCGATGAATGTGAATGCCAGAAATAATTTTTCACAGCGGTTAATTTCTAGATGGACTGTTTCGCATTTTTGTAATAAGAGGAACCACTCTAAGAGCTTAAACTGCACGTGTACTTGGTGTTTTTCTTTTCCTCCCAATGGCTAATAGCCGAAAGGAATGCCTGCTACTGTCCACTAAGACGCATGCGAGACTAGACAGAGGTTAATGACCTTGCCAGGTGCGCTCGTTAGCCCACAAAAATCGAGAATGCTTGTTATGCGAGCATGGCGAATCGATGACATGCGATGGACGTGAGCATTCCATTAAAGCTGCTGCGCCTCCACGTTCTACCATTAAGCGCAGCCAACACAAGCACAAAGACAATGCCGCTACAGCGGCAGAGGTCATTCCCACCGACGCTCTTTTCTTTTTGGCAACACCCACCCATCGCCCTAAACGTTTTCTTTTCCTCTCCCTAGAGCACTACACCTACGAACCAGTACTGCGGAAAGCTGCTGCCTTTGATACGGGGCCAATTTTCCGTCCCTGTCACTCGCTCTAGAGACGAGGCAGAAAGATCTCTAGGAACGCATAACGGAAAAGAAATTGAGGATCATGCATCTTGTGCGAAACGGAAAGGGGAGCCGCTCTCTCAAAGCGCCGACGGGCACCTCGCTTGCGGTCGCGTCAGGAACGTCGCATGGCATCGAGTTCCGAGACAACGCAAATCATCACGGGCCGAAACGGACGACTTTCTTGAGACACATCCAAACACGCTCTAGCCTTTGTGCGAAATGAATGTCAATCGTCCAGTCAAAGCACTGGGCGCAGCCCAGCACACGTTCTACTACCCAAAGCATCGACTTCTCTAGCTGCGATTGAGCCCGCCCGCTTGCAGGGCGAGAAAGTCCTCTGGACTACACAGCAGGTTATCAGCGATTCGCGGATTCTCCGGCTGTCGCCACCGCCGCGCACTCACGGCGGACCGAAAGGCACGAGCGGAACGGACTGAGTCATACGGGGCGATACCTCGTCTCCCTTGTGCCTCTCCCAGGCGGTCTGGCTGTCGCCGGCGAAATCCGCAGAGATATTCCCGTAGGAACGTAGTCGTCGAGTGCGAAGGGTCACTAGCACCGAATCGAGAAGTAACTTGCGGGAGCAGCTGCACACAAGTAGGTGCCGCTAAGGGAAAACGGCGTCGCCGCAGCGACGCCCTGACTACACACTCGCAAAAGTAAGCACCGGACAAAACGCTAACAAGCGCGTCTGCGGTTTCATTCGGTACGCTACAAGCATGCACTCAACTGCCGTCCTACCTTCTGATCACTTTTAAGCCTAAACGTATTTACCAACAGAAACAGCCTTTCTAGCGACAATAGGAAACTTTCCAGACGGAGTTTTCGCCCACTAATGACGACCGAAGGTCTTGGAACATAGGGTCCTCACCTTTCTCAACAACGATGACGGCTTGACAGATGCAAACTTGTATTGACGTAGCGAGGGTATCCAAATAAATTACGGCTCGAAAATACGGCTACACGCCGCAGCTCACCATGACTGACGTAAACAGCAACGACATGGGAGCACAATACTTTAGCCGCTGCGCTGTATCCTCAAAATAAAATAAAAAACTCCGTGACAAAAATCTTTAAAAATATAAAAACAAATTTATTTCTTACATAGTTGTCAGGGCTTAAATTTCAAAGCTAAGTGGCGTCCCACAGTTTTTTGTGATTCATCTGTACACTGTGTACGAAACTGCAGCACGCTATGTGTTAGCTGAATCAGCTTCAAGCATGGCCGGAAAAGTGGGCCATCGTGATGTGGAAAGTAGGCGACAACTTCACTCACGCAAGAATAAATTCCTACAACTTATTCGAGTTCATGCATAATTCCTAGACATGCTCGGCAGCGCTTACCTCCAGCAAAATCTTGGATGTAGGAGCGGGGTGCGTACTGTTCCGTTGTCCCAGAGCGGATTATTTACGGTGTAAGAACAAACAAAAAGAAAGCAGGATAAAAAATCTCAAAAACGTCGCCTGCTTGTCTGTGCGTAGATTTCTTCCGTTTTTGATCCCGTTGGTGGTCAGATCTGCCAAGTTGACGTCAGAGGCAGTGTCGTTCCGGCGATGAAGCAGTGCATAGGTGACGATCAAAGTGCCAACAGATGGTTTTCGTATGTAAGTATTGACAAACTTCCCGTTTCTTCGAGAGCTGTGTAACGTTGAGGAGAAAATTCCTTCGGTGGTCGTGCCGCACTGGCTCCCATATGTTGCTCACGCATGAACTGTCGGCGAACTAGGCCAGTCGATCGTCGTTCCGTGCTAATTTTCGCGCTGCCTTGTGCTTTCATCTTTGTGTTTGCCTGCTCAGCGTAGCATATGATTCGTTGGAAGCCCGGCGTGCCCTGATGTGCCGCATTACCGATTGTTTTCAGATGCACGCTGCGTTCGCAGCGGATATGTCCTCATAGGAAGACAGGCTGACTGAGCAATCGTCACACGTGATGAACTACGGGGAACGCTGTGCTAAAGGTACCGGTTCACTGCGTTAAATGTCACTCATTGAGACGTGCTCCCTACGCAGCAGTCAGCAAGCACCGTGTAGGCGTTTTTTGTCCCCCTATCCCTTATTTTCAACCAGAAGCTCAGCTGTCAGTGTTCACCTTGCGTAAAATAAAATGTATTTTAGGTAGCAAACTTATATGCCTTTCTTATAACCTACTCGGTGATGAAATCATTTGTTGTCTGCTGCATTCAAGACCGTACATTACAGACTGATGGCCGCAAGAGCCAATGTAGCACTCCTCGCTGCGAGTCATCTCAACTAAAACTCAAAGGAAAAGGCACAAATAGCTTATTATACCCTAAGAGAAAAGACAGTAGGTCAAGTGCACCATGGCAGGCTAAGGGCCAACTGCTTTATTTTACTTTGCCGTTGACTTTAGAAGCGTACTTTCCCGTAGATTTACTGTTTAGGTAGTGAGCATTTCAATCCAGAAGGCATTGTAACAAGCAGAGAAACAAAATTTGGTTATTGAACAGCAACCACTTCACCTTGCTAGTGAATCCGTTTGTAGCAGGTATGCTTGCCGGCCTTAATGAGTAAAAAAATCATCTTTCGCCGAAAAGTTTTTAGGCGTTACTGAGGATAGTTTCGTTGCACTTTCACGTCTGCTGTATACGATGCCCTTGTGCAGATTTTGAATTTCCCGAGGAATAATGGACGAAACGTTGTGAACAATCGCCGAGATGGAGATTCCTCTCCCAAAACCGCAGCATGTCATTGTTTGCAGGGAGAAAAACAATCATAGAAATGCACCGTGAAAGAAGAATCAAGCGTGTGTTATGCATGCAAAAACATGATAAAATTGGTTTGTTTACTAATCACTGAAGCATCCTTCCTAGTGTTAAGCTTTCTTTGGGTGACGGGAGGCTGGTTGTTGTAATTAGTGTGTCCTTGCACCCGCAGGCGAAGAGCTGGCCGCCTCAGTGCGGTGCCAGGGCGACGGCATGGAGGACTGCTCTCCATCCCCAGACATCCCAATGCCAGTCAGGCGGCGCGAGCCCAAGTTTGTGCCCTACGAACCATACAAGGCGGCAGTGACCCCCTTGGCACCAGCCGGGAAAAACCACAGGTTGGTCCCAGCATTCCCTGGTGGCTTGTAGTTCGGAGAAGTAGGCGTTGATGTACACAACAGGAGGCAGGCATGCCAAGGCAAACATTCGTTGTGTTACCACTGTCCTAATTAGTACCCGACGCATATGCGCAGCAACAAGTTTGTGGTGTTTCTTGCAGCAGGCTGCTGCTCTTCGAGCGTTGCTGTAATGGCTTTGTTAACGTGTACGCAGAATGCAAAGTGGGACACATACTAGCTGTTTAAAAAAAGTGCGGGTCTCTTTGTAGAGGAATGAGCATTGGGGTGGAAGTCGGCTGCCATGGTTGTTAGTTGATGTTATGAAGGTACGCTAGAAACTAAATAACTTTTTGTTTTAACTGAAAAGTTTCACCCTTTGAAGCTCTTTTGGCTTTTTTTTTTTTGTTTTATGATAATAAATGTCTCAAAATGAATTATTTATTTTTGTTATAATTAGCTGGCCTCTTTCTCTCTTGTTCTTCTTTGATCTTTTATCAGGAAGTGTGAAAAGAAAGCGAATCTCATTGGCCATGCCCCAACCAATCACTCTCATGCATTGCTACCACCCATGTGAAGGTGTACTTTACGAACCATTACGTTGGTGCTTTTACTCCTTCACATAGGTGATAGCAATGCATGAAAGTGATTGAAAACAAAAACAGTGTTTTACTGACATTTCAACTGGAGGACCAGTCTTCATAAGAGCAGTTCCTCCGATGAAGACTGGTCCTCCAGTCGAAGCACTAGTAAAACACTGTTTTTGTTTTTAACGTGAGTCAACCAATTCCTCAAATATTTTTTCTATATATATATATATATATATATATATATATATATATATTTGTGTGTGTGTGTGTCCATCCATCCGTCCATCCTAGCTCTAAGTAGGTACCATAAATCTTGTGCTCACCCACATAAAATTTTGTACTGCACTTCTATGCCAATACAAGAAGTATTATTGAAATCAAAACTGGAGTAGCACTAGCAGTTGTGACACAACCTGTTTTTTAATATGCTTACCATTAAAGTAAGTCTCTTTTTAAAGTGTCTGTAAAGTACATTTATTTTACAGACACGTGCCCCTTCTTGGGTGTTTATTTTTCAAAAGAGTGCTTGCACAACCTTTCCTAATTCTGTTTAAGTGCCAGAAATTGTTGAGTGGAAAAATCTATGGGGTGACAATTTCGTTTTTCTTATTTTGGCAGGGTTATGAAACACTTTTGGGATGTAGTAAATTGTGCTATTGTGAGCCTGAATTCTCAAAAAAATCTGCTTCAAATATTCCTACATTTGGCAAACAGTTGACAGCTCACAATTGCCTTGCAAAGTTTGCCATCTGATTCCCATGCTTGTCTTGAATTCCCACCATCTTTTGCTGTAATTAGGCAGTATTGTTGTTGTGTTTATACATGACAAAGAATAGATTCTTGCTATTGGTCAGCTTATTTGTGCACTTCCAGTGACAAGCAGGCATTATCCATCATCATCTGCTCTGAGTTGGCGTTGGCAGTTTTCACTAATTAGTATTGTTTGGGGTACACGTACATGCTATTGTGATAACCTATGTGTGCATCTTGTGGAAAGGAATTGTGTAGGCTTCTGTTGTTAGCAGTCTGTTTGAAAGTTGCAGTGTCTTATCTAGACATCTTATCTAGCAGTGTGTGTACCGAAGTGCTTTGGGCACCAGACTTTACCCCGCTTTGTAATTATGCTACCATATGAGTACAAGAGGACTGACTTGCTCAGGCAGATGTACAAAAACATGAACTGCCCCTAGCAGCTGCCCTTATTCTCCTTCTGCATGCCCGCAACGCGTTTAAGGAACTTGAACCATTCGCTCTATTGATAGGTGCACTTATTGCTACAGCCGTATTGGTCAACACAAGGTGACCGAAACTAAACTCAAATGATCAGCATAGCATACATTGCTTTATGCTTACGTAAAGCTGTTTTGCTGACATTGCTTGGATGCAAGGTTGCGACGACATCGACTTTTGGAAGCCAGCCTCGGTAATTTTACAACTTTATTGTGTGCACGACCGGTAGGGGAAGGCGGTATAGCTAAGTATTCTACTGTCCCCCTTGTGCCCGCATTGCCAGAATCGCTCAGTCACACCACCCACAGTCTGCAGCAGCTGTGGACTTTCCACCATGCCTGAAAAGTTCCTATTGCGGTGCTTTATCAAGAATACAAACATGAAGGGAACGGGCACTGCGTTTCGTCAAAGGAGCAAAGGCTATCCACTTGACTGACAGTACCTGAGTGCCAGTTGAAGTGTTCCACTGCATGGTTGCTTTGGAGTTGCTGAATTGCCCAGCTTCCTTCTCTTTCTGGGCCCGTTTGCCCGAATGCGATAAGTGTGGGAATAAGTTCTGAACTACGACTTTAGCGCTGTCTAGGTAATAAGTCATTTGCCCAAAACTGATACAAGTGCTCGGGTAAGGTGGCATTTCCGTCGGGTTTTCTGGCAACCGGCTAATTTGCCGTGGCCAACTTGACTTATTGGCGTCTTATTCGTAAGTGGGAACTTTTGCGTACGGGCAAACAGGCCCTGGTTCCCTGGGGCAGCACTTGACCAGCCTGGCCCTTGTGTAGTGTGTGCAGGACCCGGCTGGCCGCGCTGGAGATCCCGTTTCCCCTTCAGGGGGCCACCTGTCCCCCTCCTGGTGGGGTGGAGGAGGGTGGCCCCTTGCTGTCGGTGGTGCGGGAGGTGCCCGAGGGGGCCACCCCCTCCACCTCCTCCCCTATGGCTGCGGAAGGTGTGGAGCGGCTGGAGCAGCAGCTCAACGAGGCCCGCCAGCAGAGCCACGACCTTGAGGAGCAGCTGCGGGTGCAGGTGCAGGTGAGCCACGCTGCCCCCACTTGATGGGCTGTTTTGCACCAATGAGGCAATGGTGTTCCTTTTTGTTACGAACCAGCAGTAGAGATGGAGTGTACAGAAGTAGGACCTCACTGTGCCTTACTTTTGCCCATTTAACGTTCGCTGCTGGTCTATTAAAGTGAATCTGCACCAACTTGCCAAACTGTCCGCACTCTTGCACGTAGGGTAGACTTTGTGACAATTTTTTATGTGAGCCTTGATGTGATCGTGGGGGGAGGGTTAAGACTGCTAAGCAGAGTAAGGCTGGATGATGAACGGAAATTCTGCCTAGAGCGGAGGATGAGAGGGAGAGCCTTCTGCCTTCTCCTCAATGCCCAGGTGAACCGTGAGCTGAAGAAGCTGCTGGTGGCCTCGCTGGGCGAGGACCTGGAGGCCCGCGTGCACTTCCTGAGCGAGGACAAGGCCCAGCTGGCTGCTGACGTGCGGGCATACGCACAACGCCTCACCCAGGGCAGGGAGGAGATCGACCGGCTGGCCATCCACGCAGACGTCTGGCGCTCAAAGTTCTTGGCTGCCAGGTAGGGCCGCTGACCGGGCCGCGTTTGCTCCCTCCGTGGCACGATGCTCACATGCCTTGCTGACCCAACACACTCCTTTAACATGCTTTTTGCCGTAAAGCCGTTTACAATAAAAAATATTGAGAGTCCTTTCACGTAGGTGAGTGCGAGTGGTAGCATTCAGGTGGGGGAAAGGAAGCACCGCCTAGTTATTTGAGGATTTTTTTACTTATTTAAAAAATTAGTTTCGCTACCACTTCAAGGTCAACAGACACACATTGAGCTTAGTGTCGCTTATACTGTTGTTCAGCTTGACGAGCCCAACACTGAGCATTGATAATGGTTGAAGTACTTCACCCCACCATAAAGCTATCACGACACAATAAAAGCAGCATGGTGCGATGCACTGCATAAACTTGAGGGGATAACGCCACATAAGGGGGAACCCAGCTGTATAGATGTTGACCTCCTCTCCCTGGTGTCGTTCTGTGTCACTGTGCTCAACGCGGTCACTGATCCATCTGCTTTAGGCAGCTTGGAAGTAGTTGCAGTGCTGGGTAGAGGGGCAATGGCAGAGTGGAGCATTATAGCCGATGACGTGCTTGGAGCACTCCCGCCAGCGGCACCACACACCAGCACCCCCGAGTGGTGCCCAGCAACGCTTTTTCTTGCTGCCCTAGCTGCCCCGGCCGGTTGCTGTCTGGCTGTAGGGACACCTAATTTGAGGGCCGAGTGAATCTTTTGGAAAGGTGCACTAAACCTAGACTAATATAGGAATATTGGTAGACGGGCACTATACTGAAGCAGGCGCATGCGATTCTGGTGGGCAGAGGTGGGCACGTGGCCATTGCTTCCATTGACACGCTTCTGTATCTGCAAAACAGGGTGCTCAAGGATGGTTAAGCACTCGCGTAGCATTTTTTTCTTTTGTTTTCCATTATTTTGGCTTGTATCTTCCATAAAATTGGTTCATTGTTCGTACCTTTGTGGCTGCGCCCAATGAGTTCGCTTTTTGTTACAGGGGGCATTTCTTTCTGAATGCCGGTTGTCCTCCTTCCCTAGCCATCTTGCAGGGCTCGGCCCTTCTGCATAACCGTGATCTGTTTCCATTCCTAACGTTTTGTTGGGAATGGAGCTCTGTTCCAAGCTGGAGCAAAGGTTGTCTGGACCAAAAGGTGAAGCGAGCAAAGCAACCTTGTCTTTGCCATTTGGTCACACCCAATTATGCATTCTTGTTGCAGGCCATTCCCGACAGAACAGGCTCAGTTAAATTCAGTGTGAAAATTTGGTCAAGTCAGTTTGTAGTCGCATTTTGAATGGCGCATTGCAGATAGCACACTACAAGTGCTGTCCACTGCTTCGCGATGCACAGAACGAGCGGCTGTCTCCCCCTCCAGCCTGTCAGATGACTCTGCTGCCCGTTGTTGCCTGTTTTCCCCAGCCTGCTGGTGGACGAACTGGCCAGCTGCAAGGCCCGGCTGACCCACCAGTGCGAGGACTTCCAGGAGGCGCTGCAGTGGATGGCCAGCGAGCACCAGCAGCTCGAGGCTAACCTCACCGCCACCTGCAGGTGCCGAGGGGCTTTCTTTCTCCCGTCCCTTCAAGTGGCACATTGGTAGAGGGAGAGGGAGCGGGTAGAGCCCATAGAAATGCGTTAGCTATTATTTAGCATGACTGTTCATGTAAGCATGCATTTACATAGTTAGCAGAAAACCAAACTTGCCAACTAGTATCCTGAATTTTCAGTTTGTCAGTTCATTTTGTTGAGTAAGCCATGGGAAATATCAAACAGGCGTCGCTTGTGAGACTTTTATGCTGTCGTCATGCTAGTTTTTGTTATAATAGGAATATCGTCTAGAGCACCCAAACAGAAATACAGTTTAAATTCAGCATGTACATCTTTCGCCTGCACTCCTGTGTTTGTGGCATGGGCATCACCTTGTTTTGTTTGCGAATGTGACGTTTGTCAATAACCACAGATATGCAACCGGTGCAAAACGTATGGTGCTAGTGCGCTATGTTTTGCTAGGCGGTCATGTAGGCACTGGCATGGTATCTTGACCACGTGACGCATGCTTTTCCCCCTCTTTACTTGAACTTCGTGCTTGCCCTCCTGCTCTGGTGATGTGATACGCACGCAGACAGCCCTGTAGAGAGAACCTGGCTTTTCAGGTTGATTGCTCTCACTTTTTTCATTAAAACTCTGGTCATGTGGGTAAATGAGTTTTGTGCATGCCGACAACACTGGAGAGGGGGAAGAAACGCTCAATTTCCGGCTTCCTAAAAGGCCCTTTACGGTGCCAGTGGAAATCATTGTTTTGATGAAAAATGTTTTGTGCGTGTGAACAATGTGAAGGCCTGACAACTTCCCTTACACAGCGGACACCATAAAACCTTGCAGGCACTCTGTGACAGTCTCAAGCATAGCTCTAAACACGGCAGGATGACCAGACAGTGGAGCGCCTGCGGCCGATTCAAAGGGCAGTGGGGCATGCCAGAGAAGCATAACAAGGGGGGGAGGGGAGGTCTTCCTGTCCTTCCTCTTCTTCCATACCAAACCCACTCGGTTGAGTGCAGTTTGAAGTACCTTATTTACTCGAATCTAGGGTGACACTTTTTTTTTTTTAAAGTCATTTACGAAAGTTGGGGGTTGGATTAGATTCGAGGATGCGGCTTTCCTGTCACCGGTAGACACTCAACACCAACTTGAGGCCACAAGCTTACAGCCATGGAGGAAGAAAAATTGCTTGCAGCTTGCAGGTTTGCATGCTGCATTTTGCTGATTTGAACGTTGCGAACCCAGCTGTCAGCGTTCCGTGCTTGCTTGCTTACACCGCCACGTGACCTCGAGAAGCGCCTGTGTTCGTGGCACAGTGGCACCTGCCAAGCGGAGCCACTGCACCGTGGCTTTTAAGTGGAAAGTAGTCTTGGAAGCTGAGAGAACTTCAAACCTCCGAGCACAGCGCAACTTCGGCGTCGATGAGAAAAACGAGCACCGATGGCGGAAGCAGCGGAATGAATTTTTCAACTGTGCCTCCCCCGCCAAGGTGGCTCAGTGGTTAAAGCGTTGTGCTGCTGAGGACAAGGACCCGGGTTCGATTCCCGGCAGCGGTGGCTGCTTTTATGATGGAGGTGAAAAGCAAAAACGCCTGTGTGTTTGAGATTTTGGCGTACGTTAAAGATCCCCAGGTAGTCAAAATTAATTCGGAGCCCTCCACTACAGCGCGCCTCACCACCTGTGAAGCATCGGCGCATTAAACCCTACAATCAATACAATCAACTGTGCCGCCAAGCGAATGGAGAGGCTGTGGAAGCATTGCAATGATGGGCTGACTGCAAGATCACAAACTCACACCAACTGAGTGCATCAAGCTGCTTCGCTGAGCCAACTGGCGAACTGGGTCACCGCGTCTTGGGACGAAACTCCAGCCGAGCTAATTGTGCGGGCCTTCCGTTAGTGCAGCATCTCGAATGCGCTGGATGCAAGTGAGGACAGCGGGCTGTGGGAAGAGGACAGTGACGAAGAGGACAGTGATGTCGACGACAACAAGCAAGCATTGAACATGCTACGACAAGCACTGCTAGCTTAATAAAGTGCGTGGTCTAGTCTCAGTCCCTTGCCTTTTTTCATTTGGCCTGCATTCGAGGTAAGCTTTTTTTTTTTTTTTTTTTTTTTGACCTTCCGAATTTTGGCGGTTGGCCTAGAATCTAGGATGGCCTGGATTCGAGTAAATACGGTAACCTACGATGTTCCGTGTACGATACAATACAAGAGCCGTGGCTGACAGAACAAGGCACGCACGTACAGCACGTCGATTGTGACGACCCCCGCAGTGCATGTTTGTGTGGGGGGGAAGGGGGGGGGGTCACCGCGGCATGGGACAAAATTCCAGAGCCGAGCTAATTGCGCGTCATTTTCCATTTCGGTTGTTGAAATTTTGGACCTTGCGTCACATTTTCTTGTTCACGTTCTGTCGTCCAGGCTGCTCGCCAAGCTCCAGCAGCTGCTGGTGTCCCCTGCTGGCCAGCCTGCAGTGGCCGCCAAGGCTGAGGAGGAACCCTGCGACGTTGTGCAGCTGAGCGCCAGGGCGCAGCGAGCGGCCCGTGGTTGCTGCCACCAGGCCACGCCCCGAGGCAGCAGCGCCAACTTGCGGCTGGGGCCCGCACCTGTCGTCCGCCCGACACCTGCCGAGGCCTTTGCCCGCCGCACCGACCGGGCATACGAGGCAAGGGCTCCTCGTCGATGGCGCTCTCTTAAGTGACTTGTTCGCACTGGCCCACTATATACTGCTCAGGGGTACAGGGCACTGTTATAAGTAGAACACACTGTTGGGCAACTTGGTGCAAATTTGGTAAAACTTAGAGCGCGATTCAACGAGGACGACAGAAAGACGACAGAGTGCTTGTGTTTGTCGTCTTTCTGTCATCCTTGTTGAATCGCGCTCTAAGTCTTAGCACTGTTAAAAGTTTGGTTTCATCAACATCTTCCAAGTATTTCTCGTTGCTTTTTTGATTGGAGCAGGTGGAGTGAATTCGCCAGAAGGGATTCAGAAAGGTCCTAACGTTTCCGGAACAGAGCAGGGCCTTTTTACTAGTGCAGTATTGTGTGCTAATTTTTACCCATTGTACAAACTGCGCAGGAGTAAATTGTTCAAGGCTTGGATACTTCTATTTTCTTAAAGGTCACTGCTGGCGACATGCCAGAAAGCTGGGTTTTGTGTATTCTTGGGGCTAGAACAAAGGACCAAAGGAGTACTAGTGACTAATCAGCAGCACTACAGTGAGGTACCATTAACATGCCACCTGGTTTGCACTCTTGGTGCATTGCATAAATTTCTGGGACACCTAAGTACAATGCATTGTTGCGTAGCTTAAAGGAGCACTGACACAAATTTTCGGCGTTAATATTATTGCACAGTTTGCTTCCTTCACTCAACAGAATACCCTGGGTGAAATATGAGCGGCCTGCGACGCGAAGAACATAGTTTAATTGGATCTCATTTATCGCGCTGATGGAGCAGCGCGCGGAGCGGCACTCAGCAAATGGACATCAGCGTGACATCATCCAGGGAGAGCCAAAAGAAGTGACGTGGCAGCGCTCGTCAAAAGCTTGTGACGTCACTTCATGCGCGCGGCCCCACGAGCGGCGAGCGGGCACAACACCCTCTCAAGCGGGCGCCGGTGAGGTCAGGCAGGGAGTCTGTCATATGCGCCGTTCGGGATGAAAGTGCGGGAATTTGAAACAAACGATTTTCAGGCCGTTCAATGTAATTAACTATCGCGCGCTGAAGTATTTGAAGTGCTGTTTCAGGTTCGCCAGGCCAGTAAGCATCGATAAAAGCAATAAAAGTGTAACAGAAAATTTTCGTGTCAGTGCTCCTTTAAACAGATATTTTGTTCCACATGCATTCTAGAAAATGGCAGCCAGTACAGATGCAGACCATTTATACGTCTCACCAGAAATGCCATTGCTTTTCAGGCCCTGAAGCTCTCCTTCAGCTCGAGTGCACAGTCGGCTCTAGAGTCCAGCATCAGCCCCCGTGATGGCAAATGTCCAGCAAACGGCTTGCGGTCCACGCATGACTGCAGCGCCATCGCCTGCTGCCGCCACTGCTCAGGCCACCTCGAGACAGTCTGACACAGGACGGCCAACAATGCTCGCATCGATGCACTGCTCACCCTTCGACAAGCAATCGGCAGTCTAGAAGAGCAGGGCTTCGAATCTGCGAGGGCACAGCAAACCCTTCCACTTTTCTACTGGTGCGGCCACTCAAGTCAACAAAAGGTGTTTGTGTGCGCCTAGAAGTGGAGGGGAGTCTGTTGACAATCTTTTAAGGACCATCCGGACGTCTGCTTCTGTGTACAGACAACTCATTTTCAAGGCAGGGTGGACTTAAATGTGTGCTCGCTATTCTGCTAAACAACATAGGTGTGTGGGGAGATAGCAGCACTTGCGGCCAGTTTGTTATGGCTGTTCAAGTTTCAGAGCTTTTGTATCCTCGATGGGTGCCCTGTCTTACGTGGACTTGTGGTGGTAGGTGTACAGTTTCCAAGTACATTGACTCATAAGAAGTGAGAGAAAAAGACCACAGTGCTCCGTTGAATGGGGGATCTCTTTTTTAATGCCCAATTTTTTTTTTAAGTGTTTCGTGAGTCCTTGTTAGATAGCGATGTCTGGAGCTGTGTACAGTTACAAATTGGGAACAGTGTAATTTAAACACGTACATAGTACAAATACATCTAGAGATAGTGCCAACAGCAATGAGCAACACTGCTGGAGAGGTGTTGATGCGTGCTTGGGTGCAAGTTAGTGAGGGAAGACTAAATTTTGCTAGTATCGAATGTTGGTATATGAACCTATAAACGGGGGCTGGGAACGTAACTTCGGTCCACAATTTCTACTGTGCGAGGGAAGCATGGGCCAAAAGCTGCTTTCTGTGTCCACCAGTATATCACAGTATTTAAGATGAGGTTTTGCTATTCAAATCGTTAGGTGCCCTAGTAAGCTCTGTATTTGCTGAATTGAGATGTAGGGATTGCCTCATCAGTGTCATTTATAAGGCGAGGCTGACAGGCTGCAGCACTTGCTATTCGATGCATTTGTTGTCTATAACAGTATTCCTGGGGAGGCATTCGTGACCTTTTCGTTAATAATTAAGCTGAGCTTTCTGACTCACGACCAGCACCACTTTTTTAGATTCAGTGGGATATTCCGTGCGCTTTTGGCACAACCAACAATTGGTGGTTATTTGGAATGTACGGACTGCTTGCTAGCTGTAATGCACCCGAATAATGGGACTGTGTGCAAGGCAGCTTTTCAGTTCGTTGCCGTCTGAAACACTAGATTGAAACGTAAGTAAGAGTTATGTGTTTAAATTAAAAAGCTGCAATTTAGTGAATAGTGGGAGCAAAATAATAACCTGTCCTCTCTGTTTTCTTTTATTTTTGAACTGATTGTCAGAAGCTGAAACTTTCTTTAAAAACTAGACATTCAACTTTGCAACCTTGTAGCTCATAAACTACAGACGTTATTACCATGGCTAAAATTGAAGCTGCTTGGGCATTTACGCGGACGAAATTTAAGTTTTAGGTTATCTTGAATGTTGAGTTGTAGTATAGTAGTATGCAGGCTTTATTAACACAAGGACATCTGGGGTCAAAGAGCACCAAGGCTAGATATGTTAAGTTGTGCGTACGTGTACGTTTGAAATGATTGAAATTTCAAAGTAGTAATACAATATGCCATGTTTTTAATTATTTATATTTCTAATAAACATCAGTTTAATGGCTAACTTGATGTGCTGTATGATTTATTTATTTTATATGTGTTAGGATGTTGTTGGGAGTATAGTTGTACATTCATAAATGATGCTACGAATGAGTACTTTATTTTGAACATGTAGCATAAAGAAAAGGAAAACCGTTGCGGCCGTTTTTCCAATAGAAACGGACAATAAAAATGCCTTGGTGTTAAGATTTCAGCGCATATTAAACGCCCCTAGGTGGTTTAAATAAGACCAGGTGTAACTTCGACACATAACTCCCCCCCCCCCCCCCCCCCCCTTGCAAAAGCAGAAAGAAAAACGGGTGGAGGACTTGCTCAAAATTTATCTTCCAACTTTCTCTAGATCTCACCTTTTTCAACTTTTTCTAACCACAGCCGCCTATATATTTACTGTAACGAATGCAACTGCTGACTTCCTCATGCCGTACAATGCTGGGCTCAGGCCACAAGAGCTTATCCTGAGTGGCAGCTAGCCGAGCAAGCAACTATAGAGAACTAAATTTCCAATATTCAAAATTGTAGGTAGGGTATGCGTACCGTTTCCTCATCTGTTTGTGCAGCTAATGAAGAAACTTTGTTTTTCTTATTACCCTGTTTGTGAGGCCCATGAAGAGGCAACTTTTGAAGTACCAACTCACACCTTCTGTACACATGTACAAATGAACAGATTTCAGCAAGTACAGTTATGAATGGTTGGCACTGTATTTCATTTGGGCTTTAATTATTGCTTGGCACAATGGTGGCGTTGCCAGAGGCTTACTTATTTGAAAACTCTTTTGCTGTCATTGTCATTGTAATAATCGAGTTTCTTGCTATCTGCACACCTGGTGACCCTTCTGTCATTGTGGGTTGCAAGAGAGAGTGTACAAGGCTTCTTTTGCTTGTTTTTATGTTTGGTGCACTCGTTACTAGGGCCTAGAGGTTGAACTTTGTTTGAGGTCCTTCTGGAGATGTGCGTTGTGAGAAGACATCCTGGTATTGAAAGCAAGAATGAGGCCCTTGGGAAACAAAATTTGCCATGTTCTGGAACTCAATTGTAGGTTATTGTTTCCGGTTTTCATGCTTTTGTATCTTTTCAAGTGAATTGAGGGCCACCATGACACAGACACTGTGGCAACCATATTTGCTGGTGTAAAGTTGCATCATTTTGTAGGTTGTGCTGCCCCTTAACAGCCATTGTTGCATGTGAAAAACAGCCCTTTTGTATAAAGTTTTGTGCACAAATTTCACTGCCTGTAACTGGAAAAACAGCTGCAACATATACACCAGAACGCATGGTATGCAGAGTCTATCGACTGCAGTGATTGTATTTTGAATAGATCTGGACACCTGGGGCTTTTTTCCCTCTGCTTTTGTTTTGCTGAACAGTGTGGGTTGAGGAAGCTTGTGAAATGGTAACCTTGTGCGAGACTGCGATTTTCACATCTGTGAAACAGCAAACACTCCCTTAGTGGGCAGGGTGCAAATGTGGGTGACAGCAGTGTAGGTGGCTGAATGTTGCTTTTGGCATGAATTGGGGACATTTTAAAAGGGAGCGCTCCTTTCTTTTATGAAGTACTGCAAACTGGGGAGGAGAAGAAATTATATTCTGGGTGATCTACTTGTTCCGATCTTAGGCTGATCAAGGTTATCTTCAAGGCCATGAGGACAAAGTATAACTTTTTCAGCTTGAAAGAGCTAGCCTTGTTTAACTTACTCTGGTATATTCCAGCCACTAATTTTTTTTTTAACCAAAAGAAAAAAATGCAAGAAATGTTGAAAATTTCGCATAACAGCGATGTAATATGACCAGAAGTGATTTAATATGGACCAGCACTAAAATTATGGTTATCAGGGTGTTAACCACACGTTAGCATTCAAGTTATATGGTCAAGCAGAACTTGATTGATTATGAGGTTTAACGCGCCGACCCTACACAGGTGATGAGGCGTGCCTAGTGGAGGGCTCTGGATTAATTTTGACCACCTGGGGACCTTTAACGTGTGCTGAAATCTCGAACACACAGGCACTTTTGCTTTTCGCCTCCATCAGAAAAGTGGAAGCCGCGGCCGGGAATCGAACCCGCGTCCTCGGGCTCAGCAGCACAATGCCTTAGCCACTGAGACAGCACCGCGGCGGGTGGTCGATCAGAATTAGAGGCCTCACTACTACACCCAGTCGTGTTTCTTGGCACAAGATTCTGTGACTTGATAGAGAAATCACCGGAAAGTGGCTGGAAATTTGCCAATGCTTCATCTGTTTTCTTCAATATCTCCATTATTTGTTTGAAGTTTGCGATAACAGTAATCCCATTGTTATCGGGACAAAGCTTTCATTTCAATGAACAGCACTTCTACTTTGTCTTCATGGCCCCAAAGTGAAATTTGATTAGGATGGGTTTGGGGTCAGCTCATTGAGCAATATAAAGGAGGATTATAGGAGAAGGATTATAGCATACCATATCAAAGAAAAAACAAGTAGCCCAAATTAAGAGGAAGGAGGGGACCTGGGCTTGCGCATGCAATGCAGAAAACTTAGAACCATTGGACCTTAAGGGTACGAGAGCAGTTACCAAGAGATGTGACTGCAAATAGAGGGGGACCATTAACTCAGTGGAGGGATGAAATCAGGAAATTGGGCGGCAAAAGATGGATAAGGCCATCACAAAAAACAGGAATGGCTGAGGCAACATGGGAAAGACAGTTTTGCAGTGGGCACAAACAGGCTGATGATGATGACTGTTGGTTTGGGAACGTAGTCAGAATGTAAACTGGATTTTGGCTCCGTGTAAATAGTGTTGTGCCAATATTTTTAATGTGCGGGGAAACTGTTTCATGCGTGTGTTGTCTTGAACACTACCACTACTCTGTTTTAACGTCTTGGCTGCATTGAGGAAAAATACCTTATTTTTCACAACATTGTTGGCTGTATTTATAGAACTGAATGCTGCCTTTTTTCAAAGTAAAAAACTTCCTTTGTACTGCTAAGATGTGACGAAAGTTCTTTTTATATTGTCTCATTGTTGAGGCAGCTTGTGTTATTTTGCACCTTTGTGAATGAAAGAAGGACATTTGAAGTGAAGAATAGCTTTGCCCACCACTGCTATCTTCGTAAGAAATCTGTCCTACTTCAAACTGCTGTGTGAAAAACTGCAGGATGGCACTGTTTGGTGTGATTTCGCAAATGAAGCACGGAGAATGAGTAAAATCTGTTCAATTTATTGTGAGTTTTGTTTGATGGGAGTGCTATTTGTTTAGTCTTATGTCCAGAACCAAACAAATATCTGACGTTTCTTTTTTGTTTGATAAGTGATGTTTGCTTAACGAGAGCCCGCCCTGATCTATTCTTGAACCCTGGTCGGAAATTATTGGCACCAGTTTAGAAATAGCTTGGCATAGCTCGATATCACTGGCTTACGGTTGGCTTGTCCTGGCCCATTGTGCCTCCTTCATGGACACTTCTTACGTTTCCTCTGCGCGTCATTTGATGCTGTTCAAAGCAGTCCAAATTTAAGTTCTAGTGGAAGTCTTTAACATTTTTCAGCTTTCTCAGCGTTTCTCATCAGGAAAAGAAGATGCTTTCCCATTGATGCATCTTTTGCTGACGCTATGTAGCATCGCAAAGCGCAGCTTGAGAAATCTGAGGAGAAGAAGGCTGTGCTGGCTGTAGAAAAAGACTCAATGTTTCGCCTGTATCACTTAGACCCTTTTGGCATATGTTTCCGCTGGTACACTGACTGGAATGTTATTGGCGTTCCTCTTCCTTTGTGTTGAGCTGATGGCATGTGCCATCACACCTTAAGCTGTCATGCATCTACAGTAAATACTGCCCTTCTAATTTTAGCCCTGATGTTAGCTGCTGGCTAAAGGAAATTAATACTTGTTGGTAACGTGAGGTAGCTTTTCTACGTCATTTCCTTCTCTCTGCTTTTCTTCCACTAGTATCATAATTCAGTATTTAATCTCCAGGTGGCACTCCTAATGTTTCACTGGAAAGATGGACCATGTAGTGTGTGCCTAACCCTTTGCGACACACATTAGGATGTAGCCATCAGAAAAATTTGTAGCTGCCTGTGTATGCTTTTGACAGCCAAAATTTCACTTGAAAACCGTAAACAACTCAATCTCATGAGTAGTTAATAAACTAGATCGTGTCCTAATCCTAAACTGGCCATCATAAACATGACCACCGTTTCCTAACCATTGCTACAATAGAAAACATATGCACATTATTGTGATCTTTAGCCCTATATATTAAGGTAGCAGTTAATTTTTGATTTAATAAACTTTTTAACTAGACAGAGAAGGTAACTTCAAGAGCACCTACTTTGACGTGCTGTAGAACGCCGAGGCATTCATCTTGCTCTTTAGTTTTGGGTAAGGTATTGGTTGATAGTAAAGGCACGGCATTCATGAGGTAGCGGTACCGTACCACAGAGCAGGAAATGCAAATGCTGGATGAGCAGTTCAGGTGGAGATGATGATGATGATTGTAATGCACAAAAATTCTCTTAGAAGTCGCGTGCAAAACTACATGCCGTGTCGCAAAGGGCTAACACAGAAACTTGCTGCATTGCTCGCGAATCACGGCATTGCGACAGCCCTTTGAGGTTTCAGCAGAACCTTTTAGCACGAACCAAAATCATTTCGCCCTGTGCTGAAAACTGGGTTCAATTTTGTCGGTTTTGTGCTTTGCTCCAGTGCCATTTGGTATGGCTGCAGCAATTGCTAAATCCATCAGTGCGGTGAGTATGTCAAGCTTTTGAATAGTGTATTATGCAAGGGGAAAGCAGGCTGTTGCCAGTAGCAGTTTTTGTTTTTGTATGCCCGTTTGTGTAATTTAGACCTCCTGCAGTCATTGAGAAGTACAACTGGAAAGAAGTGGAAAAATTCGTAGTCGTAACACACTTTGATATGTGCACTGTGCAGTGGGATAATGTTTTGATGTAGTGTGCCAGCTGTGACGACACGTCAACAGCTTAGCGTTCAAGTAGCTTACGCTAGTCTTTTCAAAAGGTACTTGATATGTGATAAGGCATAGGTTGAGGTGCCTTAAAAAAATACGCTGACAAGCACTGCCTCTTAATGCTGTAGGCCACATTTTAACTGGAAGTGTCTATGTTAGCAGAGCCAGCTGACAGTGAGCTGGTACAAGGTGATGGTTGTAAGTTAATGTGTAAACATGGTTTAATGAATACCAGAGTTTCCAAGTAGACGCAGCAAAGGGATTGGAAGCTTTTCACCATAATTTGGAGGTTTCTGCTGTTCGTAAAAAAACTTTTCTGCTCAAATGCCCAAAAGTGCATAATCTCACAATTGCGCAACCTTTCTCAGCTTCTTCAAAGTGTGTCGCGAAACACTTCTGTGTTGCAGGGTTGTCTGTGGAAACTTAAACTTTTCGCGCTTGTTTCTCTGTTTTTAAGGCGAAAGCGTTTAGTGGCTTGTTAAGCGAAAAGTCTGCGATCTCTGAAACACGGCTGATAAAGTCGCCATTAGCCACAACACGTTTCATGGCACGTGTCAAAGAACGAGTGGCACGGCATGAGTGGCAGACCCAAGAAAATGTGAGTGTGCTCCAGGCCGTGCAAGATGTTGAAAAGGATGTTGCCTGATTTGACATCCCCGCTGCAGACAAAACACGCACGAAGAAAAGACACACAAGCCCATAGCTGTGGTGAACACCTTCAGAGCATCACAGAAAGAGGACACTTCGCAACGGGTTCTGGAGCTCCCACGTCCTCGGCCTCGCCAGCTATGACAGCAACAGGTTTGGAATGTGGCAGACCGCAGCAATTTACGACTGAAGAACTGCGAGACGGAATACGTGCGGTGAAATGAGTCAAAAAAGCAG
>NW_027526295.1:237617414-237622414 GCF_048455015.1 Haemaphysalis longicornis | reverse complement strand
TTATCGATAGCGTCAATAATTGCCAAGCATTCAAGCTCTGTGATGGCGTAATTGACTTCATGCTTGAGCAGCTTGCGTGAGTGGTATGCAACTGGGTGCTCCCGGCCTTCTTCATCAGCCTGCTTCAAAACAGTGCCGATACCTTTGCTGGACGCATCACAGTACAGCACACAAGGTTTGGAGGCATCGTAGATGGCAAGAACCGGCTCTTCCATGACACATTTCTTCAGCTTAGTGAAAGCCAGTTGGCAGTCAAAGTCCCACTTCCACGTAGCGTCTTTGCTGAGGAGGCACGTCAGTACCGACGGTAAACATTCACGGTACCGAGAAAACGCTGCAGCTCTTTCGGGCGCGATGGTGTGGGAAACCGCAAAATCGCCTCCACGTTGCTTCGTTTCGGACTGACTGCGCCATTTGAAACCCTGTGTCCCAGGTACTCAATGGTTGTTTGTGCGAACTGACATTTCTTCATTTTGAGCCTGACGCACTCGCTTTTAAAAGCGTTTAGAACGGCGTCGAGATGCTTCAGATGGTCAGAAAACGTGTCAGAATACATCACAATATCATCGAAGTAGTTCGTGACGTGCGCTAAGCGGTGTTTTGCTAGGATGGACTTGACAGCCCGCTCAAGAGTGGCTGGGGCGTTACGGAGACCAAAAGGCATAACAAGCCATTCGTAGTGACCGGTACGTGTCACAAAGGCTGTTTTCGAAATGTCTTCCGGGTGCATCTTGACGTGCCAGTAACCCGACGTGATGTCTAATGTTGAAAAGTACGTCGATTTCCCGAGAGAGTCTAGAACGTCGTCAATGCGAGGGATGGGTTGGTAGTCGGGCACCGTCACTGCGTTCAGCTTGCGGTAATCTATGCAGAAACGTGCGCGCCCTTCTCCCCTTTTCTCTGCCAGAAGTGCCGGGGCAGCGCGCGTACAGAGACGTAGACAAACGTATTACGCCTTGCGTGAGAAGGTCGCTGACTTGTCTGTCCATTTCGACGCTATCGGCTTCTGAGCATCGATAGGGAGCCCTGCGGATGGGGACGTTGTTTGTGACGGGAATGCGATGCATCTCGCTACTGATACACCCAATGTCAGTTTGTGATTTGGAAAAAATGTTCTCATACTTGTGGAGAAGTTGATTAAGTGCAGACCTCTGAGTTTCATTTAGGTGGCCCAAATCGGAAGCTTGAGGTTCCTGTACACAAGCGTTTTTGTCAGCTGCGTAGCGGACTTGTGGTCTCTGAGAGTGGAGGACATCATTTCCTTGGCGTAGGGTCAGGGTGTCGAGGTCTAGAAACAAGTTGAAGAGACAGGCGCTGTCCAAGCCAAGAAGTAGATTGCTCTTCATTCCTTGCAGAACGTGCGCTTCTATTTCCTTGGTGATTTTTCCGATTTGTACTTTTAGATTGACGCGACCCAAAGTTTTGGTAGATGATGTTACTTGATCTACAGTGATGCATGAATCTCTTATTATTTGCAGGCGAAGGGTTGTCAGCACTGATTCACTGATACAGGTAATTGTGGCTCCGGTATCAAGAGTAGCGCTGACTGGGCGCCCGTTAATGAGTGCATCAAAGTGAATTAACATAGCTTTGGGTCGCCCTCCTCGTTTCCCTGGTTGGTAGCGAGGGCGGAAATGCTTGCGCGTCGGGGGCATTCATTGTGCGAGTGCATCTGTCGTGGCAAGCCGGCCATGCCTGCATTCGGACATGGCTGCTCGGCCCGGCGTATTAGGCGGACGCTGATGGGAATTGCCGCTCGGTGCATTGATCTGTGCGTGTCGACCTGGTGGAACGTGGTGCGACTTAGCTCGGTTCATAGCAGCCTCTACTCTAAGCGCAGCTGAAAGCCACGCTGCTGGGGTGGATGGAGGAAGCCCAGCAAGAGCCATTTCCATTTCAGCTGGGAGGCCGTCGATGAGCCCTGATATAAGGTGCGCGTCCTTCAGTTCAGCAAGGCGTCCCAGACACATTTTTTCAACGTAATACTCCTTGAGGCTCTGGCCCGATTTCCGGCGGCAATGAATGAACTGACGGAATGGATCCGCGATGGCGCTTGCGAACCGTTCGGTCATGCATGCAACGAGGTCCTCCCAAGCTGTGCCAGTGTCAAACACCTCGGTAAGGTATCAGCGGAAGGCCTCACCTTCAAGGTAATCGGAAAAATTGCACAACTTGTCTCGCTCGGTCCATGCAGCGGCCGCAGTCTTCACCTCGAAGAGTCGGAGCCACTTGTCAAAGGGAACATCGTCGCTTGCTCCCGAGTACTTGGGGATGGTGATGGCTTTCTTGGATGTTGTCATGATGCGGGGTTGCACGGTAAATCCTGTCGACTAGTGTAACGCAGGAGACATGGCGTCCGTCGAACCAACACCTTTATGTTGTTGTTGTTGTTGCGCCTTTAGGTATGGCACATACCCAATCAGGGGATCGGCCAATCAACAGAGGATGGTTAAAATGAATGGAATTCTTTTCTAATCACGCGACTTTTAGGAAAGATAATTTAGACCGGTTTGAAAAATTTTTGAGGAAAAAGGAAAAAAAAAAAAAAAAAACCTGAAAAATCAAAGCGAGGGTGACCAATCGCAATCATAAAGAGAATCGTTTTGAATTTTCAATGTAGCGCAGGAGGGCAGAGCATACATCCCGGCGGCAGAACCCCGTTTCGGATGCCCCGAACGATAGAATAGCCGGCACTGTTAGGGATATCCCCGAACTGTTAAGCGGCACCTCCAGGGACTGACGTCTGACTCGGGAAAAACGTCGGCATGTCAAAAGGAAGTGATCGACAGACTCGTCTTCGTTGCAATAGCTGCACAGAGCTGTTGGCGCCAGACGAGACCTGTGCAAATACCTGTTTAACTTGGGTACTCGACAACGTAAGGCTGTAATAATCACCTCTAGGTTGCGTGAAGGGCACCATTCAGGTTTCCATGAAAATTTAAGATGATTGAAATCCCTTAATGATAATAAAACCGATTCTTGCTGTACTTGGAGTTTCAGCATCCTACGGTACCTAGCTGCTGTTATTAAAGGTGTCGGCTCTACGACGTCTACTACAGGCCCAGAAAGTGCTACCCTTGCTAGAGAGTCGGCAGTCTCGTTGTATGTGATCCCTGCATGACCAGGAACCCAAAGAAGATGAATTTCAGTGAAATGAGGTGGGAGGAGTGACCGAAACGTCCGCAGAAGGGGAGTGTCTTTAGGGGAAGAAAGGGCTAGGCATACAGAAAAAGAATCGGAAATTATCATTGGAGATGTAATTGACACATCAAGCTTTCGTAGCGCCAGGACAATTGCCAGGAATTCCGCAAAGAATATGGGGATAAAATCACGCAGACGAACCGAAAAGGTCCAGTTAAGGGAAAGGGAAAATATTCCGATACCGGATTTTTCTTCTCGTTGAGAGGCATCTGTATAAATTATAGCACCTGGCTGCATAGAGGCCAAATAATCTTCGAGAAGGCGATTGAGTAGCCGGGCTGGTAAAAGTTTAGCATTTTTGGGGAAAATGTTCCGGAAATTGATAGAAAGAGGTGAACTCCTGTCAGTATATGGAATAATCTGATTTATTGCTACACCCAATGGAGAAAGGAAGCTCTGTATCAAAGTGCTTTGTGGACATAAGGACCTGGGCCATTGGTGCACCATAAACGCACTTGGTTCTGCAATAAAAATAAACTGCTCCCTGTTCACCTCAGAGCTATAAGCTCTCAGAAAAGTTTCAACCGTCAGAATCCGGAACCTATTAAGCAGAGGAGGAACGCGCGCTTCCAAGTAAACTACTGCATTTGCTGCATTCTTAGGCAACCCTAAACAGCAGCGAAGAGCCTGGCGCTCCAGAATAACCAGACGATGAAGCTTATACGCGGCGCACCCAGAGAATAACACGCACCCAAACTCTAAAATGGGGCGAACGTACATTCTATATATCATAAGAAGGGTCTCTCTGCGCATGCCCTTCTTCCTATGACTGAGACTTCTCAACATCCCAACAGCACGTGCACCTTTGGCCTCAATGAGGGCTATATGTGGGGTCCAGTCAAGTTCACTGGTGTAAATAATCCCGAGGTACTTTAAAGAAGGAGCCTGAGGAATTATGCACTGTCGGTAACTGAGGGTAATGTTAACAGGACCTGAGATTGGAAAAACTAATAAGGAACATTTGTTCACATTGATAGAGAGACAAATACTGTCCAACCACGAGGCAATAATATTCAGATAAGACTGCAATAATTTGTGAAGAGATTGAATGTCAGGTGCTGATGCAAAAAACGCAATATCGTCGGCATATACATATGTAGAAACACCAGAAACCACCGGAATAGCGCTTACAAGGATGTTAAAAAGGACAGGGGAAAGGACCGCCCCTTGCGGTACGCCCCTAGACTGTGGCCGCTGTGAGGAGGTAACATTAAATTTTACACAACTGAACTGCCTGTCTCTCAGAAATTCACAAATCCAAGCTATGATATACCTTGGGAAGTTTAAGACTTGTAACCGGGACAACAACACAGGGTATTCGACGCTATCAAAAGCTTTTGCTACATCTAGGGTTACTAGGGCCGAAAACTGGTTAGTGCGACGGGCAAGTTTAATCCGGCATTCAAGGTCCATATGCGCACTCCAAATCGAACACCCAGGGCGGAAACCAATTTGTCTTGGGCTAAAGATTCTAGAACTGGACACCAATTGCATTATGCGCTGCTGCAAAATCCGCTCGATTAATTTAACCACATTAGATGTCAACGCAATAGGCCTAACGTTTTCAATCGAGAGGCCCTGACCAGCATTCTTAAGTAACGGAAGTATTTTGGCGAGACGCCAGACATCGGGGATCCATGCATGTCGAATAGAATAATTGATCATGTTAAGTAAATGATTGGGAGCCTCGTCAAATAATAACTTCAGCATTTCAGTTGTAATGCCATCTGGGCCAGGAGCTGCAGCAGTCAATTTAGTCATGACGTCAGCGAGCTCTGATAGCGTTACCTCTATGAAGT